>NC_137686.1:9483765-9876265 GCF_963989245.1 Nansenia antarctica | reverse complement strand
TGGAGCACATTTTGACTTGTTGTTGAATGCTCCTATAATGTAACTCTAAATGACAATCAGAGTAGGTTAAATTACGTGTGTGCAGCCTTTTGCTCAAAAGTTATCAATGTTTCGTTTTCAGAGTCTCTTTTGACAATCTCTTAAAGAGCTGATTTCAGTCATTAACAGAGCTGTTCTGAAAGTGTCCAAGCAGCCTGTTCTGAGAGTGGACTGTTTTTTGCATTCGTTCTCAAGTTCTATCAGTGTTGTTTTCTGCTTTTCTGGAGAACATTTTGACTTGTTGCTGAATGCTCCTATAATGTAACTCTAAATGACAATCAGAGCAACTTGAATTGCGTGTGTGCAGCCTTTTGCTCAAAAGTTATCAATGTTTCGTTTTCAGAGTCTCTTTTGACAATCTCTTAAAGAGCTGATTTCAGTCATTAACAGAGCTGTTCTGAAAGTGTCCAAGCAGCCTGTTCTGAGAGTGGACTGTTTTTTGCATTCGTTCTCAAGTTATATCAAAGTGTTGTTTTCTGCCTTTCTCGAGCACATTTTGACTTGTTGTTGAATGCTCCTATAATGTAACTCTAAATGACAATCAGAGTATGTTGAATTACGTGTGTGCAGCCTTTTGCTCAAAAGTTATCAATGTTTCGTTTTCAGAGTCTCTTTTGACAATCTCTTAAAGAGCTGATTTCAGTCATTAACAGAGCTGTTCTGAAAGTGTCCAAGCAGCCTGTTCTGAGAGTGGACTGTTTTTTGCATTCGTTCTCAAGTTCTATCAGTGTTGTCTTCTGCTTTTCTGGAGCACATTTTGACTTGTTGCTGAATGCTCCTATAATGTAACTCTAAATGACAATCAGAGCAACTTGAATTGCGTGTGTGCAGCCTTTTGCTCAAAAGTTATCAATGTTTCGTTTTCAGAGTCTCTTTTGACAATCTCTTAAAGAACTGATTTCAGTCATTAACAGAGCTGTTCTGAAAGTGTCCAAGCAGCCTGTTCTGAGAGTGGACAGTTTTTTGCATTCGTTCTCAAGTTATATCAAAGTGTTGTTTTCTGCCTTTCTCGAGCACATTTTGACTTGTTGTTGAATGCTCCTATAATGTAACTCTAAATGACAATCAGAGTATGTTGAATTACGTGTGTGCAGCCTTTTGCTCAAAAGTTATCAATGTTTCGTTTTCAGAGTCTCTTTTGACAATCTCTTAAAGAGCTGATTTCAGTCATTAACAGAGCTGTTCTGAAAGTGTCCAAGCAGCCTGTTCTGAGAGTGGACTGTTTTTTTATATTCGTTCTCAAGTTCTATTAGTGTTGTTTTCTGCTTTTCTGGAGCACATTTTGACTTGTTGCTGAATGCTCCTATAATGTAACTCTAAATGACAATCAGAGCAACTTGAATTGCGTGTGTGCAGCCTTTTGCTCAAACGTTATCAATGTTTCGTTTTCAGAGTCTCTTTTGACAATCTCTTAAAGAGCTGATTTCAGTCATTAACAGAGCTGTTCTGAAAGTGTCCAAGCAGCCTGTTCTGAGAGTGGACTGTTTTTTGCATTCGTTCTCAAGTTATATCAAAGTGTTGTTTTCTGCCTTTCTCGAGCACATTTTGACTTGTTGTTGAATGCTCCTATAATGTAACTCTAAATGACAATCAGAGCAACTTGAATTGCGTGTGTGCAGCCTTTTGCTCAAAAGTGATCAACGTTTCGTTTTCAGAGTCTCTTTTGACAATCTCTTCGAGAGCTGTTTTCAGTCATTAACAGAGCTGTTCTGAAAGTGTCCAAGCGGCCTGTTCTGAGAGTGGACTGTTTTTTGCATTCGTTCTCAAGTTCTATCAGTGTTGTTTTCTGCTTTTCTGGAGCACATTTTGACTTGTTGCTGAATGCTCCTATAATGTAACTCTAAATGACAATCAGAGCAACTTGAATTGCGTGTGTGCAGCCTTTTGCTCAAAAGTGATCAACGTTTCGTTTTCGGAGTCTCTTTTGACAATCTCTTCGAGAGCTGTTTTCAGTCATTAACAGAGCTGTTCTAAAAGTGTCCAAGCGGCCTGTTCTTAGAGTGGACTGTTTTTTGCATTCGTTCTCAAGTTATATCAAACTATCAAAGTGTTGTTTTCTGCCTTTCTGGAGCACATTTTGACTTGTTGTTGAATGCTCCTATAATGTAACTCTAAATGACAATCAGAGTATGTTGAATTACGTGTGTGCAGCCTTTTGCTCAAAAGTTATCAATGTTTCGTTTTCAGAGTCTCTTTTGACAATCTCTTAAAGAGCTGATTTCAGTCATTAACAGAGCTGTTCTGAAAGTGTCCAAGCAGCCTGTTCTGAGAGTGGACTGTTTTTTGTATTCGTTCTCAAGTTATATCAAAGTGTTGTTTTCTGCCTTTCTCGAGCACATTTTGACTTGTTGTTGAATGCTCCTATAATGTAACTCTAAATGACAATCAGAGCAACTTGAATTGCGTGTGTGCAGCCTTTTGCTCAAAAGTGATCAACGTTTCGTTTTCAGAGTCTCTTTTGACAATCTCTTCGAGAGCTGTTTTCAGTCATTAACAGAGCTGTTCTGAAAGTGTCCAAGCGGCCTGTTCTGAGAGTGGACTGTTTTTTGCATTCGTTCTCAAGTTCTATCAGTGTTGTTTTCTGCTTTTCTGGAGCACATTTTGACTTGTTGCTGAATGCTCCTATAATGTAACTCTAAATGACAATCAGAGCAACTTGAATTGCGTGTGTGCAGCCTTTTGCTCAAAAGTTATCAATGTTTCGTTTTCAGAGTCTCTTTTGACAATCTCTTAAAGAACTGATTTCAGTCATTAACAGAGCTGTTCTGAAAGTGTCCAAGCAGCCTGTTCTGAGAGTGGACAGTTTTTTGCATTCGTTCTCAAGTTATATCAAAGTGTTGTTTTCTGCCTTTCTCGAGCACATTTTGACTTGTTGTTGAATGCTCCTATAATGTAACTCTAAATGACAATCAGAGTATGTTGAATTACGTGTGTGCAGCCTTTTGCTCAAAAGTTATCAATGTTTCGTTTTCAGAGTCTCTTTTGACAATCTCTTAAAGAGCTGATTTCAGTCATTAACAGAGCTGTTCTGAAAGTGTCCAAGCAGCCTGTTCTGAGAGTGGACTGTTTTTTTATATTCGTTCTCAAGTTCTATTAGTGTTGTTTTCTGCTTTTCTGGAGCACATTTTGACTTGTTGCTGAATGCTCCTATAATGTAACTCTAAATGACAATCAGAGCAACTTGAATTGCGTGTGTGCAGCCTTTTGCTCAAACGTTATCAATGTTTCGTTTTCAGAGTCTCTTTTGACAATCTCTTAAAGAGCTGATTTCTGTTATGACACGGGGGCGAGGGAGCTCAAGGACACGACACCGGAGGCAGAATATAGTGTTAGCCCCGTAGGGTATTTATTTACAGTGCAGGTGGGTGGAAACACAGATGATGAGTCCGGAGGTTTCAGCCTGGCGGGCTGGGGGTTTCAACCTGGCGGGATGGCGGTAGTGGTTGGCATAGGCTGTGGAGGAACAGGAAAGCAGGGTAAGTCTCCACGGCAGGCCAGTACACAAGATATCAACGAATCACAAGAAATAGGCACAAGAGCAAAGTTCATAACTAATCACAGCGGATACTTGCCAGGTCATTCTTAGGGAAGAACTGACGATGATTGAAGGGAGTCCAGGGTAGATGTAGCCAGAGGGTTGATTGGGGAGTGGAGACAGGTGTGTGGGTTTGACTGTGGCTGGATAACCCTCCAATCACCGGGAACGAGCTTCACCTGCGGCGGAGAGCACGCTGTGCTCGGGTTGTGGGGGCGGGGGAGGGCGTGTGTGACGGCCCAGCCGTAACAGGACCCCCCCCCGAGGGGGAGCCTCCTGGCGACCGGCCCGGAGCCTCCGGGTGGGCCCGATAGAAGTCCCTGAGGAGGACTGGGGACATGATCTGGGACCGGGGAATCCAGCTCCGTTCCTCTGGACCATATCCTTCCCAGTCCACCAGGTACTGGAAACCCCGGCCACAGCGACGAGCCCTGAGGAGCCTCCTTACCGCCCACTGGGGGTGGCCATCCACCAACTGAGGAGGGGGCGGTGCAGGGGCTGGTGGCATCAGGTCGCTGGCGACATGGGGCTTAACCCGGGAGACGTGGAACACCGGGTGGATCCGACGGAGGGAGTGAGGGAGGACCAGCCGGATGGCAGCGGGGTTGATGACCCGGTCGATGACGTAGGGGCCGATGTACCTCGACGCCAACTTCCGGGAGGGGACATTGAGGGGGAGATCCGCCGTGGAGAGCCAGACCCTCTGGCCCACCTGGTACACCGGAGCTGGAGTGCGACGACGGTTGGCGCTTCGGGTAGTTCGGGCGGTGGCCCGAAGCAAGGCCGAGCGTACGGAGGTCCAGACCCGACGACAGCGAAGGAGGTGTGCCTGGACTGATGGTACCGACGCTTCGCCCTCCTGGGTAGAAAGCAGGGGTGGCTGGTACCCCAAGGAGCACTCGAAGGGGGACCGGCCGGTGGCTTCATTCACCATGGCGTTCAGGGAGTACTCCACCCAGGGTAGGTCCTTGCTCCAGGAGGATGGATGGAGGGAGGACATGCAGCGGAGTGCCGACTCCAGGCTCTGGTTGGCTCTCTCCGCCTGCCCATTGGTCTGGGGATGGTAGCCGGAGGAGAGGCTGGTCGTGGCCCCAATCCCCGAACAGAAGGCCTGCCACACCTTGGATGTGAACTGGGGGCCACGGTCGGAAACCACATCCTGGGGAAGCCCGTAAAGCCGGAAGACGTGGGTGGTGAGTAGCTCCGCCGTCTCCGCCGAGGTCGGTAGCTTTGCCAGAGCTACCAACCGCACGGACTTGGAGAAGCGGTCCACGATGGTGAGGATGACCGTGTTGCCTAGGGACGGGGGAAGGCCGGTCACGAAGTCCATGGCGAGGTGGGACCACGGTCGACCGGGCACGGGTAGAGGCCGCAGCAGTCCTGAAGGCGGCCGGTGGGATGCCTTGCTGCGAGCGCAGGTAGGGCAGGCCGAGACGAACTCCCTGACGTTCGCGGCCATGGTGGACCACCAGAACCGCCGGCGCAGGAAGGACAGTGTGCGTAGGGCCCCAGGATGGCAGGCGAAGCGGCTGGCGTGGCCCCACTGCATCACCTTGGTTCTGACGGCGTCCGGGACGAAGAGACGGCCGGGGGACCCCGGTCGGGGATCTGGCTGGGTGCGCTGTGCGGCTCTGACCACCGCCTCGATCTCCAGGGTGACCACTCCAACGACCCGGGAGGATGGAACGATGGTGTCAGGAGTGGTGGGTTCCTCCTCTGCGGCATGGAGCCGAGAAAGGGAGTCAGCCTTGGCGTTCAGGGAGCCCGGACGGAACGTGAGGTGGAAGTTAAACCGCCCGAGGAACAGGGCCCAGCGTGCCTGACGGGAGTTCAACCGCCTGGCCGACTTGATGTAGGTTAGGTTCTTGTGGTCCGACCAGACGGTGAAGGGGTGCTCTGCGCCCTCCAGCCAGTGCCGCCACTCGTGGAACGCCTCCACCACCGCCAGCAGCTCGCGGTTCCCGATGTCGTAGTTGGCCTCGGCGGAGGTATAACGGCGGGAGTAGAAGGCGCAGGGGTGCACGGTCTGGTCCTCCGATCGTTGAGAGAGCACGCCACCGACGCCCGTGTCTGAGGCGTCCACTTCCACAATGAAGGGCCTAGAGGGGTCTGGGTTGATTAGGACCGGCGCCGAGGTGAAGAGCCTCTTCAGGTCACTGAAGGCAGCGCTGGCTGCTGGTGTCCACGTGAACTGGCGCAGGGGGGAGGTGAGGGCAGTGAGGGGGGCGGCTACCCGGCTGAAGTCCCGGATGAATCGCCGGTAGAAGTTGGCAAAGCCGAGAAATGACTGCAGCTGTTTCCGGGTGGTAGGTTGGCCCCACTCGACGACGGCCCGAGTCTTCTTGGGGTCAGGGCGAGTCAACCCACCCTCCACGATGAGCCCCAGGAATTCCACCGAGTGAGTGTGGAACGAGCACTTCTCAGCCTTAATAAAAAGGCGATTCTCCAGTAGGCGCTGGAGGACTAGGCGGACATGTTGGACATGCTCCTCAGGGTTCCTGGAGAATACTAGGATGTCATCCAGGTAGAGGACGACAAAGATGTCCAGCATGTCCCTGAGGACGTCGTTCATGAGGGCCTGAAAGACGGAGGGGGCGTTAGTGAGACCAAAGGGCATGACCAGGTACTCATAGTGGCCACGGGGGGTCTTGAACGCCGTCTTCCACTCGTCACCCTCACGAATCCGGACCAGATGGTAGGCGTTCCGGAGGTCCAGCTTAGTGAAGATGGTGGCCCCAAGGAGGGGCTCAAAGTTGGAGCTCATAAAGGGGGAGAGGATAGGTGTTCCGGACGGTGATGGCATTGAGCTCACGGTAGTCAATGCATGGCCTGAGGGTTCCATC
The DNA here is from genome assembly GCF_963989245.1 of Nansenia antarctica. NCBI lineage: Eukaryota > Metazoa > Chordata > Actinopteri > Argentiniformes > Microstomatidae > Nansenia > Nansenia antarctica. The sequence goes on along the minus strand of NC_137686.1, from coordinate 9,869,848 downwards.
CTTCTTCTTCATGAAGAAAAACCCCGCTGCCACCGGGGAGTGTGATGGACGGATGAGCCCCTCAGCCAGACAGTCGGAGATGTAGGTGTCCATGGCTGCCTTCTCCGGGGGGGCAAGGTTGTAGAGGCGACTGACCGGAAGTTTGTTGCCAGGGCGGAGCTCGACGGCACAGTCGTAGGGCCGGTGAGGCGGCAGGGTGCGAGCACGCTCCTTGCTGAAGGCCTCTCCGAGGTCGTGGTAGACCTCTGGGATGGAGGAGAGGTCAGGGGGAGCCGGAGGCGGTCGCAGAGGCGATGTGGGGGTATGGGCGGCACGGAGGCACCGGGCGTAGCATGCGGTACTCCAGCTCAGGATACGTCCCTCACCATAGCTGACATGGGGAATGTGGAGCTCGAGCCACGGTCGTCCCAGGATGAGCGGGGACTGGGGGGTCTTGAGGATGTAAAACCGGATCTCCTCCACATGGTTCCCCGAGACGGTCAAGGAGAGGGGTGTAGAGCGGTGGGTGAGAGGCCCCAGGCTGTGTCCGTCTAGGGCTGAGACGGAGAGGGGGGTCTCGAGGGCAACGAGGGGAACGGCAGCTGAGCGGGCCAGCTGGGCGTCCATAAAGTTCTCGTCTGCTCCCGAGTCAATAATGGCCTCGACCGTGAGGTTCTGCCCCTGCCAGGAGAGGGTGACAGAGAACCTGGCTGGGCTGGTGGTAGGTGGGGATTGAGAGGCACGGCTCACCCGGATTCCCCCTTCGGGTGAGCCTGCCCTTTTGATAGGGACGGGCAGGTGTCACGGAGGTGTCCCTTCTCTCCACAGTAGAGGCACAGTCCCTGGGCCCTTCTCCTCTCCTTCTCCGCCGTGGTGAGACGGGCTCGACCAAGCTGCATCGGCTCCTCGCCAGTGCATGGGGTGTAGGTCGACTCCCGTGCGGAGGAGGGGTTGGCTGTGACGATAGGGTCCTGGTGGCGTGGCGAGCTGGTCTGGTAGCGCCCTCTCTCTCTCCGACGCTCCCGGGAGCGCTCGTCAACGTCGATGGCTAGGGCCACTAGTTCGTCCAGGGCGGCGGGTCTGTCCCGGACGAGCTCGTCCTTGATGGCCTCACTCAGCCCCTGGCGGAAAGCAGATCGCAGTGCCCTGTCATTCCATCCGCTTCCGGCTGCCAGGGTGCGAAACTCGGTAGAGTAGGCCGCCGCGGTCCGGTTCCCCTGGTGGAGTGACATCAGTCGCGCCCCGACCTCCTGTCCGGCAGTGGGGTGGTCGAAAACCCTCTTGAACTCCGTGAGGAAGGTAGCGTAGTCACCGAACAGGTCAGGGCGGGCGCAGAGGGTGGCCTGGACCCAATTCAGGGCGTCGCCGGTGGTGAGGTTGGTGATGAACGCCACCCGGGCTGCCGGCGACCAGAACTGGCTGGGCTGATGCGAGAACACCAACTCGCACTGGAGGATGAAGCCTCGGAACTGGGCGAAGGCTCCGTCGAAGGGGCGGGGGCTGGCTAGGTGGGGCTCCCGTGGCTGTCCAGTAGGTGGTGCCGGTAGCTGGGCAGGGTCAGGGAGAGCAGGGGGGGGGGCAAAGGCTGCGAGCGCGGCCACCTGTGCTGTAAGCGCTTGGGTCGTAGAGATGAGGTGCTGTATCTGGGTGGCGCGGTGCTCCTGGTTAGCCTCCTGGGTTGTCAGGCGAGTGTTCAGGGCCTGGCACGCTGTAGCGGCCGCCTGGAGGAGGTGAGTGTGTTCCGTGAGGATCTGGATAGCCGTCGGGCCGGATCCAGGGGTGGGAGATGGTGTCCGGTCCTTCGTGTCGTCTGAGCCCAATTGCATGGTCAGTTCTTCTGTTATGACACGGGGGCGAGGGAGCTCAAGGACACGACACCGGAGGCAGAATATAGTGTTAGCCCCGTAGGGTATTTATTTACAGTGCAGGTGGGTGGAAACACAGATGATGAGTCCGGAGGTTTCAGCCTGGCGGGCTGGGGGTTTCAACCTGGCGGGATGGCGGTAGTGGTTGGCATAGGCTGTGGAGGAACAGGAAAGCAGGGTAAGTCTCCACGGCAGGCCAGTACACAAGATATCAACGAATCACAAGAAATAGGCACAAGAGCAAAGTTCATAACTAATCACAGCGGATACTTGCCAGGTCATTCTTAGGGAAGAACTGACGATGATTGAAGGGAGTCCAGGGTAGATGTAGCCAGAGGGTTGATTGGGGAGTGGAGACAGGTGTGTGGGTTTGACTGTGGCTGGATAACCCTCCAATCACCGGGAACGAGCTTCACCTGCGGCGGAGAGCACGCTGTGCTCGGGTTGTGGGGGCGGGGGAGGGCGTGTGTGACGGCCCAGCCGTAACAGATTTCAGTCATTAACAGAGCTGTTCTGAAAGTGTCCAAGCAGCCTGTTCTGAGAGTGGACTGTTTTTTGCATTCGTTCTCAAGTTATATCAAAGTGTTGTTTTCTGCCTTTCTCGAGCACATTTTGACTTGTTGTTGAATGCTCCTATAATGTAACTCTAAATGACAATCAGAGCAACTTGAATTGCGTGTGTGCAGCCTTTTGCTCAAAAGTGATCAACGTTTCGTTTTCAGAGTCTCTTTTGACAATCTCTTCGAGAGCTGTTTTCAGTCATTAACAGAGCTGTTCTGAAAGTGTCCAAGCGGCCTGTTCTGAGAGTGGACTGTTTTTTGCATTCGTTCTCAAGTTCTATCAGTGTTGTTTTCTGCTTTTCTGGAGCACATTTTGACTTGTTGCTGAATGCTCCTATAATGTAACTCTAAATGACAATCAGAGCAACTTGAATTGCGTGTGTGCAGCCTTTTGCTCAAAAGTGATCAACGTTTCGTTTTCAGAGTCTCTTTTGACAATCTCTTCGAGAGCTGTTTTCAGTCATTAACAGAGCTGTTCTGAAAGTGTCCAAGCGGCCTGTTCTGAGAGTGGACTGTTTTTTGCATTCGTTCTCAAGTTCTATCAGTGTTGTTTTCTGCTTTTCTGGAGCACATTTTGACTTGTTGCTGAATGCTCCTATAATGTAACTCTAAATGACATTCAGAGCAACTTGAATTGCGTGTGTGCAGCCTTTTGCTCAAAAGTGATCAACGTTTCGTTTTCGGAGTCTCTTTTGACAATCTCTTCGAGAGCTGTTTTCAGTCATTAACAGAGCTGTTCTGAAAGTGTCCAAGCGGCCTGTTCTTAGAGTGGACTGTTTTTTGCATTCGTTCTCAAGTTATATCAAACTATCAAAGCGTTGTTTTCTGCCTTTCTGGAGCACATTTTGACTTGTTGTTGAATGCTCCTATAATGTAACTCTAAATGACAATCAGAGTATGTTGAATTACGTGTGTGCAGCCTTTTGCTCAAAAGTTATCAATGTTTCGTTTTCAGAGTCTCTTTTGACAATCTCTTAAAGAGCTGATTTCAGTCATTAACAGAGCTGTTCTGAAAGTGTCCAAGCAGCCTGTTCTGAGAGTGGACTGTTTTTTGCATTCGTTCTCAAGTTATATCAAAGTGTTGTTTTCTGCCTTTCTCGAGCACATTTTGACTTGTTGTTGAATGCTCCTATAATGTAACTCTAAATGACAATCAGAGTATGTTGAATTACGTGTGTGCAGCCTTTTGCTCAAAAGTTATCAATGTTTCATTTTCAGAGTCTCTTTTGACAATCTCTTAAAGAGCTGATTTCAGTCATTAACAGAGCTGTTCTGAAAGTGTCCAAGCAACCTGTTCTGAGAGTGGACTGTTTTTTTATATTCGTTCTCAAGTTCTATCAGTGTTGTTTTCTGCTTTTCTGGAGCACATTTTGACTTGTTGCTGAATGCTCCTATAATGTAACTCTAAATGACAATCAGAGCAACTTGAATTGCGTGTGTGCAGCCTTTTGCTCAAAAGTGATCAACGTTTCGTTTTCGGAGTCTCTTTTGACAATCTCTTCGAGAGCTGTTTTCAGTCATTAACAGAGCTGTTCTGAAAGTGTCCAAGCGGCCTGTTCTGAGAGTGGACTGTTTTTTGCATTCGTTCTCAAGTTCTATCAGTGTTGTTTTCTGCTTTTCTGGAGCACATTTTGACTTGTTGCTGAATGCTCCTATAATGTAACTCTAAATGAAAATCAGAGCAACTTGAATTGCGTGTGTGCAGCCTTTTGCTCAAAAGTGATCAACGTTTCGTTTTCGGAGTCTCTTTTGACAATCTCTTCGAGAGCTGTTTTCAGTCATTAACAGAGCTGTTCTGAAAGTGTCCAAGCGGCCTGTTCTGAGAGTGGACTGTTTTTTGCATTCGTTCTCAAGTTCTATCAGTGTTGTTTTCTGCTTTTCTGGAGCACATTTTGACTTGTTGCTGAATGCTCCTATAATGTAACTCTAAATGACAATCAGAGCAACTTGAATTGCGTGTGTGCAGCCTTTTGCTCAAAAGTGATCAACGTTTCGTTTTCGGAGTCTCTTTTGACAATCTCTTCGAGAGCTGTTTTCAGTCATTAACAGAGCTGTTCTGAAAGTGTCCAAGCGGCCTGTTCTTAGAGTGGACTGTTTTTTGCATTCGTTCTCAAGTTATATCAAACTATCAAAGTGTTGTTTTCTGCCTTTCTGGAGCACATTTTGACTTGTTGTTGAATGCTCCTATAATGTAACTCTAAATGACAATCAGAGTATGTTAAATTACGTGTGTGCAGCCTTTTGCTCAAAAGTTATCAATGTTTCGTTTTCAGAGTCTCTTTTGACAATCTCTTAAAGAGCTGATTTCAGTCATTAACAGAGCTGTTCTGAAAGTGTCCAAGCAGCCTGTTCTGAGAGTGGACTGTTTTTTGCATTCGTTCTCAAGTTATATCAAAGTGTTGTTTTCTGCCTTTCTCGAGCACATTTTGACTTGTTGTTGAATGCTCCTATAATGTAACTCTAAATGACAATCAGAGTATGTTGAATTACGTGTGTGCAGCCTTTTGCTCAAAAGTTATCAATGTTTCGTTTTCAGAGTCTCTTTTGACAATCTCTTAAAGAGCTGATTTCAGTCATTAACAGAGCTGTTCTGAAAGTGTCCAAGCAGCCTGTTCTGAGAGTGGACTGTTTTTTGCATTCGTTCTCAAGTTCTATCAGTGTTGTTTTCTGCTTTTCTGGAGAACATTTTGACTTGTTGCTGAATGCTCCTATAATGTAACTCTAAATGACAATCAGAGCAACTTGAATTGCGTGTGTGCAGCCTTTTGCTCAAAAGTTATCAATGTTTCGTTTTCAGAGTCTCTTTTGACAATCTCTTAAAGAGCTGATTTCAGTCATTAACAGAGCTGTTCTGAAAGTGTCCAAGCAGCCTGTTCTGAGAGTGGACTGTTTTTTGCATTCGTTCTCAAGTTATATCAAAGTGTTGTTTTCTGCCTTTCTCGAGCACATTTTGACTTGTTGTTGAATGCTCCTATAATGTAACTCTAAATGACAATCAGAGTATGTTGAATTACGTGTGTGCAGCCTTTTGCTCAAAAGTTATCAATGTTTCGTTTTCAGAGTCTCTTTTGACAATCTCTTAAAGAGCTGATTTCAGTCATTAACAGAGCTGTTCTGAAAGTGTCCAAGCAGCCTGTTCTGAGAGTGGACTGTTTTTTGCATTCGTTCTCAAGTTCTATCAGTGTTGTTTTCTGCTTTTCTGGAGCACATTTTGACTTGTTGCTGAATGCTCCTATAATGTAACTCTAAATGACAATCAGAGCAACTTGAATTGCGTGTGTGCAGCCTTTTGCTCAAAAGTTATCAATGTTTCGTTTTCAGAGTCTCTTTTGACAATCTCTTAAAGAACTGATTTCAGTCATTAACAGAGCTGTTCTGAAAGTGTCCAAGCAGCCTGTTCTGAGAGTGGACTGTTTTTTGCATTCGTTCTCAAGTTATATCAAAGTGTTGTTTTCTGCCTTTCTCGAGCACATTTTGACTTGTTGTTGAATGCTCCTATAATGTAACTCTAAATGACAATCAGAGTATGTTGAATTACGTGTGTGCAGCCTTTTGCTCAAAAGTTATCAATGTTTCGTTTTCAGAGTCTCTTTTGACAATCTCTTAAAGAGCTGATTTCAGTCATTAACAGAGCTGTTCTGAAAGTGTCCAAGCAGCCTGTTCTGAGAGTGGACTGTTTTTTTATATTCGTTCTCAAGTTCTATCAGTGTTGTTTTCTGCTTTTCTGGAGCACATTTTGACTTGTTGCTGAATGCTCCTATAATGTAACTCTAAATGACAATCAGAGCAACTTGAATTGCGTGTGTGCAGCCTTTTGCTCAAAAGTTATCAATGTTTCGTTTTCAGAGTCTCTTTTGACAATCTCTTAAAGAGCTGATTTCAGTCATTAACAGAGCTGTTCTGAAAGTGTCCAAGCAGCCTGTTCTGAGAGTGGACTGTTTTTTGCATTCGTTCTCAAGTTATATCAAAGTGTTGTTTTCTGCCTTTCTCGAGCACATTTTGACTTGTTGTTGAATGCTCCTATAATGTAACTCTAAATGACAATCAGAGCAACTTGAATTGCGTGTGTGCAGCCTTTTGCTCAAAAGTGATCAACGTTTCGTTTTCAGAGTCTCTTTTGACAATCTCTTCGAGAGCTGTTTTCAGTCATTAACAGAGCTGTTCTGAAAGTGTCCAAGCGGCCTGTTCTGAGAGTGGACTGTTTTTTGCATTCGTTCTCAAGTTCTATCAGTGTTGTTTTCTGCTTTTCTGGAGCACATTTTGACTTGTTGCTGAATGCTCCTATAATGTAACTCTAAATGACAATCAGAGCAACTTGAATTGCGTGTGTGCAGCCTTTTGCTCAAAAGTGATCAACGTTTCGTTTTCGGAGTCTCTTTTGACAATCTCTTCGAGAGCTGTTTTCAGTCATTAACAGAGCTGTTCTAAAAGTGTCCAAGCGGCCTGTTCTTAGAGTGGACTGTTTTTTGCATTCGTTCTCAAGTTATATCAAACTATCAAAGTGTTGTTTTCTGCCTTTCTGGAGCACATTTTGACTTGTTGTTGAATGCTCCTATAATGTAACTCTAAATGACAATCAGAGTATGTTGAATTACGTGTGTGCAGCCTTTTGCTCAAAAGTTATCAATGTTTCGTTTTCAGAGTCTCTTTTGACAATCTCTTAAAGAGCTGATTTCAGTCATTAACAGAGCTGTTCTGAAAGTGTCCAAGCAGCCTGTTCTGAGAGTGGACTGTTTTTTGCATTCGTTCTCAAGTTATATCAAAGTGTTGTTTTCTGCCTTTCTCGAGCACATTTTGACTTGTTGTTGAATGCTCCTATAATGTAACTCTAAATGACAATCAGAGCAACTTGAATTGCGTGTGTGCAGCCTTTTGCTCAAAAGTGATCAACGTTTCGTTTTCAGAGTCTCTTTTGACAATCTCTTCGAGAGCTGTTTTCAGTCATTAACAGAGCTGTTCTGAAAGTGTCCAACTGGCCTGTTCTGAGAGTGGACTGTTTTTTGCATTCGTTCTCAAGTTCCATCAGTGTTGTTTTCTGCTTTTCTGGAGCACATTTTGACTTGTTGCTGAATGCTCCTATAATGTAACTCTAAATGACAATCAGAGCAACTTGAATTGCGTGTGTGCAGCCTTTTGCTCAAAAGTGATCAACGTTTCGTTTTCGGAGTCTCTTTTAACAATCTCTTCGAGAGCTGTTTTCAGTCATTAACAGAGCTGTTCTGAAAGTGTCCAAGCGGCCTGTTCTTAGAGTGGACTGTTTTTTGCATTCGTTCTCAAGTTATATCAAACTATCAAAGTGTTGTTTTCTGCCTTTCTGGAGCACATTTTGACTTGTTGTTGAATGCTTCTATAATGTAACTCTAAATGACAATCAGAGCAACTTGAATTGCGTGTGTGCAGCCTTTTGCTCAAAAGTGATCAACGTTTCGTTTTCAGAGTCTCTTTTGACAATCTCTTCGAGAGCTGTTTTCAGTCATTAACAGAGCTGTTCTGAAAGTGTCCAAGCGGCCTGTTCTGAGAGTGGACTGTTTTTTGCATTCGTTCTCAAGTTCTATCAGTGTTGTTTTCTGCTTTTCTGGAGCACATTTTGACTTGTTGCTGAATGCTCCTATAATGTAACTCTAAATGACATTCAGAGCAACTTGAATTGCGTGTGTGCAGCCTTTTGCTCAAAAGTGATCAACGTTTCGTTTTCGGAGTCTCTTTTGACAATCTCTTCGAGAGCTGTTTTCAGTCATTAACAGAGCTGTTCTGAAAGTGTCCAAGCGGCCTGTTCTTAGAGTGGACTGTTTTTTGCATTCGTTCTCAAGTTATATCAAACTATCAAAGTGTTGTTTTCTGCCTTTCTGGAGCACATTTTGACTTGTTGTTGAATACTCCTATAATGTAACTCTAAATGACAATCAGAGTATGTTGAATTACGTGTGTGCAGCCTTTTGCTCAAAAGTTATCAATGTTTCGTTTTCAGAGTCTCTTTTGACAATCTCTTAAAGAGCTGATTTCAGTCATTAACAGAGCTGTTCTGAAAGTGTCCAAGCAGCCTGTTCTGAGAGTGGACTGTTTTTTGCATTCGTTCTCAAGTTATATCAAAGTGTTGTTTTCTGCCTTTCTCGAGCACATTTTGACTTGTTGTTGAATGCTCCTATAATGTAACTCTAAATGACAATCAGAGTATGTTGAATTACGTGTGTGCAGCCTTTTGCTCAAAAGTTATCAATGTTTCATTTTCAGAGTCTCTTTTGACAATCTCTTAAAGAGCTGATTTCAGTCATTAACAGAGCTGTTCTGAAAGTGTCCAAGCAACCTGTTCTGAGAGTGGACTGTTTTTTTATATTCGTTCTCAAGTTCTATCAGTGTTGTTTTCTGCTTTTCTGGAGCACATTTTGACTTGTTGCTGAATGCTCCTATAATGTAACTCTAAATGACAATCAGAGCAACTTGAATTGCGTGTGTGCAGCCTTTTGCTCAAAAGTGATCAACGTTTCGTTTTCGGAGTCTCTTTTGACAATCTCTTCGAGAGCTGTTTTCAGTCATTAACAGAGCTGTTCTGAAAGTGTCCAAGCGGCCTGTTCTGAGAGTGGACTGTTTTTTGCATTCGTTCTCAAGTTCTATCAGTGTTGTTTTCTGCTTTTCTGGAGCACATTTTGACTTGTTGCTGAATGCTCCTATAATGTAACTCTAAATGACAATCAGAGCAACTTGAATTGCGTGTGTGCAGCCTTTTGCTCAAAAGTGATCAACGTTTCGTTTTCGGAGTCTCTTTTGACAATCTCTTCGAGAGCTGTTTTCAGTCATTAACAGAGCTGTTCTAAAAGTGTCCAAGCGGCCTGTTCTTAGAGTGGACTGTTTTTTGCATTCGTTCTCAAGTTATATCAAACTATCAAAGTGTTGTTTTCTGCCTTTCTGGAGCACATTTTGACTTGTTGTTGAATGCTCCTATAATGTAACTCTAAATGACAATCAGAGTATGTTGAATTACGTGTGTGCAGCCTTTTGCTCAAAAGTTATCAATGTTTCGTTTTCAGAGTCTCTTTTGACAATCTCTTAAAGAGCTGATTTCAGTCATTAACAGAGCTGTTCTGAAAGTGTCCAAGCAGCCTGTTCTGAGAGTGGACTGTTTTTTGCATTCGTTCTCAAGTTATATCAAAGTGTTGTTTTCTGCCTTTCTCGAGCACATTTTGACTTGTTGTTGAATGCTCCTATAATGTAACTCTAAATGACAATCAGAGCAACTTGAATTGCGTGTGTGCAGCCTTTTGCTCAAAAGTGATCAACGTTTCGTTTTCAGAGTCTCTTTTGACAATCTCTTCGAGAGCTGTTTTCAGTCATTAACAGAGCTGTTCTGAAAGTGTCCAACTGGCCTGTTCTGAGAGTGGACTGTTTTTTGCATTCGTTCTCAAGTTCTATCAGTGTTGTTTTCTGCTTTTCTGGAGCACATTTTGACTTGTTGCTGAATGCTCCTATAATGTAACTCTAAATGACAATCAGAGCAACTTGAATTGCGTGTGTGCAGCCTTTTGCTCAAAAGTGATCAACGTTTCGTTTTCGGAGTCTCTTTTAACAATCTCTTCGAGAGCTGTTTTCAGTCATTAACAGAGCTGTTCTGAAAGTGTCCAAGCGGCCTGTTCTTAGAGTGGACTGTTTTTTGCATTCGTTCTCAAGTTATATCAAACTATCAAAGTGTTGTTTTCTGCCTTTCTGGAGCACATTTTGACTTGTTGTTGAATGCTCCTATAATGTAACTCTAAATGACAATCAGAGTATGTTGAATTACGTGTGTGCAGCCTTTTGCTCAAAAGTTATCAATGTTTCGTTTTCAGAGTCTCTTTTGACAATCTCTTAAAGAGCTGATTTCAGTCATTAACAGAGCTGTTCTGAAAGTGTCCAAGCAGCCTGTTCTGAGAGTGGACTGTTTTTTGCATTCGTTCTCAAGTTATATCAAAGTGTTGTTTTCTGCCTTTCTCGAGCACATTTTGACTTGTTGTTGAATGCTCCTATAATGTAACTCTAAATGACAATCAGAGTATGTTGAATTACGTGTGTGCAGCCTTTTGCTCAAAAGTTATCAATGTTTCATTTTCAGAGTCTCTTTTGACAATCTCTTAAAGAGCTGATTTCAGTCATTAACAGAGCTGTTCTGAAAGTGTCCAAGCAACCTGTTCTGAGAGTGGACTGTTTTTTTATATTCGTTCTCAAGTTCTATCAGTGTTGTTTTCTGCTTTTCTGGAGCACATTTTGACTTGTTGCTGAATGCTCCTATAATGTAACTCTAAATGACAATCAGAGCAACTTGAATTGCGTGTGTGCAGCCTTTTGCTCAAAAGTGATCAACGTTTCGTTTTCGGAGTCTCTTTTGACAATCTCTTCGAGAGCTGTTTTCAGTCATTAACAGAGCTGTTCTGAAAGTGTCCAAGCGGCCTGTTCTGAGAGTGGACTGTTTTTTGCATTCGTTCTCAAGTTCTATCAGTGTTGTTTTCTGCTTTTCTGGAGCACATTTTGACTTGTTGCTGAATGCTCCTATAATGTAACTCTAAATGACAATCAGAGCAACTTGAATTGCGTGTGTGCAGCCTTTTGCTCAAAAGTGATCAACGTTTCGTTTTCGGAGTCTCTTTTGACAATCTCTTCGAGAGCTGTTTTCAGTCATTAACAGAGCTGTTCTAAAAGTGTCCAAGCGGCCTGTTCTTAGAGTGGACTGTTTTTTGCATTCGTTCTCAAGTTATATCAAACTATCAAAGTGTTGTTTTCTGCCTTTCTGGAGCACATTTTGACTTGTTGTTGAATGCTCCTATAATGTAACTCTAAATGACAATCAGAGTATGTTGAATTACGTGTGTGCAGCCTTTTGCTCAAAAGTTATCAATGTTTCGTTTTCAGAGTCTCTTTTGACAATCTCTTAAAGAGCTGATTTCAGTCATTAACAGAGCTGTTCTGAAAGTGTCCAAGCAGCCTGTTCTGAGAGTGGACTGTTTTTTGCATTCGTTCTCAAGTTATATCAAAGTGTTGTTTTCTGCCTTTCTCGAGCACATTTTGACTTGTTGTTGAATGCTCCTATAATGTAACTCTAAATGACAATCAGAGCAACTTGAATTGCGTGTGTGCAGCCTTTTGCTCAAAAGTGATCAACGTTTCGTTTTCAGAGTCTCTTTTGACAATCTCTTCGAGAGCTGTTTTCAGTCATTAACAGAGCTGTTCTGAAAGTGTCCAACTGGCCTGTTCTGAGAGTGGACTGTTTTTTGCATTCGTTCTCAAGTTCTATCAGTGTTGTTTTCTGCTTTTCTGGAGCACATTTTGACTTGTTGCTGAATGCTCCTATAATGTAACTCTAAATGACAATCAGAGCAACTTGAATTGCGTGTGTGCAGCCTTTTGCTCAAAAGTGATCAACGTTTCGTTTTCGGAGTCTCTTTTAACAATCTCTTCGAGAGCTGTTTTCAGTCATTAACAGAGCTGTTCTGAAAGTGTCCAAGCGGCCTGTTCTTAGAGTGGACTGTTTTTTGCATTCGTTCTCAAGTTATATCAAACTATCAAAGTGTTGTTTTCTGCCTTTCTGGAGCACATTTTGACTTGTTGTTGAATGCTTCTATAATGTAACTCTAAATGACAATCAGAGCAACTTGAATTGCGTGTGTGCAGCCTTTTGCTCAAAAGTGATCAACGTTTCGTTTTCAGAGTCTCTTTTGACAATCTCTTCGAGAGCTGTTTTCAGTCATTAACAGAGCTGTTCTGAAAGTGTCCAAGCGGCCTGTTCTGAGAGTGGACTGTTTTTTGCATTCGTTCTCAAGTTCTATCAGTGTTGTTTTCTGCTTTTCTGGAGCACATTTTGACTTGTTGCTGAATGCTCCTATAATGTAACTCTAAATGACATTCAGAGCAACTTGAATTGCGTGTGTGCAGCCTTTTGCTCAAAAGTGATCAACGTTTCGTTTTCGGAGTCTCTTTTGACAATCTCTTCGAGAGCTGTTTTCAGTCATTAACAGAGCTGTTCTGAAAGTGTCCAAGCGGCCTGTTCTTAGAGTGGACTGTTTTTTGCATTCGTTCTCAAGTTATATCAAACTATCAAAGTGTTGTTTTCTGCCTTTCTGGAGCACATTTTGACTTGTTGTTGAATGCTCCTATAATGTAACTCTAAATGACAATCAGAGTATGTTGAATTACGTGTGTGCAGCCTTTTGCTCAAAAGTTATCAATGTTTCGTTTTCAGAGTCTCTTTTGACAATCTCTTAAAGAGCTGATTTCAGTCATTAACAGAGCTGTTCTGAAAGTGTCCAAGCAGCCTGTTCTGAGAGTGGACTGTTTTTTGCATTCGTTCTCAAGTTATATCAAAGTGTTGTTTTCTGCCTTTCTCGAGCACATTTTGACTTGTTGTTGAATGCTCCTATAATGTAACTCTAAATGACAATCAGAGTATGTTGAATTACGTGTGTGCAGCCTTTTGCTCAAAAGTTATCAATGTTTCATTTTCAGAGTCTCTTTTGACAATCTCTTAAAGAGCTGATTTCAGTCATTAACAGAGCTGTTCTGAAAGTGTCCAAGCAACCTGTTCTGAGAGTGGACTGTTTTTTTATATTCGTTCTCAAGTTCTATCAGTGTTGTTTTCTGCTTTTCTGGAGCACATTTTGACTTGTTGCTGAATGCTCCTATAATGTAACTCTAAATGACAATCAGAGCAACTTAAATTGCGTGTGTGCAGCCTTTTGCTCAAAAGTGATCAACGTTTCGTTTTCGGAGTCTCTTTTGACAATCTCTTCGAGAGCTGTTTTCAGTCATTAACAGAGCTGTTCTGAAAGTGTCCAAGCGGCCTGTTCTTAGAGTGGACTGTTTTTTGCATTCGTTCTCAAGTTATATCAAACTATCAAAGTGTTGTTTTCTGCCTTTCTGGAGCACATTTTGACTTGTTGTTGAATGCTCCTATAATGTAACTCTAAATGACAATCAGAGTATGTTGAATTACGTGTGTGCAGCCTTTTGCTCAAAAGTTATCAATGTTTCGTTTTCAGAGTCTCTTTTGACAATCTCTTAAAGAGCTGATTTCAGTCATTAACAGAGCTGTTCTGAAAGTGTCCAAGCAGCCTGTTCTGAGAGTGGACTGTTTTTTGCATTCGTTCTCAAGTTATATCAAAGTGTTGTTTTCTGCCTTTCTCGAGCACATTTTGACTTGTTGTTGAATGCTCCTATAATGTAACTCTAAATGACAATCAGAGTATGTTGAATTACGTGTGTGCAGCCTTTTGCTCAAAAGTTATCAATGTTTCATTTTCAGAGTCTCTTTTGACAATCTCTTAAAGAGCTGATTTCAGTCATTAACAGAGCTGTTCTGAAAGTGTCCAAGCAACCTGTTCTGAGAGTGGACTGTTTTTTTATATTCGTTCTCAAGTTCTATCAGTGTTGTTTTCTGCTTTTCTGGAGCACATTTTGACTTGTTGCTGAATGCTCCTATAATGTAACTCTAAATGACAATCAGAGCAACTTGAATTGCGTGTGTGCAGCCTTTTGCTCAAAAGTGATCAACGTTTCGTTTTCGGAGTCTCTTTTGACAATCTCTTCGAGAGCTGTTTTCAGTCATTAACAGAGCTGTTCTGAAAGTGTCCAAGCGGCCTGTTCTGAGAGTGGACTGTTTTTTGCATTCGTTCTCAAGTTCTATCAGTGTTGTTTTCTGCTTTTCTGGAGCACATTTTGACTTGTTGCTGAATGCTCCTATAATGTAACTCTAAATGAAAATCAGAGCAACTTGAATTGCGTGTGTGCAGCCTTTTGCTCAAAAGTGATCAACGTTTCGTTTTCGGAGTCTCTTTTGACAATCTCTTCGAGAGCTGTTTTCAGTCATTAACAGAGCTGTTCTGAAAGTGTCCAAGCGGCCTGTTCTGAGAGTGGACTGTTTTTTGCATTCGTTCTCAAGTTCTATCAGTGTTGTTTTCTGCTTTTCTGGAGCACATTTTGACTTGTTGCTGAATGCTCCTATAATGTAACTCTAAATGACAATCAGAGCAACTTGAATTGCGTGTGTGCAGCCTTTTGCTCAAAAGTGATCAACGTTTCGTTTTCGGAGTCTCTTTTGACAATCTCTTCGAGAGCTGTTTTCAGTCATTAACAGAGCTGTTCTGAAAGTGTCCAAGCGGCCTGTTCTTAGAGTGGACTGTTTTTTGCATTCGTTCTCAAGTTATATCAAACTATCAAAGTGTTGTTTTCTGCCTTTCTGGAGCACATTTTGACTTGTTGTTGAATGCTCCTATAATGTAACTCTAAATGACAATCAGAGTATGTTAAATTACGTGTGTGCAGCCTTTTGCTCAAAAGTTATCAATGTTTCGTTTTCAGAGTCTCTTTTGACAATCTCTTAAAGAGCTGATTTCAGTCATTAACAGAGCTGTTCTGAAAGTGTCCAAGCAGCCTGTTCTGAGAGTGGACTGTTTTTTGCATTCGTTCTCAAGTTATATCAAAGTGTTGTTTTCTGCCTTTCTCGAGCACATTTTGACTTGTTGTTGAATGCTCCTATAATGTAACTCTAAATGACAATCAGAGTATGTTGAATTACGTGTGTGCAGCCTTTTGCTCAAAAGTTATCAATGTTTCGTTTTCAGAGTCTCTTTTGACAATCTCTTAAAGAGCTGATTTCAGTCATTAACAGAGCTGTTCTGAAAGTGTCCAAGCAGCCTGTTCTGAGAGTGGACTGTTTTTTGCATTCGTTCTCAAGTTCTATCAGTGTTGTTTTCTGCTTTTCTGGAGAACATTTTGACTTGTTGCTGAATGCTCCTATAATGTAACTCTAAATGACAATCAGAGCAACTTGAATTGCGTGTGTGCAGCCTTTTGCTCAAAAGTTATCAATGTTTCGTTTTCAGAGTCTCTTTTGACAATCTCTTAAAGAGCTGATTTCAGTCATTAACAGAGCTGTTCTGAAAGTGTCCAAGCAGCCTGTTCTGAGAGTGGACTGTTTTTTGCATTCGTTCTCAAGTTATATCAAAGTGTTGTTTTCTGCCTTTCTCGAGCACATTTTGACTTGTTGTTGAATGCTCCTATAATGTAACTCTAAATGACAATCAGAGTATGTTGAATTACGTGTGTGCAGCCTTTTGCTCAAAAGTTATCAATGTTTCGTTTTCAGAGTCTCTTTTGACAATCTCTTAAAGAGCTGATTTCAGTCATTAACAGAGCTGTTCTGAAAGTGTCCAAGCAGCCTGTTCTGAGAGTGGACTGTTTTTTGCATTCGTTCTCAAGTTCTATCAGTGTTGTTTTCTGCTTTTCTGGAGCACATTTTGACTTGTTGCTGAATGCTCCTATAATGTAACTCTAAATGACAATCAGAGCAACTTGAATTGCGTGTGTGCAGCCTTTTGCTCAAAAGTTATCAATGTTTCGTTTTCAGAGTCTCTTTTGACAATCTCTTAAAGAACTGATTTCAGTCATTAACAGAGCTGTTCTGAAAGTGTCCAAGCAGCCTGTTCTGAGAGTGGACTGTTTTTTGCATTCGTTCTCAAGTTATATCAAAGTGTTGTTTTCTGCCTTTCTCGAGCACATTTTGACTTGTTGTTGAATGCTCCTATAATGTAACTCTAAATGACAATCAGAGTATGTTGAATTACGTGTGTGCAGCCTTTTGCTCAAAAGTTATCAATGTTTCGTTTTCAGAGTCTCTTTTGACAATCTCTTAAAGAGCTGATTTCAGTCATTAACAGAGCTGTTCTGAAAGTGTCCAAGCAGCCTGTTCTGAGAGTGGACTGTTTTTTTATATTCGTTCTCAAGTTCTATCAGTGTTGTTTTCTGCTTTTCTGGAGCACATTTTGACTTGTTGCTGAATGCTCCTATAATGTAACTCTAAATGACAATCAGAGCAACTTGAATTGCGTGTGTGCAGCCTTTTGCTCAAAAGTTATCAATGTTTCGTTTTCAGAGTCTCTTTTGACAATCTCTTAAAGAGCTGATTTCAGTCATTAACAGAGCTGTTCTGAAAGTGTCCAAGCAGCCTGTTCTGAGAGTGGACTGTTTTTTGCATTCGTTCTCAAGTTATATCAAAGTGTTGTTTTCTGCCTTTCTCGAGCACATTTTGACTTGTTGTTGAATGCTCCTATAATGTAACTCTAAATGACAATCAGAGTATGTTGAATTACGTGTGTGCAGCCTTTTGCTCAAAAGTTATCAATGTTTCGTTTTCAGAGTCTCTTTTGACAATCTCTTAAAGAGCTGATTTCAGTCATTAACAGAGCTGTTCTGAAAGTGTCCAAGCAGCCTGTTCTGAGAGTGGACTGTTTTTTGCATTCGTTCTCAAGTTCTATCAGTGTTGTTTTCTGCTTTTCTGGAGCACATTTTGACTTGTTGCTGAATGCTCCTATAATGTAACTCTAAATGACAATCAGAGCAACTTGAATTGCGTGTGTGCAGCCTTTTGCTCAAAAGTTATCAATGTTTCGTTTTCAGAGTCTCTTTTGACAATCTCTTAAAGAACTGATTTCAGTCATTAACAGAGCTGTTCTGAAAGTGTCCAAGCAGCCTGTTCTGAGAGTGGACTGTTTTTTGCATTCGTTCTCAAGTTATATCAAAGTGTTGTTTTCTGCCTTTCTCGAGCACATTTTGACTTGTTGTTGAATGCTCCTATAATGTAACTCTAAATGACAATCAGAGTATGTTGAATTACGTGTGTGCAGCCTTTTGCTCAAAAGTTATCAATGTTTCGTTTTCAGAGTCTCTTTTGACAATCTCTTAAAGAGCTGATTTCAGTCATTAACAGAGCTGTTCTGAAAGTGTCCAAGCAGCCTGTTCTGAGAGTGGACTGTTTTTTTATATTCGTTCTCAAGTTCTATCAGTGTTGTTTTCTGCTTTTCTGGAGCACATTTTGACTTGTTGCTGAATGCTCCTATAATGTAACTCTAAATGACAATCAGAGCAACTTGAATTGCGTGTGTGCAGCCTTTTGCTCAAAAGTTATCAATGTTTCGTTTTCAGAGTCTCTTTTGACAATCTCTTAAAGAGCTGATTTCAGTCATTAACAGAGCTGTTCTGAAAGTGTCCAAGCAGCCTGTTCTGAGAGTGGACTGTTTTTTGCATTCGTTCTCAAGTTATATCAAAGTGTTGTTTTCTGCCTTTCTCGAGCACATTTTGACTTGTTGTTGAATGCTCCTATAATGTAACTCTAAATGACAATCAGAGCAACTTGAATTGCGTGTGTGCAGCCTTTTGCTCAAAAGTGATCAACGTTTCGTTTTCAGAGTCTCTTTTGACAATCTCTTCGAGAGCTGTTTTCAGTCATTAACAGAGCTGTTCTGAAAGTGTCCAAGCGGCCTGTTCTGAGAGTGGACTGTTTTTTGCATTCGTTCTCAAGTTCTATCAGTGTTGTTTTCTGCTTTTCTGGAGCACATTTTGACTTGTTGCTGAATGCTCCTATAATGTAACTCTAAATGACAATCAGAGCAACTTGAATTGCGTGTGTGCAGCCTTTTGCTCAAAAGTGATCAACGTTTCGTTTTCGGAGTCTCTTTTGACAATCTCTTCGAGAGCTGTTTTCAGTCATTAACAGAGCTGTTCTAAAAGTGTCCAAGCGGCCTGTTCTTAGAGTGGACTGTTTTTTGCATTCGTTCTCAAGTTATATCAAACTATCAAAGTGTTGTTTTCTGCCTTTCTGGAGCACATTTTGACTTGTTGTTGAATGCTCCTATAATGTAACTCTAAATGACAATCAGAGTATGTTGAATTACGTGTGTGCAGCCTTTTGCTCAAAAGTTATCAATGTTTCGTTTTCAGAGTCTCTTTTGACAATCTCTTAAAGAGCTGATTTCAGTCATTAACAGAGCTGTTCTGAAAGTGTCCAAGCAGCCTGTTCTGAGAGTGGACTGTTTTTTGCATTCGTTCTCAAGTTATATCAAAGTGTTGTTTTCTGCCTTTCTCGAGCACATTTTGACTTGTTGTTGAATGCTCCTATAATGTAACTCTAAATGACAATCAGAGCAACTTGAATTGCGTGTGTGCAGCCTTTTGCTCAAAAGTGATCAACGTTTCGTTTTCAGAGTCTCTTTTGACAATCTCTTCGAGAGCTGTTTTCAGTCATTAACAGAGCTGTTCTGAAAGTGTCCAACTGGCCTGTTCTGAGAGTGGACTGTTTTTTGCATTCGTTCTCAAGTTCCATCAGTGTTGTTTTCTGCTTTTCTGGAGCACATTTTGACTTGTTGCTGAATGCTCCTATAATGTAACTCTAAATGACAATCAGAGCAACTTGAATTGCGTGTGTGCAGCCTTTTGCTCAAAAGTGATCAACGTTTCGTTTTCGGAGTCTCTTTTAACAATCTCTTCGAGAGCTGTTTTCAGTCATTAACAGAGCTGTTCTGAAAGTGTCCAAGCGGCCTGTTCTTAGAGTGGACTGTTTTTTGCATTCGTTCTCAAGTTATATCAAACTATCAAAGTGTTGTTTTCTGCCTTTCTGGAGCACATTTTGACTTGTTGTTGAATGCTTCTATAATGTAACTCTAAATGACAATCAGAGCAACTTGAATTGCGTGTGTGCAGCCTTTTGCTCAAAAGTGATCAACGTTTCGTTTTCAGAGTCTCTTTTGACAATCTCTTCGAGAGCTGTTTTCAGTCATTAACAGAGCTGTTCTGAAAGTGTCCAAGCGGCCTGTTCTGAGAGTGGACTGTTTTTTGCATTCGTTCTCAAGTTCTATCAGTGTTGTTTTCTGCTTTTCTGGAGCACATTTTGACTTGTTGCTGAATGCTCCTATAATGTAACTCTAAATGACATTCAGAGCAACTTGAATTGCGTGTGTGCAGCCTTTTGCTCAAAAGTGATCAACGTTTCGTTTTCGGAGTCTCTTTTGACAATCTCTTCGAGAGCTGTTTTCAGTCATTAACAGAGCTGTTCTGAAAGTGTCCAAGCGGCCTGTTCTTAGAGTGGACTGTTTTTTGCATTCGTTCTCAAGTTATATCAAACTATCAAAGTGTTGTTTTCTGCCTTTCTGGAGCACATTTTGACTTGTTGTTGAATACTCCTATAATGTAACTCTAAATGACAATCAGAGTATGTTGAATTACGTGTGTGCAGCCTTTTGCTCAAAAGTTATCAATGTTTCGTTTTCAGAGTCTCTTTTGACAATCTCTTAAAGAGCTGATTTCAGTCATTAACAGAGCTGTTCTGAAAGTGTCCAAGCAGCCTGTTCTGAGAGTGGACTGTTTTTTGCATTCGTTCTCAAGTTATATCAAAGTGTTGTTTTCTGCCTTTCTCGAGCACATTTTGACTTGTTGTTGAATGCTCCTATAATGTAACTCTAAATGACAATCAGAGTATGTTGAATTACGTGTGTGCAGCCTTTTGCTCAAAAGTTATCAATGTTTCATTTTCAGAGTCTCTTTTGACAATCTCTTAAAGAGCTGATTTCAGTCATTAACAGAGCTGTTCTGAAAGTGTCCAAGCAACCTGTTCTGAGAGTGGACTGTTTTTTTATATTCGTTCTCAAGTTCTATCAGTGTTGTTTTCTGCTTTTCTGGAGCACATTTTGACTTGTTGCTGAATGCTCCTATAATGTAACTCTAAATGACAATCAGAGCAACTTGAATTGCGTGTGTGCAGCCTTTTGCTCAAAAGTGATCAACGTTTCGTTTTCGGAGTCTCTTTTGACAATCTCTTCGAGAGCTGTTTTCAGTCATTAACAGAGCTGTTCTGAAAGTGTCCAAGCGGCCTGTTCTGAGAGTGGACTGTTTTTTGCATTCGTTCTCAAGTTCTATCAGTGTTGTTTTCTGCTTTTCTGGAGCACATTTTGACTTGTTGCTGAATGCTCCTATAATGTAACTCTAAATGACAATCAGAGCAACTTGAATTGCGTGTGTGCAGCCTTTTGCTCAAAAGTGATCAACGTTTCGTTTTCGGAGTCTCTTTTGACAATCTCTTCGAGAGCTGTTTTCAGTCATTAACAGAGCTGTTCTAAAAGTGTCCAAGCGGCCTGTTCTTAGAGTGGACTGTTTTTTGCATTCGTTCTCAAGTTATATCAAACTATCAAAGTGTTGTTTTCTGCCTTTCTGGAGCACATTTTGACTTGTTGTTGAATGCTCCTATAATGTAACTCTAAATGACAATCAGAGTATGTTGAATTACGTGTGTGCAGCCTTTTGCTCAAAAGTTATCAATGTTTCGTTTTCAGAGTCTCTTTTGACAATCTCTTAAAGAGCTGATTTCAGTCATTAACAGAGCTGTTCTGAAAGTGTCCAAGCAGCCTGTTCTGAGAGTGGACTGTTTTTTGCATTCGTTCTCAAGTTATATCAAAGTGTTGTTTTCTGCCTTTCTCGAGCACATTTTGACTTGTTGTTGAATGCTCCTATAATGTAACTCTAAATGACAATCAGAGCAACTTGAATTGCGTGTGTGCAGCCTTTTGCTCAAAAGTGATCAACGTTTCGTTTTCAGAGTCTCTTTTGACAATCTCTTCGAGAGCTGTTTTCAGTCATTAACAGAGCTGTTCTGAAAGTGTCCAACTGGCCTGTTCTGAGAGTGGACTGTTTTTTGCATTCGTTCTCAAGTTCTATCAGTGTTGTTTTCTGCTTTTCTGGAGCACATTTTGACTTGTTGCTGAATGCTCCTATAATGTAACTCTAAATGACAATCAGAGCAACTTGAATTGCGTGTGTGCAGCCTTTTGCTCAAAAGTGATCAACGTTTCGTTTTCGGAGTCTCTTTTAACAATCTCTTCGAGAGCTGTTTTCAGTCATTAACAGAGCTGTTCTGAAAGTGTCCAAGCGGCCTGTTCTTAGAGTGGACTGTTTTTTGCATTCGTTCTCAAGTTATATCAAACTATCAAAGTGTTGTTTTCTGCCTTTCTGGAGCACATTTTGACTTGTTGTTGAATGCTCCTATAATGTAACTCTAAATGACAATCAGAGTATGTTGAATTACGTGTGTGCAGCCTTTTGCTCAAAAGTTATCAATGTTTCGTTTTCAGAGTCTCTTTTGACAATCTCTTAAAGAGCTGATTTCAGTCATTAACAGAGCTGTTCTGAAAGTGTCCAAGCAGCCTGTTCTGAGAGTGGACTGTTTTTTGCATTCGTTCTCAAGTTATATCAAAGTGTTGTTTTCTGCCTTTCTCGAGCACATTTTGACTTGTTGTTGAATGCTCCTATAATGTAACTCTAAATGACAATCAGAGTATGTTGAATTACGTGTGTGCAGCCTTTTGCTCAAAAGTTATCAATGTTTCATTTTCAGAGTCTCTTTTGACAATCTCTTAAAGAGCTGATTTCAGTCATTAACAGAGCTGTTCTGAAAGTGTCCAAGCAACCTGTTCTGAGAGTGGACTGTTTTTTTATATTCGTTCTCAAGTTCTATCAGTGTTGTTTTCTGCTTTTCTGGAGCACATTTTGACTTGTTGCTGAATGCTCCTATAATGTAACTCTAAATGACAATCAGAGCAACTTGAATTGCGTGTGTGCAGCCTTTTGCTCAAAAGTGATCAACGTTTCGTTTTCGGAGTCTCTTTTGACAATCTCTTCGAGAGCTGTTTTCAGTCATTAACAGAGCTGTTCTGAAAGTGTCCAAGCGGCCTGTTCTGAGAGTGGACTGTTTTTTGCATTCGTTCTCAAGTTCTATCAGTGTTGTTTTCTGCTTTTCTGGAGCACATTTTGACTTGTTGCTGAATGCTCCTATAATGTAACTCTAAATGACAATCAGAGCAACTTGAATTGCGTGTGTGCAGCCTTTTGCTCAAAAGTGATCAACGTTTCGTTTTCGGAGTCTCTTTTGACAATCTCTTCGAGAGCTGTTTTCAGTCATTAACAGAGCTGTTCTAAAAGTGTCCAAGCGGCCTGTTCTTAGAGTGGACTGTTTTTTGCATTCGTTCTCAAGTTATATCAAACTATCAAAGTGTTGTTTTCTGCCTTTCTGGAGCACATTTTGACTTGTTGTTGAATGCTCCTATAATGTAACTCTAAATGACAATCAGAGTATGTTGAATTACGTGTGTGCAGCCTTTTGCTCAAAAGTTATCAATGTTTCGTTTTCAGAGTCTCTTTTGACAATCTCTTAAAGAGCTGATTTCAGTCATTAACAGAGCTGTTCTGAAAGTGTCCAAGCAGCCTGTTCTGAGAGTGGACTGTTTTTTGCATTCGTTCTCAAGTTATATCAAAGTGTTGTTTTCTGCCTTTCTCGAGCACATTTTGACTTGTTGTTGAATGCTCCTATAATGTAACTCTAAATGACAATCAGAGCAACTTGAATTGCGTGTGTGCAGCCTTTTGCTCAAAAGTGATCAACGTTTCGTTTTCAGAGTCTCTTTTGACAATCTCTTCGAGAGCTGTTTTCAGTCATTAACAGAGCTGTTCTGAAAGTGTCCAACTGGCCTGTTCTGAGAGTGGACTGTTTTTTGCATTCGTTCTCAAGTTCTATCAGTGTTGTTTTCTGCTTTTCTGGAGCACATTTTGACTTGTTGCTGAATGCTCCTATAATGTAACTCTAAATGACAATCAGAGCAACTTGAATTGCGTGTGTGCAGCCTTTTGCTCAAAAGTGATCAACGTTTCGTTTTCGGAGTCTCTTTTAACAATCTCTTCGAGAGCTGTTTTCAGTCATTAACAGAGCTGTTCTGAAAGTGTCCAAGCGGCCTGTTCTTAGAGTGGACTGTTTTTTGCATTCGTTCTCAAGTTATATCAAACTATCAAAGTGTTGTTTTCTGCCTTTCTGGAGCACATTTTGACTTGTTGTTGAATGCTTCTATAATGTAACTCTAAATGACAATCAGAGCAACTTGAATTGCGTGTGTGCAGCCTTTTGCTCAAAAGTGATCAACGTTTCGTTTTCAGAGTCTCTTTTGACAATCTCTTCGAGAGCTGTTTTCAGTCATTAACAGAGCTGTTCTGAAAGTGTCCAAGCGGCCTGTTCTGAGAGTGGACTGTTTTTTGCATTCGTTCTCAAGTTCTATCAGTGTTGTTTTCTGCTTTTCTGGAGCACATTTTGACTTGTTGCTGAATGCTCCTATAATGTAACTCTAAATGACATTCAGAGCAACTTGAATTGCGTGTGTGCAGCCTTTTGCTCAAAAGTGATCAACGTTTCGTTTTCGGAGTCTCTTTTGACAATCTCTTCGAGAGCTGTTTTCAGTCATTAACAGAGCTGTTCTGAAAGTGTCCAAGCGGCCTGTTCTTAGAGTGGACTGTTTTTTGCATTCGTTCTCAAGTTATATCAAACTATCAAAGTGTTGTTTTCTGCCTTTCTGGAGCACATTTTGACTTGTTGTTGAATGCTCCTATAATGTAACTCTAAATGACAATCAGAGTATGTTGAATTACGTGTGTGCAGCCTTTTGCTCAAAAGTTATCAATGTTTCGTTTTCAGAGTCTCTTTTGACAATCTCTTAAAGAGCTGATTTCAGTCATTAACAGAGCTGTTCTGAAAGTGTCCAAGCAGCCTGTTCTGAGAGTGGACTGTTTTTTGCATTCGTTCTCAAGTTATATCAAAGTGTTGTTTTCTGCCTTTCTCGAGCACATTTTGACTTGTTGTTGAATGCTCCTATAATGTAACTCTAAATGACAATCAGAGTATGTTGAATTACGTGTGTGCAGCCTTTTGCTCAAAAGTTATCAATGTTTCATTTTCAGAGTCTCTTTTGACAATCTCTTAAAGAGCTGATTTCAGTCATTAACAGAGCTGTTCTGAAAGTGTCCAAGCAACCTGTTCTGAGAGTGGACTGTTTTTTTATATTCGTTCTCAAGTTCTATCAGTGTTGTTTTCTGCTTTTCTGGAGCACATTTTGACTTGTTGCTGAATGCTCCTATAATGTAACTCTAAATGACAATCAGAGCAACTTAAATTGCGTGTGTGCAGCCTTTTGCTCAAAAGTGATCAACGTTTCGTTTTCGGAGTCTCTTTTGACAATCTCTTCGAGAGCTGTTTTCAGTCATTAACAGAGCTGTTCTGAAAGTGTCCAAGCGGCCTGTTCTTAGAGTGGACTGTTTTTTGCATTCGTTCTCAAGTTATATCAAACTATCAAAGTGTTGTTTTCTGCCTTTCTGGAGCACATTTTGACTTGTTGTTGAATGCTCCTATAATGTAACTCTAAATGACAATCAGAGTATGTTAAATTACGTGTGTAGAGCCTTTTGCTCAAAAGTTATCAATGTTTCGTTTTCAGAGTCTCTTTTGACAATCTCTTAAAGAGCTGATTTCAGTCATTAACAGAGCTGTTCTGAAAGTGTCCAAGCAGCCTGTTCTGAGAGTGGACTGTTTTTTGCATTCGTTCTCAAGTTATATCAAAGTGTTGTTTTCTGCCTTTCTCGAGCACATTTTGAATTGTTGTTGAATGCTCCTATAATGTAACTCTAAATGACAATCAGAGTATGTTGAATTACGTGTGTGCAGCCTTTTGCTCAAAAGTTATCAATGTTTCGTTTTCAGAGTCTCTTTTGACAATCTCTTAAAGAGCTGTTTTCAGTCATTAACAGAGCTGTTCTGATAGTGTCCAAGCAGCCTGTTCTGAGAGTGGACTGTTTTTTGCATTCGTTCTCAAGTTCTATCAGTGTTGTTTTCTGCTTTTCTGGAGCACATTTTGACTTGTTGCTGAATGCTCCTATAATGTAACTCTAAATGACAATCAGAGTATGTTGAATTACGTGTGTGCAGCCTTTTGCTCAAAAGTTATCAATGTTTCGTTTTCAGAGTCTCTTTTGACAATCTCTTAAAGAGCTGATTTCAGTCATTAACAGAGCTGTTCTGAAAGTGTCCAAGCAGCCTGTTCTGAGAGTGGACTGTTTTTTGCATTCGTTCTCAAGTTCTATCAGTGTTGTTTTCTGCTTTTCTGGAGCACATTTTGACTTGTTGCTGAATGCTCCTATAATGTAACTCTAAATGACAATCAGAGCAACTTGAATTGCGTGTGTGCAGCCTTTTGCTCAAAAGTTATCAATGTTTCGTTTTCAGAGTCTCTTTTGACAATCTCTTAAAGAGCTGATTTCAGTCATTAACAGAGCTGTTCTGAAAGTGTCCAAGCAGCCTGTTCTGAGAGTGGACTGTTTTTTGCATTCGTTCTCAAGTTATATCAAAGTGTTGTTTTCTGCCTTTCTCGAGCACATTTTGACTTGTTGTTGAATGCTCCTATAATGTAACTCTAAATGACAATCAGAGCAACTTGAAATGCGTGTGTGCAGCCTCTTGCTCAAAAGTGATCAACGTTTCGTTTTCAGAGTCTCTTTTGACAATCTCTTCGAGAGCTGTTTTCAGTCATTAACAGAGCTGTTCTGAAAGTGTCCAAGCGGCCTGTTCTGAGAGTGGACTGTTTTTTGCATTCGTTCTCAAGTTCTATCAGTGTTGTTTTCTGCTTTTCTGGAGCACATTTTGACTTGTTGCTGAATGCTCCTATAATGTAACTCTAAATGACAATCAGAGCAACTTGAATTGCGTGTGTGCAGCCTTTTGCTCAAAAGTGATCAACGTTTCGTTTTCGGAGTCTCTTTTGACAATCTCTTCGAGAGCTGTTTTCAGTCATTAACAGAGCTGTTCTGAAAGTGTCCAAGCGGCCTGTTCTGAGAGTGGACTGTTTTTTGCATTCGTTCTCAAGTTATATCAAAGTGTTGTTTTCTGCCTTTCTCGAGCACATTTTGACTTGTTGTTGAATGCTCCTATAATGTAACTCTAAATGACAATCAGAGTATGTTGAATTACGTGTGTGCAGCCTTTTGCTCAAAAGTTATCAATGTTTCGTTTTCAGAGTCTCTTTTGACAATCTCTTAAAGAGCTGTTTTCAGTCATTAACAGAGCTGTTCTGAAAGTGTCCAAGCAGCCTGTTCTGAGAGTGGACTGTTTTTTGCATTCGTTCTCAAGTTCTATCAGTGTTGTTTTCTGCTTTTCTGGAGCACATTTTGACTTGTTGCTGAATGCTCCTATAATGTAACTCTAAATGACAATCAGAGCAACTTGAATTGCGTGTGTGCAGCCTTTTGCTCAAAAGTTATCAATGTTTCGTTTTCAGAGTCTCTTTTGACAATCTCTTAAAGAGCTGATTTCAGTCATTAACAGAGCTGTTCTGAAAGTGTCCAAGCAGCCTGTTCTGAGAGTGGACTGTGTTTTGCATTCGTTCTCAAGTTATATCAAAGTGTTGTTTTCTGCCTTTCTCGAGCACATTTTGACTTGTTGTTGAATGCTCCTATAATGTAACTCTAAATGACAACCAGAGTATGTTGAATTACGTGTGTGCAGCCTTTTGCTCAAAAGTTATCAATGTTTCGTTTTCAGAGTCTCTTTTGACAATCTCTTAAAGAGCTGATTTCAGTCATTAACAGAGCTGTTCTGAAAGTGTCCAAGCAGCCTGTTCTGAGAGTGGACTGTTTTTTGCATTCGTTCTCAAGTTCTATCAGTGTTGTTTTCTGCTTTTCTGGAGCACATTTTGACTTGTTGCTGAATGCTCCTATAATGTAACTCTAAATGACAATCAGAGCAACTTGAATTGCGTGTGTGCAGCCTTTTGCTCAAAAGTTATCAATGTTTCGTTTTCAGAGTCTCTTTTGACAATCTCTTAAAGAGCTGATTTCAGTCATTAACAGAGCTGTTCTGAAAGTGTCCAAGCAGCCTGTTCTGAGAGTGGACTGTTTTTTGCATTCGTTCTCAAGTTATATCAAAGTGTTGTTTTCTGCCTTTCTCGAGCACATTTTGACTTGTTGTTGAATGCTCCTATAATGTAACTCTAAATGACAATCAGAACAACTTGAATTGCGTGTGTGCAGCCTTTTGCTCAAAAGTGATCAACGTTTCGTTTTCAGAGTCTCTTTTGACAATCTCTTCGAGAGCTGTTTTCAGTCATTAACAGAGCTGTTCTGAAAGTGTCCAAGCGGCCTGTTCTGAGAGTGGACTGTTTTTTGCATTCGTTCTCAAGTTCTATCAGCGTTGTTTTCTGCTTTTCTGGAGCACATTTTGACTTGTTGCTGAATGCTCCTATAATGTAACTCTAAATGACAATCAGAGCAACTTGAATTGCGTGTGTGCAGCCTTTTGCTCAAAAGTGATCAACGTTTCGTTTTCGGAGTCTCTTTTGACAATCTCTTCGAGAGCTGTTTTCAGTCATTAACAGAGCTGTTCTGAAAGTGTCCAAGCGGCCTGTTCTGAGAGTGGACTGTTTTTTGCATTCGTTCTCAAGTTCTATCAGTGTTGTTTTCTGCTTTTCTGGAGGACATTTTGACTTGTTGCTGAATGCTCCTAATAATGTAACTCTAAATGACAATCAGAGCAACTTGAATTGCGTGTGTGCAGCCTTTTGCTCAAAAGTGATCAACGTTTCGTTTTCGGAGTCTCTTTTGACAATCTCTTCGAGAGCTGTTTTCAGTCATTAACAGAGCTGTTCTGAAAGTGTCCAAGCTGCCTGTTCTTAGAGTGGACTGTTTTTTGCATTCGTTCTCAAGTTATATCAAACTATCAAAGTGTTGTTTTCTGCCTTTCTGGAGCACATTTTGACTTGTTGTCGAATGCTCCTATAATGTAACTCTAAATGACAATCAGAGTATGTTAAATTACGTGTGTGCAGCCTTTTGCTCAAAAGTTATCATTGTTTCGTTTTCAGAGTCTCTTTTGACAATCTCTTAAAGAGCTGATTTCAGTCATTAACAGAGCTGTTCTGAAAGTGTCCAAGCAGCCTGTTCTGAGAGTGGACTGTTTTTTGCATTCGTTCTCAAGTTATATCAAAGTGTTGTTTTCTGCCTTTCTCGAGCACATTTTGACTTGTTGTTGAATGCTCCTATAATGTAACTCTAAATGACAATCAGAGTATGTTGAATTACGTGTGTGCAGCCTTTTGCTCAAAAGTTATCAATGTTTCGTTTTCAGAGTCTCTTTTGACAATCTCTTAAAGAGCTGATTTCAGTCATTAACAGAGCTGTTCTGAAAGTGTCCAAGCAGCCTGTTCTGAGAGTGGACTGTTTTTTGCATTCGTTCTCAAGTTCTATCAGTGTTGTTTTCTGCTTTTCTGGAGCACATTTTGACTTGTTGCTGAATGCTCCTATAATGTAACTCTAAATGACAATCAGAGCAACTTGAATTGCGTGTGTGCAGCCTTTTGCTCAAAAGTTATCAATGTTTCGTTTTCAGAGTCTCTTTTGACAATCTCTTAAAGAGCTGATTTCAGTCATTAACAGAGCTGTTCTGAAAGTGTCCAAGCAGCCTGTTCTGAGAGTGGACTGTTTTTTGCATTCGTTCTCAAGTTATATCAAAGTGTTGTTTTCTGCCTTTCTCGAGCACATTTTGACTTGTTGTTGAATGCTCCTATAATGTAACTCTAAATGACAATCAGAGCAACTTGAATTGCGTGTGTGCAGCCTTTTGCTCAAAAGTGATCAACGTTTCTGTTGTGAAGGCCCACAGTTTAGTGCCAGTTTAGTTTCCCCAAACCAGCCCTATTTTTGCCCCTAGTATTTCCTTTGTTATTTTCTATACAATTATATACGTTTCGTGAAGTATATGTATTATTCGTGTAATGTTTTATGCATATGTTTGATGACGTAGTATCCGGGGTGTGTCTGTGACCCGGATGCTACGTTCGGTGGTGGTATATAAGAGACGGAAGGGCGGAGTCAGTCAGTGTGTGTAGAGAAGCCGAACGAGTGAGAAGTAGAACGAGAGAAGCAACGAAGCCGATCTAAGATGGCGGATTCAGCAGCGAGCACACCGTGCAGCAACTGAAGACGCCAGGAAAAGCGATTCTTGAGTGAGCCACTGTAGCCTGTTAGTTGTGTTCCCGTTGGACCGTCTTGCCAGCAGCCGGCTGTTCAACGTGGGACCAAGCGGGACGCCAGCTGGACATTAATCGTCGTCTCCACGAGCAAACACAGACTCCAGCGGAGCTTCAACGCGGACCACTTCATCGACGCACATGCCAGTCAACCAGGCCTCAACGCGCACCACGCCACTGGACTATCAGCCTGTTCAGGCCAGAGACTGTCAGTGAGTGATTGAGAGTGTGTGTGGCCGGCCGGGTGGGAATGTATATATGGGGATGTATACAACCGTCGTGTAATAAATGTGTTGTTCATCTGTAATACCGTGTGTTAGTTGTTTGTAGCTTCAATGCTAATGCTAGTTGTTTGTAGCGCTAATGCTAATGCTAGTTGTTTGTAGCGCTAATGCTAATGCTAGTTGTTTGAAGGCTAATGCTAATGCTAGTTCCCTTGCTAATGCTAACGACCTTAACTGCTAGTCTAACGGTTTGCTGTCGCCCCCTGCCTGTATCCTCTTATACTGCCTATTTAGCTCCCTTAGTTAGATAACCAGCCCTTTCCTAAAAGTATACAGTCCTTTTCAGCTACTCCCTGGTTACAATTGGTCCTTCGAGCCGGATTGGTAGTGTAGTGATAGCATGGCTGAGCGCAGCCAACCAGACCAGACAGTTACCCCCCCTTCTCCGCCCCCTGAGCCAGAGCCACGACCACAGAGAGTCCCGCGGTTGCCTCCGAGGTTACAGGAGTATGAGCTTGAGCTCGAAAGCTCACTGAGTGGTAGCGAGGAGCGCACTCCACGGGATACAGTGGTCGGAGAGGCCGAGGTGTCCGCCGGCGAGCAGGTGGCTAGCACTGAGACAGCCCTCAAAGAGCACCAGCCTGAGGATGAGATGGCAGAACCGCAGGGTTTTGCCGTGGAAACGGAAGAACAGGAAGGAGAGGCCCGGTCCGACAGCGCCTGCGGGCGGAAGAGGGAGGGCCTCAGCCTTAACGATCTGCCTCCCAGTACGGCGCGCTCGAGACCTAGCTCCTGCCGCTCAGTGGCTTCCTACCGGTCCAGGGCTTCCGTGGGCAGTTCTGCCTCTGGGGCGGATAGCCTGCACTCCAGAGGGAGTGGTGCCGCGCTGTCCGAATATATGCGCCAACAGGCCGAGACGGCGTTAGAGCGGGAACGACTCCAGTTCGAGCGTGAACGCCTCCAGCGCCAGGAGGCGCTAGAACGCGAACGCCTCCAGATGAACGGAGCGGAACGCGCGGCGGAGAGACAGCGCCAGGAGGCGCTAGAACGTGAACGCGCGGCGGAGAGACAGCGCCAGGAGGCGCTAGAACGTGAATGCCTCCAGCGCCAGGAGGCGCTAGAACGGGAACGCTTCCAGATGGAGCGCGACCGCCTCCAGACGGAGAGGCAGATGAACGGAGCGGAACGTGCGGCGGAGAGACAGCGCCAGGAGGCGTTAGAGAGGGAACGCATCCAGTACGAGCGCGAGCGCCTCCAGATGGAGGGGGCGGAACGCGCGGCGGAGAGGCAGATGGCGAGAGAGCAACTGCACGCAGAGAAGATGGAGGAAATGATGCAGACCATGCGCGACGTGTGCATCAGCAGAACTCCGTCGGCCTGTAGCTCCAGAGTATCATCCGCACGGCCCTCTCGAGTGCCATCTCCTGAACCCCCCGCCGATGGCTCCATGACCCCCGCCAGGACTGTCCAACTACAGGCCCAGCTGACCACCTGGAAGGAAGAGGACCAGGGACCCGACCGCTACGCGGCCCAGAGGGAGCCAGCGTCGCTGCCCGGGGGGGGAGTCATCCCCCAAGAGCGTAGCACACCCCTAGGTCCTCCAGTGCACCAAAATGCATGCAGGCCGGACACCCAGACCGTCACTCCAGCACCGATGATCCACTACAGGATGTTCCCCCAGGTGGAGGGACCCAAGTTCCCCTTCTTCAAGGACGAGGACAGGAGCCAGTATGTGGAGCTACGCATCTGCCTAGACACGCTCTTGGACAACTCCTGCTCCGAGTCCTACAAATACGCGATTCTCCTTCAGCATGTGAGGAACCCCAGAGCCCACAACATGGTACTGGCCCATGCCTCCGCACCGACACCTTACACCAGAGCGCTCGCTGACTTGGATGCCCGCTACGGTCGTCCCTGGAACCACGCCCTTGCTGAACTGCAAGCCCTCGAACAGCAGGCCCCCATCAAGGATGACCGGGCGCTGGATGACTTCGCGCTCCGCGTGCACACCTTGGTTGGGATGCTGAAGACGCAGGGCCCAGCTGGCGCCAGCGAGATCAACAGCACCTCCAACGTAGAGCGGCTGCTCCGCAAGATCCCACGCTTCCGGCAGGAGAGGTTCCGGCGACAGCAGCGCGTTCGTAACCCCGAGAAGTTGGGTCTGAGCATGGCTGCCTTCGCGGAGTTCCTACTGGAGGAAGTGCATGACACCAACGTAGACGCCATGGGTTACGCTGAGCCGAAGAAGGAGAGGGAGAAGGGAGACCGCTGGGACGGGCCGAGCTCGAACAGAGGACGCCCAGTAGGAGTGCTGCACACGGAGGAGGAGCCTCGGAGAGAGGGGACCAGCCGACCTGAGGGAAAGGATTCCTCTCAACCCCCTCCAAAGGGACGGAGAGGTCCACCGCCATGTCCGTACTGCACCAGCGAGCACTGGCTCAATGAGTGCAGTGACTTCAACAACCTGAGTACCGAGGCCAAGCAGAGGTGGCTCGAGAAGAACCAGAGGTGCTGGAACTGTGGGCGCGACCATCTGGCGAAGAACTGCACCTTGAGGAGGAAGTGCAACCGCTGTGAGGAGGTCCACCTCCACATCCTACACGAGGTCTCCCTCGCCAGGTCCACGGACGGCAACAGAAGCCCTAGGTCCGGTCGCGCACCGGAAGAGGAAACCCCTGTCTACTACCTAGACTCGCCACAGAGCAGCGGCTCCAAGGTTCTACTGAAGGTGGTGAAGGTCCGACTTCACCACAACAACGCTGTGTACGACACGTACGCCGTTCTAGACGACGGGTCGGAACGGACCATCCTTCTCCAGGGGGCAGTGCGCCAGTTGGGGCTCCAAGGGACTGCGGAGAAGCTGACTCTGCGCACGATACGTCGCGACCTTAAAGAGGTCACCGGGGCGAGAATCAACTTCTCTATCTCCCCGGCGGGGCGGCCGTCGGATAGACATCGGCTTCAGAATGTCTTCACCGCCGACCAGCTAGCGCTCTCCCGCTACGACTACCCCCTGGAGAGGTTACGCGCAAGATATCCCCACCTACGGGGAGTAGACCTACATCCGATAGAAGGAGCGGAGCCAACCCTTCTCATCGGCTCGGACAACGCTGAACTGATCGTGTCGCTCCGTCCTCCGCTGAGAGGACCACGAGGCTGCCCGATGGCTGTTAAGACTGCGCTTGGGTGGGCCCTCCAAGGCGCTACCGAGTGGAGAGAGAGGGACGGGAGAGCTACGTCATCCCTCCATGTCCGAACCGAAGAAGCAAACCAACCAACCGGACCGCCTGGAGTGGAATCTATTGCTGCCAGTGCACCTGGAACAGTTCGTACCACAAATGGTTCACCACAGGATGACCAACCGAGGAAGAAGTCTCTGTGGACAGAGCATAAGTCTCTGGATGGGAAGCCTTACTACTACAACTCCCAGACTAAGGAGTCCCGGTGGTGGCGCTACCGTGCCATGGCGGCAACAGCTGTTGCCGAGGAACACCTGCAGGTGGCCATGCACCCTCACGTGGCCGAGGTCAGCATTGACGCACCCGTCAACTCCGTCGAGTACACGTCAGCCATGGAAGTCTCAGCCCGTATGGTAGACGCCTCCAAGGAGGAAAGGCCGAAGTTGGCGAAGAAGAGAGTAAAGTGGAACCCAGAAGAGGAGGCCAAGCAGGCCTTCAACGAGCTTCTGGAGGAGGATGGTGGTTCATCCGACGCGTCATGGGAGCAAACCATGAGAATGATCATCAACGACCCACGCTACAGCGCCCTGCCCAAGCTGAGTGAGAAGAAGCAAGTGTTTAAGGCCTACCAGGCTAAGAAGGAGAGGGAACAAGCCAAGCAGCTCAGGAAGAGGAACTGTGAGGCGCTGACGAGCATTCTGGACAACATGGCCAACGTCACCCACTGCACCACCTGGTCCGAGGCCCAGCAGTACCTGCTGGACAACCCCACCTTCGTTGAGTACGAGGCGCTGGAGAACATGGACCAGGAAGACGCTCTGATCTGCTTCGAGGAGCACATCCGCGCCCTGGAGAAGGAGGAGAAGCAGAAGATTCTGCTCAGGGAGAGAGACAAGATGTCCGAAGGTGCCGTGGTACTGGGGATGGACCAGTCCCTTCCGCGCGCCGCCTGGCGGACAGGCAGAGTGGTCGACACTCTCACCTCCTACTTCACGCTGCTAGAGCAGCCTAGCCAGTGTGCCTTCTTAAGTTGACTGAAACCGAGGGTTTCATGGGGCGGCTGTTGTGAAGGCCCACAGTTTAGTGCCAGTTTAGTTTCCCCAAACCAGCCCTATTTTTGCCCCTAGTATTTCCTTTGTTATTTTCTATACAATTATATACGTTTCGTGAAGTATATGTATTATTCGTGTAATGTTTTATGCATATGTTTGATGACGTAGTATCCGGGGTGTGTCTGTGACCCGGATGCTACGTTCGGTGGTGGTATATAAGAGACGGAAGGGCGGAGTCAGTCAGTGTGTGTAGAGAAGCCGAACGAGTGAGAAGTAGAACGAGAGAAGCAACGAAGCCGATCTAAGATGGCGGATTCAGCAGCGAGCACACCGTGCAGCAACTGAAGACGCCAGGAAAAGCGATTCTTGAGTGAGCCACTGTAGCCTGTTAGTTGTGTTCCCGTTGGACCGTCTTGCCAGCAGCCGGCTGTTCAACGTGGGACCAAGCGGGACGCCAGCTGGACATTAATCGTCGTCTCCACGAGCAAACACAGACTCCAGCGGAGCTTCAACGCGGACCACTTCATCGACGCACATGCCAGTCAACCAGGCCTCAACGCGCACCACGCCACTGGACTATCAGCCTGTTCAGGCCAGAGACTGTCAGTGAGTGATTGAGAGTGTGTGTGGCCGGCCGGGTGGGAATGTATATATGGGGATGTATACAACCGTCGTGTAATAAATGTGTTGTTCATCTGTAATACCGTGTGTTAGTTGTTTGTAGCTTCAATGCTAATGCTAGTTGTTTGTAGCGCTAATGCTAATGCTAGTTGTTTGTAGCGCTAATGCTAATGCTAGTTGTTTGAAGGCTAATGCTAATGCTAGTTCCCTTGCTAATGCTAACGACCTTAACTGCTAGTCTAACGGTTTGCTGTCGCCCCCTGCCTGTATCCTCTTATACTGCCTATTTAGCTCCCTTAGTTAGATAACCAGCCCTTTCCTAAAAGTATACAGTCCTTTTCAGCTACTCCCTGGTTACATTTCGTTTTCAGAGTCTCTTTTGACAATCTCTTCGAGAGCTGTTTTCAGTCATTAACAGAGCTGTTCTGAAAGTGTCCAAGCGGCCTGTTCTGAGAGTGGACTGTTTTTTGCATTCGTTCTCAAGTTCTATCAGTGTTGTTTTCTGCTTTTCTGGAGCACATTTTGACTTGTTGCTGAATGCTCCTATAATGTAACTCTAAATGACATTCAGAGCAACTTGAATTGCGTGTGTGCAGCCTTTTGCTCAAAAGTGATCAACGTTTCGTTTTCGGAGTCTCTTTTGACAATCTCTTCGAGAGCTGTTTTCAGTCATTAACAGAGCTGTTCTGAAAGTGTCCAAGCGGCCTGTTCTTAGAGTGGACTGTTTTTTGCATTCGTTCTCAAGTTATATCAAACTATCAAAGTGTTGTTTTCTGCCTTTCTGGAGCACATTTTGACTTGTTGTTGAATGCTCCTATAATGTAACTCTAAATGACAATCAGAGTATGTTGAATTACGTGTGTGCAGCCTTTTGCTCAAAAGTTATCAATGTTTCGTTTTCAGAGTCTCTTTTGACAATCTCTTAAAGAGCTGATTTCAGTCATTAACAGAGCTGTTCTGAAAGTGTCCAAGCAGCCTGTTCTGAGAGTGGACTGTTTTTTGCATTCGTTCTCAAGTTATATCAAAGTGTTGTTTTCTGCCTTTCTCGAGCACATTTTGACTTGTTGTTGAATGCTCCTATAATGTAACTCTAAATGACAATCAGAGTATGTTGAATTACGTGTGTGCAGCCTTTTGCTCAAAAGTTATCAATGTTTCATTTTCAGAGTCTCTTTTGACAATCTCTTAAAGAGCTGATTTCAGTCATTAACAGAGCTGTTCTGAAAGTGTCCAAGCAACCTGTTCTGAGAGTGGACTGTTTTTTTATATTCGTTCTCAAGTTCTATCAGTGTTGTTTTCTGCTTTTCTGGAGCACATTTTGACTTGTTGCTGAATGCTCCTATAATGTAACTCTAAATGACAATCAGAGCAACTTAAATTGCGTGTGTGCAGCCTTTTGCTCAAAAGTGATCAACGTTTCGTTTTCGGAGTCTCTTTTGACAATCTCTTCGAGAGCTGTTTTCAGTCATTAACAGAGCTGTTCTGAAAGTGTCCAAGCGGCCTGTTCTTAGAGTGGACTGTTTTTTGCATTCGTTCTCAAGTTATATCAAACTATCAAAGTGTTGTTTTCTGCCTTTCTGGAGCACATTTTGACTTGTTGTTGAATGCTCCTATAATGTAACTCTAAATGACAATCAGAGTATGTTAAATTACGTGTGTAGAGCCTTTTGCTCAAAAGTTATCAATGTTTCGTTTTCAGAGTCTCTTTTGACAATCTCTTAAAGAGCTGATTTCAGTCATTAACAGAGCTGTTCTGAAAGTGTCCAAGCAGCCTGTTCTGAGAGTGGACTGTTTTTTGCATTCGTTCTCAAGTTATATCAAAGTGTTGTTTTCTGCCTTTCTCGAGCACATTTTGAATTGTTGTTGAATGCTCCTATAATGTAACTCTAAATGACAATCAGAGTATGTTGAATTACGTGTGTGCAGCCTTTTGCTCAAAAGTTATCAATGTTTCGTTTTCAGAGTCTCTTTTGACAATCTCTTAAAGAGCTGTTTTCTGTCATTAACAGAGCTGTTCTGATAGTGTCCAAGCAGCCTGTTCTGAGAGTGGACTGTTTTTTGCATTCGTTCTCAAGTTCTATCAGTGTTGTTTTCTGCTTTTCTGGAGCACATTTTGACTTGTTGCTGAATGCTCCTATAATGTAACTCTAAATGACAATCAGAGTATGTTGAATTACGTGTGTGCAGCCTTTTGCTCAAAAGTTATCAATGTTTCGTTTTCAGAGTCTCTTTTGACAATCTCTTAAAGAGCTGATTTCAGTCATTAACAGAGCTGTTCTGAAAGTGTCCAAGCAGCCTGTTCTGAGAGTGGACTGTTTTTTGCATTCGTTCTCAAGTTCTATCAGTGTTGTTTTCTGCTTTTCTGGAGCACATTTTGACTTGTTGCTGAATGCTCCTATAATGTAACTCTAAATGACAATCAGAGCAACTTGAATTGCGTGTGTGCAGCCTTTTGCTCAAAAGTTATCAATGTTTCGTTTTCAGAGTCTCTTTTGACAATCTCTTAAAGAGCTGATTTCAGTCATTAACAGAGCTGTTCTGAAAGTGTCCAAGCAGCCTGTTCTGAGAGTGGACTGTTTTTTGCATTCGTTCTCAAGTTATATCAAAGTGTTGTTTTCTGCCTTTCTCGAGCACATTTTGACTTGTTGTTGAATGCTCCTATAATGTAACTCTAAATGACAATCAGAGCAACTTGAAATGCGTGTGTGCAGCCTCTTGCTCAAAAGTGATCAACGTTTCGTTTTCAGAGTCTCTTTTGACAATCTCTTCGAGAGCTGTTTTCAGTCATTAACAGAGCTGTTCTGAAAGTGTCCAAGCGGCCTGTTCTGAGAGTGGACTGTTTTTTGCATTCGTTCTCAAGTTCTATCAGTGTTGTTTTCTGCTTTTCTGGAGCACATTTTGACTTGTTGCTGAATGCTCCTATAATGTAACTCTAAATGACAATCAGAGCAACTTGAATTGCGTGTGTGCAGCCTTTTGCTCAAAAGTGATCAACGTTTCGTTTTCGGAGTCTCTTTTGACAATCTCTTCGAGAGCTGTTTTCAGTCATTAACAGAGCTGTTCTGAAAGTGTCCAAGCGGCCTGTTCTGAGAGTGGACTGTTTTTTGCATTCGTTCTCAAGTTATATCAAAGTGTTGTTTTCTGCCTTTCTCGAGCACATTTTGACTTGTTGTTGAATGCTCCTATAATGTAACTCTAAATGACAATCAGAGTATGTTGAATTACGTGTGTGCAGCCTTTTGCTCAAAAGTTATCAATGTTTCGTTTTCAGAGTCTCTTTTGACAATCTCTTAAAGAGCTGTTTTCAGTCATTAACAGAGCTGTTCTGAAAGTGTCCAAGCAGCCTGTTCTGAGAGTGGACTGTTTTTTGCATTCGTTCTCAAGTTCTATCAGTGTTGTTTTCTGCTTTTCTGGAGCACATTTTGACTTGTTGCTGAATGCTCCTATAATGTAACTCTAAATGACAATCAGAGCAACTTGAATTGCGTGTGTGCAGCCTTTTGCTCAAAAGTTATCAATGTTTCGTTTTCAGAGTCTCTTTTGACAATCTCTTAAAGAGCTGATTTCAGTCATTAACAGAGCTGTTCTGAAAGTGTCCAAGCAGCCTGTTCTGAGAGTGGACTGTTTTTTGCATTCGTTCTCAAGTTCTATCAGTGTTGTTTTCTGCTTTTCTGGAGCACATTTTGACTTGTTGCTGAATGCTCCTATAATGTAACTCTAAATGACAATCAGAGCAACTTGAATTGCGTGTGTGCAGCCTTTTGCTCAAAAGTTATCAATGTTTCGTTTTCAGAGTCTCTTTTGACAATCTCTTAAAGAGCTGATTTCTGTCATTAACAGAGCTGTTCTGAAAGTGTCCAAGCAGCCTGTTCTGAGAGTGGACTGTTTTTTGCATTCGTTCTCAAGTTATATCAAAGTGTTGTTTTCTGCCTTTCTCGAGCACATTTTGACTTGTTGTTGAATGCTCCTATAATGTAACTCTAAATGACAATCAGAGCAACTTGAATTGCGTGTGTGCAGCCTTTTGCTCAAAAGTGATCAACGTTTCGTTTTCGGAGTCTCTTTTGACAATCTCTTCGAGAGCTGTTTTCAGTCATTAACAGAGCTGTTCTGAAAGTGTCCAAGCGGCCTGTTCTTAGAGTGGACTGTTTTTTTCATTCGTTCTCAAGGTATATCAAAGTGTTGTTTTCTGCCTTTCTCGAGCACATTTTGACTTGTTGTTGAATGCTCCTATAATGTAACTCTAAATGACAATCAGAGCAACTTGAATTGCGTGTGTGCAGCCTTTTGCTCAAAAGTGATCAACGTTTCGTTTTCAGAGTCTCTTTTGACAATCTCTTCGAGAGCTGTTTTCAGTCATTAACAGAGCTGTTCTGAAAGTGTCCAAGCGGCCTGTTCTGAGAGTGGACTGTTTTTTGCATTCGTTCTCAAGTTCTATCAGTGTTGTTTTCTGCTTTTCTGGAGCACATTTTGACTTGTTGCTGAATGCTCCTATAATGAACTCTAAATGACAATCAGAGCAACTTGAATTGCGTGTGTGCAGCCTTTTGCTCAAAAGTGATCAACGTTTCGTTTTCGGAGTCTCTTTTGACAATCTCTTCGAGAGCTGTTTTCAGTCATTAACAGAGCTGTTCTGAAAGTGTCCAAGCGGCCTGTTCTTAGAGTGGACTGTTTTTTGCATTCGTTCTCAAGTTATATCAAACTATCAAAGTGTTGTTTTCTGCCTTTCTCGAGCACATTTTGACTTGTTGTTGAATGCTCCTATAATGTAACTCTAAATGACAATCAGAGCAACTTGAATTGCGTGTGTGCAGCCTTTTGCTCAAAAGTGATCAACGTTTCGTTTTCAGAGTCTCTTTTGACAATCTCTTCGAGAGCTGTTTTCAGTCATTAACAGAGCTGTTCTGAAAGTGTCCAAGCGGCCTGTTCTGAGAGTGGACTGTTTTTTGCATTCGTTCTCAAGTTCTATCAGTGTTGTTTTCTGCTTTTCTGGAGCACATTTTGACTTGTTGCTGAATGCTCCTATAATGTAACTCTAAATGTCAATCAGAGCAACTTGAATTGCGTGTGTGCAGCCTTTTGCTCAAAAGTGATCAACGTTTCGTTTTCGGAGTCTCTTTTGACAATCTCTTCGAGAGCTGTTTTCAGTCATTAACAGAGCTGTTCTGAAAGTGTCCAAGCGGCCTGTTCTTAGAGTGGACTGTTTTTTGCATTCGTTCTCAAGTTATATCAAACTATCAAAGTGTTGTTTTCTGCCTTTCTGGAGCACATTTTGACTTGTTGTTGAATGCTCCTATAATGTGACTCTAAATGACAATCAGAGTATGTTGAATTACGTGTGTGCAGCCTTTTGCTCAAAAGTTATCAATGTTTCGTTTTCAGAGTCTCTTTTGACAATCTCTTAAAGAGCTGATTTCAGTCATTAACAGAGCTGTTCTGAAAGTGTCCAAGCAGCCTGTTCTGAGAGTGGACTGTTTTTTGCATTCGTTCTCAAGTTATATCAAAGTGTTGTTTTCTGCCTTTCTCGAGCACATTTTGACTTGTTGTTGAATGCTCCTATAATGTAACTCTAAATGACAATCAGAGTATGTTGAATTACGTGTGTGCAGCCTTTTGCTCAAAAGTTATTAATGTTTCGTTTTCAGAGTCTCTTTTGACAATCTCTTAAAGAGCTGATTTCAGTCATTAACAGAGCTGTTCTGAAAGTGTCCAAGCAGCCTGTTCTGAGAGTGGACTGTTTTTTGCATTCGTTCTCAAGTTCTATCAGTGTTGTTTTCTGCTTTTCTGGAGCACATTTTGACTTGTTGCTGAATGCTCCTATAATGAACTCTAAATGACAATCAGAGCAACTTGAATTGCGTGTGTGCAGCCTTTTGCTCAAAAGTGATCAATGTTTCGTTTTCAGAGTCTCTTTTGACAATCTCTTAAAGAGCTGATTTCAGTCATTAACAGAGCTGTTCTGAAAGTGTCCAAGCAGCCTGTTCTGAGAGTGGACTGTTTTTTGCATTCGTTCTCAAGTTATATCAAAGTGTTGTTTTCTGCCTTTCTCTAGCACATTTTGACTTGTTGTTGAATGCTCCTATAATGTAACTCTAAATGACAATCAGAGCAACTTGAATTGCGTGTGTGCAGCCTTTTGCTCAAAAGTGATCAACGTTTCATTTTCACAGTCTCTTTTGACAATCTCTTCGAGAGCTGTTTTCAGTCATTAACAGAGCTGTTCTGAAAGTGTCCAAGCGGCCTGTTCTGAGAGTGGACTGTTTTTTGCATTCGTTCTCAAGTTCTATCAGTGTTGTTTTCTGCTTTTCTGGAGCACATTTTGACTTGTTGCTTAATGCTCCTATAATGTAACTCTAAATGTCAATCAGAGCAACTTGAATTGCGTGTGTGCAGCCTTTTGCTCAAAAGTGATCAACGTTTCGTTTTCGGAGTCTCTTTTGACAATCTCTTCGAGAGCTGTTTTCAGTCATTAACAGAGCTGTTCTGAAAGTGTCCAAGCGGCCTGTTCTTAGAGTGGACTGTTTTTTGCATTCGTTCTCAAGTTATATCAAACTATCAATGTGTTGTTTTCTGCCTTTCTCGAGCACATTTTGACTTGTTGTTGAATGCTCCTATAATGTAACTCTAAATGACAATCAGAGCAACTTGAATTGCGTGTGTGCAGCCTTTTGCTCAAAAGTGATCAACGTTTAGTTTTCAGAGTCTCTTTTGACAATCTCTGCGAGAGCTGTTTTCAGTCATTAACAGAGCTGTTCTGAGTGTCCAAGCGGCCTGTTCTGAGAGTGGACTGTTTTTTGCATTCGTTCTCAAGTTATATCAAACTATCAGTGTTGTTTTCTGCCTTTCTGGAGCACATTTTGACTTGTTGTTGAATGCTCCTATAATGTAACTCTAATTGACAATCAGAGTATGTTGAATTACGTGTGTGCAGCCTTTTGCTCAAAAGTTATCAATGTTTCGTTTTCAGAGTCTCTTTTGACAATCTCTTAAAGAGCTGATTTCAGTCATTAACAGAGCTGTTCTGAAAGTGTCCAAGCAGCCTGTTCTGAGAGTGGACTGTTTTTTGCATTCGTTCTCAAGTTATATCAAAGTGTTGTTTTCTGCCTTTCTCGAGCACATTTTGACTTGTTGTTGAATGCTCCTATAATGTAACTCTAAATGACAATCAGAGCAACTTGAATTTCGTGTGTGCAGCCTTTTGCTCAAAAGTGATCAACGTTTCGTTTTCAGAGTCTCTTTTGACAATCTCTTTGAGAGCTGTTTTCAGTCATTAACAGAGCTGTTCTGAAAGTGTCCAAGCGGCCTGTTCTGAGAGTGGACTGTTTTTTGCATTCGTTCTCAAGTTCTATCAGTGTTGTTTTCTGCTTTTCTGGAGCACATTTTGACTTGTTGCTGAATGCTCCTATAATGTAACTCTAAATGACAATCAGAGCAACTTGAATTGCGTGTGTGCAGCCTTTTGCTCAAAAGTGATCAACGTTTCGTTTTCGGAGTCTCTTTTGACAATCTCTTCGAGTCATTAACAGAGCTGTTCTGAAAGTGTCCAAGCGGCCTGTTCTTAGAGTGGACTGTTTTTTGCATTCGTTCTCAAATTATATCAAACTATTAAAGTGTTGTTTTCTGCTTTTCTGGAGCACATTTTGACTTGTTGCTGAATGCTCCTATAATGTAACTCTGAATGACAATCAGAGCAACTTGAATTGCGTGTGTGCAGCCTTTTGCTCAAAAGTTATCAATGTTTCTTTTTCAGAGTCTCTTTTGACAATCTCTTAAAGAGCTGATTTCAGTCATTAACAGAGCTGTTCTGAAAGTGTCCAAGCAGCCTGTTCTGAGAGTGGACTGTTTTTTGCATTCGTTCTCAAGTTATATCAAAGTGTTGTTTTCTGCCTTTCTCGAGCACATTTTGACTTGTTGTTGAATGCTCCTATAATGTAACTCTAAATGACAATCAGAGTATGTTGAATTACGTGTGTGCAGCCTTTTGCTCAAAAGTTATCAATGTTTCGTTTTCAGAGTCTCTTTTGACAATCTCTTAAAGAGCTGATTTCAGTCATTAACAGAGCTGTTCTGAAAGTGTCCAAGCAGCCTGTTCTGAGAGTGGACTGTTTTTTGCATTCGTTCTCAAGTTATATCAAAGTGTTGTTTTCTGCCTTTCTCGAGCACATTTTGACTTGTTGTTGAATGCTCCTATAATGTAACTCTAAATGACAATCAGAGCAACTTGAATTGCGTGTGTGCAGCCTTTTGCTCAAAAGTGATCAACGTTTCGTTTTCAGAGTCTCTTTTGACAATCTCTTCGAGAGCTGTTTTCAGTCATTAACAGAGCTGTTCTGAAAGTGTCCAAGCGGCCTGTTCTTAGAGTGGACTGTTTTTTGCATTCGTTCTCAAGTTATATCAAACTATCAAAGTGTTATTTTCTGCCTTTCTGGAGCACATTTTGACTTGTTGTTGAATGCTCCTATAATGTAACTCTAAATGACAATCAGAGTATGTTGAATTACGTGTGTGCAGCCTTTTGCTCAAAAGTTATCAATGTTTCGTTTTCAGAGTCTCTTTTGACAATCTCTTAAAGAGCTGATTTCAGTCATTAACAGAGCTGTTCTGAAAGTGTCCAAGCAGCCTGTTCTGAGAGTGGACAGTTTTTTGCATTCGTTCTCAAGTTATATCAAAGTGTTGTTTTCTGCCTTTCTCGAGCACATTTTGACTTGTTGTTGAATGCTCCTATAATGTAACTCTAAATGACAATCAGAGCAACTTGAATTGCGTGTGTGCAGCCTTTTGCTCAAAAGTGATCAACGTTTCATTTTCACAGTCTCTTTTGACAATCTCTTCGAGAGCTGTTTTCAGTCATTAACAGAGCTGTTCTGAAAGTGTCCAAGCGGCCTGTTCTGAGAGTGGACTGTTTTTTGCATTCGTTCTCAAGTTCTATCAGTGTTGTTTTCTGCTTTTCTGGAGCACATTTTGACTTGTTGCTGAATGCTCCTATAATGTAACTCTAAATGACAATCAGAGCAACTTGAGTTGCGTGTGTGCAGCCTTTTGCTCAAAAGTGATCAACGTTTCGTTTTCGGAGTCTCTTTTGACAATCTCTTCGAGAGCTGTTTTCCGTCATTAACAGAGCTGTTCTGAAAGTGTCCAAGCGGCCTGTTCTGAGAGTGGACTGTTTTTTGCATTCGTTCTCAAGTTCTATCAGTGTTGTTTTCTGCTTTTCTGGAGCACATTTTGACTTGTTGCTGAATGCTCCTATAATGTAACTCTAAATGACAATCAGAGCAACTTGAATTGCGTGTGTGCAGCCTTTTGCTCAAAAGTGATCAACGTTTCGTTTTCGGAGTCTCTTTTGACAATCTCTTCGAGAGCTGTTTTCAGTCATTAACAGAGCT
This sequence comes from Nansenia antarctica, assembly GCF_963989245.1. Classification (NCBI taxonomy): domain Eukaryota; kingdom Metazoa; phylum Chordata; class Actinopteri; order Argentiniformes; family Microstomatidae; genus Nansenia; species Nansenia antarctica. The sequence goes on along the minus strand of NC_137686.1, from coordinate 9,826,313 downwards.
GTTCTGAAAGTGTCCAAGCGGCCTGTTCTTAGAGTGGACTGTTTTTTGCATTCATTCTCAAGTTATATCAAACTATCAATGTGTTGTTTTCTGCCTTTCTCGAGCACATTTTGACTTGTTGTTGAATGCTCCTATAATGTAACTCTAAATGACAATCAGAGCAACTTGAATTGCGTGTGTGCAGCCTTTTGCTCAAAAGTGATCAACGTTTAGTTTTCAGAGTCTCTTTTGACAATCTCTGCGATAGCTGTTTTCAGTCATTAACAGAGCTGTTCTGAGTGTCCAAGCGGCCTGTTCTGAGAGTGGACTGTTTTTTGCATTCGTTCTCAAGTTATATCAAACTATCAAAGTGTTGTTTTCTGCCTTTCTGGAGCACATTTTGACTTGTTGTTGAATGCTCCTATAATGTAACTCTAATTGACAATCAGAGTATGTTGAATTACGTGTGTGCAGCCTTTTGCTCAAAAGTTATCAATGTTTCGTTTTCAGAGTCTCTTTTGACAATCTCTTAAAGAGCTGATTTCAGTCAATAACAGAGCTGTTCTGAAAGTGTCCAAGCAGCCTGTTCTGAGAGTGGACTGTTTTTTGCATTCGTTCTCAAGTTATATCAAAGTGTTGTTTTCTGCCTTTCTCGAGCACATTTTGACTTGTTGTTGAATGCTCCTATAATGTAACTCTAAATGACAATCAGAGCAACTTGAATTGCGTGTGTGCAGCCCTTTGCTCAAAAGTGATCAACGTTTCGTTTTCAGAGTCTCTTTTGACAATCTCTTCGAGAGCTGTTTTCAGTCATTAACAGAGCTGTTCTGAAAGTGTCCAAGCGGCCTGTTCTGAGAGTGGACTGTTTTTTGCATTCGTTCTCAAGTTCTATCAGTGTTGTTTTCTGCTTTTCTGGAGCACATTTTGACTTGTTGCTGAATGCTCCTATAATGTAACTCTAAATGACAATCAGAGCAACTTGAATTGCGTGTGTGCAGCCTTTTGCTCAAAAGTGATCAACGTTTCGTTTTCGGAGTCTCTTTTGACAATCTCTTCGAGAGCTGTTTTCAGTCATTAACAGAGCTGTTCTGAAAGTGTCCAAGCGGCCTGTTCTTAGAGTGGACTGTTTTTTGCATTCGTTCTCAAGTTATATCAAACTATCAATGTGTTGTTTTCTGCCTTTCTCGAGCACATTTTGACTTGTTGTTGAATGCTCCTATAATGTAACTCTAAATGACAATCAGAGTATGTTGAATTACGTGTGTGCAGCCTTTTGCTCAAAAGTTATCAATGTTTCGTTTTCAGAGTCTCTTTTGACAATCTCTTAAAGAGCTGATTTCAGTCATTAACAGAGCTGTTCTGAAAGTGTCCAAGCAGGCTGTTCTGAGAGTGGACTGGTTTTTGCATTCGTTCTCAAGTTATATCAAAGTGTTGTTTTCTGCCTTTCTCGAGCACATTTTGACTTGTTGTTGAATGCTCCTATAATGTAACTCTAAATGACAATCAGAGCAACTTGAATTAGGTGTGTGCAGCCTTTTGCTCAAAAGTGATCAACGTTTCGTTTTCGGAGTCTCTTTTGACAATCTCTTCGAGAGCTGTTTTCAGTCATTAACAGAGCTGTTCTGAAAGTGTCCAAGCGGCCTGTTCTTAGAGTGGACTGTTTTTTGCAATCGTTCTCAAGTTATATCAAACTATCAAAGTGTTGTTTTCTGCCTTTCTGGAGCACATTTTGACTTGTTGTTGAATGCTCCTATAATGTAACTCTAAATGACAATCAGAGTATGTTGAATTACGTGTGTGCAGCCTTTTGCTCAAAAGTTATCAATGTTTCGTTTTCAGAGTCTCTTTTGACAATCTCTTAAAGAGCTGATTTCAGTCATTAACAGACCTGTTCTGAAAGTGTCCAAGCATCCTGTTCTGAGAGTGGACTGTTTTTTGCATTCGTTCTCAAGTTATATCAAAGTGTTGTTTTCTGCCTTTCTCGAGCACATTTTGACTTGTTGTTGAATGCTCCTATAATGTAACTCTAAATGACAATCAGAGCAACTTGAATTGCGTGTGTGCAGCCTTTTGCTCAAAAGTGATCAACGTTTCGTTTTCAGAGTCTCTTTTGACAATCTCTTCGAGAGCTGTTTTCAGTCATTAACAGAGCTGTTCTGAAAGTGTCCAAGCGGCCTGTTCTGAGAGTGGACTGTTTTTGCATTCGTTCTCAAGTTCTATCAGTGTTGTTTTCTGCTTTTCTGGAGCACATTTTGACTTGTTGCTTAATGCTCCTATAATGTAACTCTAAATGACAATCAGAGCAACTTGAATTGCGTGTGTGTAGCCTTTTGCTCAAAAGTGATCAACGTTTCGTTTTCGGAGTCTCTTTTGACAATCTCTTCGAGAGCTGTTTTCAGTCATTAACAGAGCTGTTCTGAAAGTGTCCAAGCGGCCTGTTCTTAGAGTGGACTGTTTTTTGCATTCGTTCTCAAGTTATATCAAACTATCAAAGTGTTGTTTTCTGCCTTTCTCGAGCACATTTTGACTTGTTGTTGAATGCTCCTATAATGTAACTCTAAATGACAATCAGAGCAACTTGAATTGCGTGTGTGCAGCCTTTTGCTCAAAAGTGATCAACGTTTCGTTTTCAGAGTCTCTTTTGACAATCTCTTCGAGAGCTGTTTTCAGTCATTAACAGAGCTGTTCTGAAAGTGTCCAAGCGGCCTGTTCTGAGAGTGGACTGTTTTTTGCATTCGTTCTCAAGTTCTATCAGTGTTGTTTTCTGCTTTTCTGGAGCACATTTTGACTTGTTGCTGAATGCTCCTATAATGTAACTCTAAATGACAATCAGAGCAACTTGAATTGCGTGTGTGCAGCCTTTTGCTCAAAAGTGATCAACGTTTCGTTTTCGGAGTCTCTTTTGACAATCTCTTCGAGAGCTGTTTTCAGTCATTAACAGAGCTGTTCTGAAAGTGTCCAAGCGGCCTGTTCTTAGAGTGGACTGTTTTTTGCATTCGTTCTCAAGTTATATCAAACTATCAATGTGTTGTTTTCTGCCTTTCTCGAGCACATTTTGACTTGTTGTTGAATGCTCCTATAATGTAACTCTAAATGACAATCAGAGTATGTTGAATTACGTGTGTGCAGCCTTTTGCTCAAAAGTTATCAATGTTTCGTTTTCAGAGTCTCTTTTGACAATCTCTTAAAGAGCTGATTTCAGTCATTAACAGAGCTGTTCTGAAAGTGTCCAAGCAGGCTGTTCTGAGAGTGGACTGGTTTTTGCATTCGTTCTCAAGTTATATCAAAGTGTTGTTTTCTGCCTTTCTCGAGCACATTTTGACTTGTTGTTGAATGCTCCTATAATGTAACTCTAAATGACAATCAGAGCAACTTGAATTAGGTGTGTGCAGCCTTTTGCTCAAAAGTGATCAACGTTTCGTTTTCGGAGTCTCTTTTGACAATCTCTTCGAGAGCTGTTTTCAGTCATTAACAGAGCTGTTCTGAAAGTGTCCAAGCGGCCTGTTCTTAGAGTGGACTGTTTTTTGCAATCGTTCTCAAGTTATATCAAACTATCAAAGTGTTGTTTTCTGCCTTTCTGGAGCACATTTTGACTTGTTGTTGAATGCTCCTATAATGTAACTCTAAATGACAATCAGAGTATGTTGAATTACGTGTGTGCAGCCTTTTGCTCAAAAGTTATCAATGTTTCGTTTTCAGAGTCTCTTTTGACAATCTCTTAAAGAGCTGATTTCAGTCATTAACAGACCTGTTCTGAAAGTGTCCAAGCAGCCTGTTCTGAGAGTGGACTGTTTTTTGCATTCGTTCTCAAGTTATATCAAAGTGTTGTTTTCTGCCTTTCTCGAGCACATTTTGACTTGTTGTTGAATGCTCCTATAATGTAACTCTAAATGACAATCAGAGCAACTTGAATTGCGTGTGTGCAGCCTTTTGCTCAAAAGTGATCAACGTTTCGTTTTCAGAGTCTCTTTTGACAATCTCTTCGAGAGCTGTTTTCAGTCATTAACAGAGCTGTTCTGAAAGTGTCCAAGCGGCCTGTTCTGAGAGTGGACTGTTTTTGCATTCGTTCTCAAGTTCTATCAGTGTTGTTTTCTGCTTTTCTGGAGCACATTTTGACTTGTTGCTTAATGCTCCTATAATGTAACTCTAAATGACAATCAGAGCAACTTGAATTGCGTGTGTGTAGCCTTTTGCTCAAAAGTGATCAACGTTTCGTTTTCGGAGTCTCTTTTGACAATCTCTTCGAGAGCTGTTTTCAGTCATTAACAGAGCTGTTCTGAAAGTGTCCAAGCGGCCTGTTCTTAGAGTGGACTGTTTTTTGCATTCGTTCTCAAGTTATATCAAACTATCAAAGTGTTGTTTTCTGCCTTTCTCGAGCACATTTTGACTTGTTGTTGAATGCTCCTATAATGTAACTCTAAATGACAATCAGAGCAACTTGAATTGCGTGTGTGCAGCCTTTTGCTCAAAAGTGATCAACGTTTCGTTTTCAGAGTCTCTTTTGACAATCTCTTCGAGAGCTGTTTTCAGTCATTAACAGAGCTGTTCTGAAAGTGTCCAAGCGGCCTGTTCTGAGAGTGGACTGTTTTTTGCATTCGTTCTCAAGTTCTATCAGTGTTGTTTTCTGCTTTTCTGGAGCACATTTTGACTTGTTGCTGAATGCTCCTATAATGTAACTCTAAATGACAATCAGAGCAACTTGAATTGCGTGTGTGCAGCCTTTTGCTCAAAAGTGATCAACGTTTCGTTTTCGGAGTCTCTTTTGACAATCTCTTCGAGAGCTGTTTTCAGTCATTAACAGAGCTGTTCTGAAAGTGTCCAAGCGGCCTGTTCTTAGAGTGGACTGTTTTTTGCATTCGTTCTCAAGTTATATCAAACTATCAAAGTGTTGTTTTCTGCCTTTCTCGAGCACATTTTGACTTGTTGTTGAATGCTCCTATAATGTAACTCTAAATGACAATCAGAGTATGTTGAATTACGTGTGTGCAGCCTTTTGCTCAAAAGTTATCAATGTTTCGTTTTCAGAGTCTCTTTTGACAATCTCTTAAAGAGCTGATTTCAGTCATTAACAGAGCTGTTCTGAAAGTGTCCAAGCAGCCTGTTCTGAGAGTGGACTGTTTTTTGCATTCGTTCTCAAGTTATATCAAAGTGTTGTTTTCTGCCTTTCTCGAGCACATTTTGACTTGTTGCTGAATGCTCCTATAATGTAACTCTAAATGACAATCAGAGCAACTTGAATTGCGTGTGTGCAGCCTTTTGCTCAAAAGTGATCAACGTTTCGTTTTCAGAGTCTCTTTTGACAATCTCTTCGAGAGCTGTTTTCAGTCATTAACAGAGCTGTTCTGAAAGTGTCCAAGCGGCCTGTTCTTAGAGTGGACTGTTTTTTGCATTCGTTCTCAAGTTATATCAAACTATCAAAGTGTTGTTTTCTGCCTTTCTCGAGCACATTTTGACTTGTTGTTGAATGCTCCTATAATGTAACTCTAAATGACAATCAGAGCAACTTGAATTGCGTGTGTGCAGCCTTTTGCTCAAAAGTGATCAACGTTTCGTTTTCAGAGTCTCTTTTGACAATCTCTTCGAGAGCTGTTTTCAGTCATTAACAGAGCTGTTCTGAAAGTGTCCAAGCGGCCTGTTCTGAGAGTGGACTGTTTTTTGCATTCGTTCTCAAGTTCTATCAGTGTTGTTTTCTGCTTTTCTGGAGCACATTTTGACTTGTTGCTGAATGCTCCTATAATGTAACTCTAAATGACAATCAGAGCAACTTGAATTGCGTGTGTGCAGCCTTTTGCTCAAAAGTGATCAACGTTTCGTTTTCGGAGTCTCTTTTGACAATCTCTTCGAGAGCTGTTTTCAGTCATTAACAGAGCTGTTCTGAAAGTGTCCAAGCGGCCTGTTCTTAGAGTGGACTGTTTTTTGCATTCGTTCTCAAGTTATATCAAACTATCAAAGTGTTGTTTTCTGCCTTTCTCGAGCACATTTTGACTTGTTGTTGAATGCTCCTATAATGTAACTCTAAATGACAATCAGAGCAACTTGAATTGCGTGTGTGCAGCCTTTTGCTCAAAAGTGATCAACGTTTCGTTTTCAGAGTCTCTTTTGACAATCTCTTCGAGAGCTGTTTTCAGTCATTAACAAGAGCTGTTCTGAAAGTGTCCAAGCGGCCTGTTCTTAGAGTGGACTGTTTTTTGCATTCGTTCTCAAGTTATATCAAACTATCAAAGTGTTGTTTTCTGCCTTTCTGGAGCACATTTTGACTTGTTGTTGAATGCTCCTATAATGTAACTCTAAATGACAATCAGAGTATGTTGAATTACGTGTGTGCAGCCTTTTGCTCAAAAGTTATCAATGTTTCGTTTTCAGAGTCTCTTTTGACAATCTCTTAAAGAGCTGATTTCAGTCATTAACAGAGCTGTTCTGAAAGTGTCCAAGCAGCCTGTTCTGAGAGTGGACTGTTTTTTGCATTCGTTCTCAAGTTATATCAAAGTGTTGTTTTCTGCCTTTCTCGAGCACATTTTGACTTGTTGTTGAATGCTCCTATAATGTAACTCTAAATGACAATCAGAGCAACTTGAATTGCGTGTGTGCAGCCTTTTGCTCAAAAGTGATCAACGTTTCGTTTTCAGAGTCTCTTTTGACAATCTCTTCGAGAGCTGTTTTCAGTCATTAACAGAGCTGTTCTGAAAGTGTCCAAGCGGCCTGTTCTGAGAGTGGACTGTTTTTTGCATTCGTTCTCAAGTTCTATCAGTGTTGTTTTCTGCTTTTCTGGAGCACATTTTGACTTGTTGCTGAATGCTCCTATAATGTAACTCTAAATGACAATCAGAGCAACTTGAATTGCGTGTGTGCAGCCTTTTGCTCAAAAGTGATCAACGTTTCGTTTTCGGAGTCTCTTTTGACAATCTCTTCGAGAGCTGTTTTCAGTCATTAACAGAGCTGTTCTGAAAGTGTCCAAGCGGCCTGTTCTTAGAGTGGACTGTTTTTTGCATTCGTTCTCAAGTTATATCAAACTATCAATGTGTTGTTTTCTGCCTTTCTCGAGCACATTTTGACTTGTTGTTGAATGCTCCTATAATGTAACTCTAAATGACAATCAGAGTATGTTGAATTACGTGTGTGCAGCCTTTTGCTCAAAAGTTATCAATGTTTCGTTTTCAGAGTCTCTTTTGACAATCTCTTAAAGAGCTGATTTCAGTCATTAACAGAGCTGTTCTGAAAGTGTCCAAGCAGGCTGTTCTGAGAGTGGACTGGTTTTTGCATTCGTTCTCAAGTTATATCAAAGTGTTGTTTTCTGCCTTTCTCGAGCTTATTTTGACTTGTTGTTGAATGCTCCTATAATGTAACTCTAAATGACAATCAGAGCAACTTGAATTGCGTGTGTGCAGCCTTTTGCTCAAAAGTGATCAACGTTTCGTTTTCGGAGTCTCTTTTGACAATCTCTTCGAGAGCTGTTTTCAGTCATTAACAGAGCTGTTCTGAAAGTGTCCAAGCGGCCTGTTCTTAGAGTGGACTGTTTTTTGCAATCGTTCTCAAGTTATATCAAACTATCAAAGTGTTGTTTTCTGCCTTTCTGGAGCACATTTTGACTTGTTGTTGAATGCTCCTATAATGTAACTCTAAATGACAATCAGAGTATGTTGAATTACGTGTGTGCAGCCTTTTGCTCAAAAGTTATCAATGTTTCGTTTTCAGAGTCTCTTTTGACAATCTCTTAAAGAGCTGATTTCAGTCATTAACAGACCTGTTCTGAAAGTGTCCAAGCAGCCTGTTCTGAGAGTGGACTGTTTTTTGCATTCGTTCTCAAGTTATATCAAAGTGTTGTTTTCTGCCTTTCTCGAGCACATTTTGACTTGTTGTTGAATGCTCCTATAATGTAACTCTAAATGACAATCAGAGCAACTTGAATTGCGTGTGTGCAGCCTTTTGCTCAAAAGTGATCAACGTTTCGTTTTCAGAGTCTCTTTTGACAATCTCTTCGAGAGCTGTTTTCAGTCATTAACAGAGCTGTTCTGAAAGTGTCCAAGCGGCCTGTTCTGAGAGTGGACTGTTTTTGCATTCCTTCTCAAGTTCTATCAGTGTTGTTTTCTGCTTTTCTGGAGCACATTTTGACTTGTTGCTTAATGCTCCTATAATGTAACTCTAAATGACAATCAGAGCAACTTGAATTGCGTGTGTGTAGCCTTTTGCTCAAAAGTGATCAACGTTTCGTTTTCGGAGTCTCTTTTGACAATCTCTTCGAGAGCTGTTTTCAGTCATTAACAGAGCTGTTCTGAAAGTGTCCAAGCGGCCTGTTCTTAGAGTGGACTGTTTTTTGCATTCGTTCTCAAGTTATATCAAACTATCAAAGTGTTGTTTTCTGCCTTTCTCGAGCACATTTTGACTTGTTGTTGAATGCTCCTATAATGTAACTCTAAATGACAATCAGAGCAACTTGAATTGCGTGTGTGCAGCCTTTTGCTCAAAAGTGATCAACGTTTCGTTTTCAGAGTCTCTTTTGACAATCTCTTCGAGAGCTGTTTTCAGTCATTAACAGAGCTGTTCTGAAAGTGTCCAAGCGGCCTGTTCTGAGAGTGGACTGTTTTTTGCATTCGTTCTCAAGTTCTATCAGTGTTGTTTTCTGCTTTTCTGGAGCACATTTTGACTTGTTGCTGAATGCTCCTATAATGTAACTCTAAATGGCAATCAGAGCAACTTGAATTGCGTGTGTGCAGCCTTTTGCTCAAAAGTGATCAACGTTTCGTTTTCGGAGTCTCTTTTGACAATCTCTTCGAGAGCTGTTTTCAGTCATTAACAGAGCTGTTCTGAAAGTGTCCAAGCGGCCTGTTCTTAGAGTGGACTGTTTTTTGCATTCGTTCTCAAGTTATATCAAACTATCAAAGTGTTGTTTTCTGCCTTTCTCGAGCACATTTTGACTTGTTGTTGAATGCTCCTATAATGTAACTCTAAATGACAATCAGAGTATGTTGAATTACGTGTGTGCAGCCTTTTGCTCAAAAGTTATCAATGTTTCATTTTCAGAGTCTCTTTTGACAATCTCTTAAAGAGCTGATTTCAGTCATTAACAGAGCTGTTCTGAAAGTGTCCAAGCAGCCTGTTCTGAGAGTGGACTGTTTTTTGCATTCGTTCTCAAGTTATATCAAAGTGTTGTTTTCTGCCTTTCTCGAGCACATTTTGACTTGTTGCTGAATGCTCCTATAATGTAACTCTAAATGACAATCAGAGCAACTTGAATTGCGTGTGTGCAGCCTTTTGCTCAAAAGTGATCAACGTTTCGTTTTCAGAGTCTCTTTTGACAATCTCTTCGAGAGCTGTTTTCAGTCATTAACAGAGCTGTTCTGAAAGTGTCCAAGCGGCCTGTTCTTAGAGTGGACTGTTTTTTGCATTCGTTCTCAAGTTATATCAAACTATCAAAGTGTTGTTTTCTGCCTTTCTCGAGCACATTTTGACTTGTTGTTGAATGCTCCTATAATGTAACTCTAAATGACAATCAGAGCAACTTGAATTGCGTGTGTGCAGCCTTTTGCTCAAAAGTGATCAACGTTTCGTTTTCAGAGTCTCTTTTGACAATCTCTTCGAGAGCTGTTTTCAGTCATTAACAGAGCTGTTCTGAAAGTGTCCAAGCGGCCTGTTCTGAGAGTGGACTGTTTTTTGCATTCGTTCTCAAGTTCTATCAGTGTTGTTTTCTGCTTTTCTGGAGCACATTTTGACTTGTTGCTGAATGCTCCTATAATGTAACTCTAAATGACAATCAGAGCAACTTGAATTGCGTGTGTGCAGCCTTTTGCTCAAAAGTGATCAACGTTTCGTTTTCGGAGTCTCTTTTGACAATCTCTTCGAGAGCTGTTTTCAGTCATTAACAGAGCTGTTCTGAAAGTGTCCAAGCGGCCTGTTCTTAGAGTGGACTGTTTTTTGCATTCGTTCTCAAGTTATATCAAACTATCAAAGTGTTGTTTTCTGCCTTTCTCGAGCACATTTTGACTTGTTGTTGAATGCTCCTATAATGTAACTCTAAATGACAATCAGAGCAACTTGAATTGCGTGTGTGCAGCCTTTTGCTCAAAAGTGATCAACGTTTCGTTTTCAGAGTCTCTTTTGACAATCTCTTCGAGAGCTGTTTTCAGTCATTAACAAGAGCTGTTCTGAAAGTGTCCAAGCGGCCTGTTCTTAGAGTGGACTGTTTTTTGCATTCGTTCTCAAGTTATATCAAACTATCAAAGTGTTGTTTTCTGCCTTTCTGGAGCACATTTTGACTTGTTGTTGAATGCTCCTATAATGTAACTCTAAATGACAATCAGAGTATGTTGAATTACGTGTGTGCAGCCTTTTGCTCAAAAGTTATCAATGTTTCGTTTTCAGAGTCTCTTTTGACAATCTCTTAAAGAGCTGATTTCAGTCATTAACAGAGCTGTTCTGAAAGTGTCCAAGCAGCCTGTTCTGAGAGTGGACTGTTTTTTGCATTCGTTCTCAAGTTATATCAAAGTGTTGTTTTCTGCCTTTCTCGAGCACATTTTGACTTGTTGTTGAATGCTCCTATAATGTAACTCTAAATGACAATCAGAGCAACTTGAATTGCGTGTGTGCAGCCTTTTGCTCAAAAGTGATCAACGTTTCGTTTTCAGAGTCTCTTTTGACAATCTCTTCGAGAGCTGTTTTCAGTCATTAACAAGAGCTGTTCTGAAAGTGTCCAAGCGGCCTGTTCTTAGAGTGGACTGTTTTTTGCATTCGTTCTCAAGTTATATCAAACTATCAAAGTGTTGTTTTCTGCCTTTCTGGAGCACATTTTGACTTGTTGTTGAATGCTCCTATAATGTAACTCTAAATGACAATCAGAGTATGTTGAATTACGTGTGTGCAGCCTTTTGCTCAAAAGTTATCAATGTTTCGTTTTCAGAGTCTCTTTTGACAATCTCTTAAAGAGCTGATTTCAGTCATTAACAGAGCTGTTCTGAAAGTGTCCAAGCAGCCTGTTCTGAGAGTGGACTGTTTTTTGCATTCGTTCTCAAGTTATATCAAAGTGTTGTTTTCTGCCTTTCTCGAGCACATTTTGACTTGTTGTTGAATGCTCCTATAATGTAACTCTAAATGACAATCAGAGCAACTTGAATTGCGTGTGTGCAGCCTTTTGCTCAAAAGTGATCAACGTTTCGTTTTCAGAGTCTCTTTTGACAATCTCTTCGAGAGCTGTTTTCAGTCATTAACAGAGCTGTTCTGAAAGTGTCCAAGCGGCCTGTTCTGAGAGTGGACTGTTTTTTGCATTCGTTCTCAAGTTCTATCAGTGTTGTTTTCTGCTTTTCTGGAGCACATTTTGACTTGTTGCTGAATGCTCCTATAATGTAACTCTAAATGACAATCAGAGCAACTTGAATTGCGTGTGTGCAGCCTTTTGCTCAAAAGTGATCAACGTTTCGTTTTCGGAGTCTCTTTTGACAATCTCTTCGAGAGCTGTTTTCAGTCATTAACAGAGCTGTTCTGAAAGTGTCCAAGCGGCCTGTTCTTAGAGTGGACTGTTTTTTGCATTCGTTCTCAAGTTATATCAAACTATCAAAGTGTTGTTTTCTGCCTTTCTCGAGCACATTTTGACTTGTTGTTGAATGCTCCTATAATGTAACTCTAAATGACAATCAGAGTATGTTGAATTACGTGTGTGCAGCCTTTTGCTCAAAAGTTATCAATGTTTCGTTTTCAGAGTCTCTTTTGACAATCTCTTAAAGAGCTGATTTCAGTCATTAACAGAGCTGTTCTGAAAGTGTCCAAGCAGCCTGTTCTGAGAGTGGACTGTTTTTTGCATTCGTTCTCAAGTTATATCAAAGTGTTGTTTTCTGCCTTTCTCGAGCACATTTTGACTTGTTGTTGAATGCTCCTATAATGTAACTCTAAATGACAATCAGAGCAACTTGAATTGCGTGTGTGCAGCCTTTTGCTCAAAAGTGATCAACGTTTCGTTTTCAGAGTCTCTTTTGACAATCTCTTCGAGAGCTGTTTTCAGTCATTAACAAGAGCTGTTCTGAAAGTGTCCAAGCGGCCTGTTCTTAGAGTGGACTGTTTTTTGCATTCGTTCTCAAGTTATATCAAACTATCAAAGTGTTGCTTTCTGCCTTTCTGGAGCACATTTTGACTTGTTGTTGAATGCTCCTATAATGTAACTCTAAATGACAATCAGAGCAACTTGAATTGCGTGTGTGCAGCCTTTTGCTCAAAAGTGATCAACGTTTCGTTTTCGGAGTCTCTTTTTACAATCTCTTCGAGAGCTGTTTTCAGTCATTAACAGAGCTGTTCTGAAAGTGTCCAAGCGGCCTGTTCTTTGAGTGGACTGTTTTTTGCATTCGTTCTCAAGTTATATCAAACTATCAAAGTGTTGTTTTCTGCCTTTCTCGAGCACATTTTGACTTGTTGTTGAATGCTCCTATAATGTAACTCTAAATGGCAATCAGAGCAACTTGAATTGCGTGTGTGCAGCCTTTTGCTCAAAAGTGATCAAAGTTTCGTTTTCAGAGTCTCTTTTGACAATCTCTTCGAGAGCTGTTTTCAGTCATTAACAGAGCTGTTCTGAAAGTGTCCAAGCGGCCTGTTCTGAGAGTGGACTGTTTTTTGCATTCGTTCTCAAGTTCTATCAGTGTTGTTTTCTGCTTTTCTGGAGCACATTTTGACTTGTTGCTGAATGCTCCTATAATGTAACTCTAAATGACAGTAAGAGCAACTTGATTTGCGTGTGTGCAGCCTTTTGCTCAAAAGTGATCAACGTTTCGTTTTCGGAGTCTCTTTTTACAATCTCTTCGAGAGCTGTTTTCAGTCATTAACAGAGCTGTTCTGAAAGTGTCCAAGCGGCCTGTTCTTAGAGTGGACTGTTTTTTGCATTCGTTCTCAAGTTATATCAAACTATCAAAGTGTTGTTTTCTGCCTTTCTCGAGCACATTTTGACTTGTTGTTGAATGCTCCTATAATGTAACTCTAAATGGCAATCAGAGCAACTTGAATTGCGTGTGTGCAGCCTTTTGCTCAAAAGTGATCAAAGTTTCGTTTTCAGAGTCTCTTTTGACAATCTCTTCGAGAGCTGTTTTCAGTCATTAACAGAGCTGTTCTGAAAGTGTCCAAGCGGCCTGTTCTGAGAGTGGACTGTTTTTTGCATTCGTTCTCAAGTTCTATCAGCGTTGTTTTCTGCTTTTCTGGAGCACATTTTGACTTGTTGCTGAATGCTCCTATAATGTAACTCTAAATGACAATCAGAGCAACTTGAATTGCGTGTGTGCAGCCTTTTGCTCAAAAGTGATCAACGTTTCGTTTTCGGAGTCTCTTTTGACAATCTCTTCGAGAGCTGTTTTCAGTCATTAACAGAGCTGTTCTGAAAGTGTCCAAGCGGCCTGTTCTTAGAGTGGACTGTTTTTTGCATTCGTTCTCAAGTTATATCAAACTATCAAAGTGTTGTTTTCTGCCTTTCTGGAGCACATTTTGACTTGTTGTTGAATGCTCCTATAATGTAACTCTAAATGACAATCAGAGTATGTTGAATTACGTGTGTGCAGCCTTTTGCTCAAAAGTTATCAATGTTTCGTTTTCAGAGTCTCTTTTGACAATCTCTTAAAGAGCTGATTTCAGTCATTAACAGAGCTGTTCTGAAAGTGTCCAAGCAGCCTGTTCTGAGAGTGGACTGTTTTTTGCATTCGTTCTCAAGTTATATCAAAGTGTTGTTTTCTGCCTTTGTCGAGCACATTTTGACTTGTGATTGAATGCTCCTATAATGTAACTCTAAATGACAATCAGAGCAACTTGAATTGCGTGTGTGTAGCCTTTTGCTCAAAAGTGATCAACGTTTCGTTTTCGGAGTCTCTTTTGACAATCTCTTCGAGAGCTGTTTTCAGTCATTAACAGAGCTGTTCTGAAAGTGTCCAAGCGGCCTGTTCTTAGAGTGGACTGTTTTTTGCATTCGTTCTCAAGTTATATCAAACTATCAAAGTGTTGTTTTCTGCCTTTCTCGAGCACATTTTGACTTGTTGTTGAATGCTCCTATAATGTAACTCTAAATGACAATCAGAGCAACTTGAATTGCGTGTGTGCAGCCTTTTGCTCAAAAGTGATCAACGTTTCGTTTTCAGAGTCTCTTTTGACAATCTCTTCGAGAGCTGTTTTCAGTCATTAACAGAGCTGTTCTGAAAGTGTCCAAGCGGCCTGTTCTGAGAGTGGACTGTTTTTTGCATTCGTTCTCAAGTTCTATCAGTGTTGTTTTCTGCTTTTCTGGAGCACATTTTGACTTGTTGCTGAATGCTCCTATAATGTAACTCTAAATGACAATCAGAGCAACTTGAATTGCGTGTGTGCAGCCTTTTGCTCAAAAGTGATCAACGTTTCGTTTTCGGAGTCTCTTTTGACAATCTCTTCGAGAGCTGTTTTCAGTCATTAACAGAGCTGTTCTGAAAGTGTCCAAGCGGCCTGTTCTTAGAGTGGACTGTTTTTTGCATTCGTTCTCAAGTTATAACAAACTATCAAAGTGTTGTTTTCTGCCTTTCTGGAGCACATTTTGACTTGTTGTTGAATGCTCCTATAATGTAACTCTAAATGACAATCAGAGTATGTTGAATTACGTGTGTGCAGCCTTTTGCTCAAAAGTTATCAATGTTTCGTTTTCAGAGTCTCTTTTGACAATCTCTTAAAGAGCTGATTTCAGTCATTAACAGAGCTGTTCTGAAAGTGTCCAAGCAGCCTGTTCTGAGAGTGGACTGTTTTTTGCATTCGTTCTCAAGTTATATCAAAGTGTTGTTTTCTGCCTTTCTCGAGCACATTTTGACTTGTTGTTGAATGCTCCTATAATGTAACTCTAAATGACAATCAGAGCAACTTGAATTGCGTGTGTGCAGCCTTTTGCTCAAAAGTGATCAACGTTTCGTTTTCAGAGTCTCTTTTGACAATCTCTTCGAGAGCTGTTTTCAGTCATTAACAGAGCTGTTCTGAAAGTGTCCAAGCGGCCTGTTCTTAGAGTGGACTGTTTTTTGCATTCGTTCTCAAGTTCTATCAGTGTTGTTTTCTGCTTTTCTGGAGCACATTTTGACTTGTTGCTGAATGCTCCTATAATGTAACTCTAAATGACAATCAGAGCAACTTGAATTGCGTGTGTGCAGCCTTTTGCTCAAAAGTGATCAACGTTTCGTTTTCGGAGTCTCTTTTGACAATCTCTTCGAGAGCTGTTTTCAGTCATTAACAGAGCTGTTCTGAAAGTGTCCAAGCAGCCTGTTCTGAGAGTGGACTGTTTTTTGCATTCGTTCTCAAGTTCTATCAGTGTTGTTTTCTGCTTTTCTGGAGCACATTTTGACTTGTTGCTGAATGCTCCTATAATGTAACTCTAAATGACAGTAAGAGCAACTTGATTTGCGTGTGTGCAGCCTTTTGCTCAAAAGTGATCAACGTTTCGTTTTCGGAGTCTCTTTTTACAATCTCTTCGAGAGCTGTTTTCAGTCATTAACAGAGCTGTTCTGAAAGTGTCCAAGCGGCCTGTTCTTAGAGTGGACTGTTTTTTGCATTCGTTCTCAAGTTATATCAAACTATCAAAGTGTTGTTTTCTGCCTTTCTCGAGCACATTTTGACTTGTTGTTGAATGCTCCTATAATGTAACTCTAAATGGCAATCAGAGCAACTTGAATTGCGTGTGTGCAGCCTTTTGCTCAAAAGTGATCAAAGTTTCGTTTTCAGAGTCTCTTTTGACAATCTCTTCGAGAGCTGTTTTCAGTCATTAACAGAGCTGTTCTGAAAGTGTCCAAGCGGCCTGTTCTGAGAGTGGACTGTTTTTTGCATTCGTTCTCAAGTTCTATCAGCGTTGTTTTCTGCTTTTCTGGAGCACATTTTGACTTGTTGCTGAATGCTCCTATAATGTAACTCTAAATGACAATCAGAGCAACTTGAATTGCGTGTGTGCAGCCTTTTGCTCAAAAGTGATCAACGTTTCGTTTTCGGAGTCTCTTTTGACAATCTCTTCGAGAGCTGTTTTCAGTCATTAACAGAGCTGTTCTGAAAGTGTCCAAGCGGCCTGTTCTTAGAGTGGACTGTTTTTTGCATTCGTTCTCAAGTTATATCAAACTATCAAAGTGTTGTTTTCTGCCTTTCTGGAGCACATTTTGACTTGTTGTTGAATGCTCCTATAATGTAACTCTAAATGACAATCAGAGTATGTTGAATTACGTGTGTGCAGCCTTTTGCTCAAAAGTTATCAATGTTTCGTTTTCAGAGTCTCTTTTGACAATCTCTTAAAGAGCTGATTTCAGTCATTAACAGAGCTGTTCTGAAAGTGTCCAAGCAGCCTGTTCTGAGAGTGGACTGTTTTTTGCATTCGTTCTCAAGTTATATCAAAGTGTTGTTTTCTGCCTTTGTCGAGCACATTTTGACTTGTGATTGAATGCTCCTATAATGTAACTCTAAATGACAATCAGAGCAACTTGAATTGCGTGTGTGTAGCCTTTTGCTCAAAAGTGATCAACGTTTCGTTTTCGGAGTCTCTTTTGACAATCTCTTCGAGAGCTGTTTTCAGTCATTAACAGAGCTGTTCTGAAAGTGTCCAAGCGGCCTGTTCTTAGAGTGGACTGTTTTTTGCATTCGTTCTCAAGTTATATCAAACTATCAAAGTGTTGTTTTCTGCCTTTCTCGAGCACATTTTGACTTGTTGTTGAATGCTCCTATAATGTAACTCTAAATGACAATCAGAGCAACTTGAATTGCGTGTGTGCAGCCTTTTGCTCAAAAGTGATCAACGTTTCGTTTTCAGAGTCTCTTTTGACAATCTCTTCGAGAGCTGTTTTCAGTCATTAACAGAGCTGTTCTGAAAGTGTCCAAGCGGCCTGTTCTGAGAGTGGACTGTTTTTTGCATTCGTTCTCAAGTTCTATCAGTGTTGTTTTCTGCTTTTCTGGAGCACATTTTGACTTGTTGCTGAATGCTCCTATAATGTAACTCTAAATGACAATCAGAGCAACTTGAATTGCGTGTGTGCAGCCTTTTGCTCAAAAGTGATCAACGTTTCGTTTTCGGAGTCTCTTTTGACAATCTCTTCGAGAGCTGTTTTCAGTCATTAACAGAGCTGTTCTGAAAGTGTCCAAGCGGCCTGTTCTTAGAGTGGACTGTTTTTTGCATTCGTTCTCAAGTTATAACAAACTATCAAAGTGTTGTTTTCTGCCTTTCTGGAGCACATTTTGACTTGTTGTTGAATGCTCCTATAATGTAACTCTAAATGACAATCAGAGTATGTTGAATTACGTGTGTGCAGCCTTTTGCTCAAAAGTTATCAATGTTTCGTTTTCAGAGTCTCTTTTGACAATCTCTTAAAGAGCTGATTTCAGTCATTAACAGAGCTGTTCTGAAAGTGTCCAAGCAGCCTGTTCTGAGAGTGGACTGTTTTTTGCATTCGTTCTCAAGTTATATCAAAGTGTTGTTTTCTGCCTTTCTCGAGCACATTTTGACTTGTTGTTGAATGCTCCTATAATGTAACTCTAAATGACAATCAGAGCAACTTGAATTGCGTGTGTGCAGCCTTTTGCTCAAAAGTGATCAACGTTTCGTTTTCAGAGTCTCTTTTGACAATCTCTTCGAGAGCTGTTTTCAGTCATTAACAGAGCTGTTCTGAAAGTGTCCAAGCGGCCTGTTCTTAGAGTGGACTGTTTTTTGCATTCGTTCTCAAGTTCTATCAGTGTTGTTTTCTGCTTTTCTGGAGCACATTTTGACTTGTTGCTGAATGCTCCTATAATGTAACTCTAAATGACAATCAGAGCAACTTGAATTGCGTGTGTGCAGCCTTTTGCTCAAAAGTGATCAACGTTTCGTTTTCGGAGTCTCTTTTGACAATCTCTTCGAGAGCTGTTTTCAGTCATTAACAGAGCTGTTCTGAAAGTGTCCAAGCAGCCTGTTCTGAGAGTGGACTGTTTTTTGCATTCGTTCTCAAGTTCTATCAGTGTTGTTTTCTGCTTTTCTGGAGCACATTTTGACTTGTTGCTGAATGCTCCTATAATGTAACTCTAAATGACAATCAGAGCAACTTGAATTGCGTGTGTGCAGCCTTTTGCTCAAAAGTGATCGTTTCGTTTTCGGAGTCTCTTTTGACAATCTCTTCGAGAGCTGTTTTCAGTCATTAACAGAGCTGTTCTGAAAGTGTCCAAGCGGCCTGTTCTTAGAGTGGACTGTTTTTTGCATTCGTTCTCAAGTTATATCAAACTATCAAAGTGTTGTTTTCTGCCTTTCTCGAGCACATTTTGACTTGTTGTTGAATGCTCCTATAATGTAACTCTAAATGACAATCAGAGTATGTTGAATTACGTGTGTGCAGCCTTTTGCTCAAAAGTTATCAATGTTTCGTTTTCAGAGTCTCTTTTGACAATCTCTTAAAGAGCTGATTTCAGTCATTAACAGAGCTGTTCTGAAAGTGTCCAAGCAGCCTGTTCTGAGAGTGGACTGTTTTTTGCATTCGTTCTCAAGTTATATCAAAGTGTTGTTTTCTGCCTTTCTCGAGCACATTTTGACTTGTTGCTGAATGCTCCTATAATGTAACTCTAAATGACAATCAGAGCAACTTGAATTGCGTGTGTGCAGCCTTTTGCTCAAAAGTGATCAACGTTTCGTTTTCAGAGTCTCTTTTGACAATCTCTTCGAGAGCTGTTTTCAGTCATTAACAGAGCTGTTCTGAAAGTGTCCAAGCGGCCTGTTCTGAGAGTGGACTGTTTTTTGCATTCGTTCTCAAGTTCTATCAGTGTTGTTTTCTGCTTTTCTGGAGCACATTTTGACTTGTTGCTGAATGCTCCTATAATGTAACTCTAAATGACAATCAGAGCAACTTGAATTGCGTGTGTGCAGCCTTTTGCTCAAAAGTGATCAACGTTTCGTTTTCGGAGTCTCTTTTGACAATCTCTTCGAGAGCTGTTTTCAGTCATTAACAGAGCTGTTCTGAAAGTGTCCAAGCAGCCTGTTCTGAGAGTGGACTGTTTTTTGCATTCGTTCTCAAGTTATATCAAAGTGTTGTTTTCTGCCTTTCTCGAGCACATTTTGACTTGTTGTTGAATGCTCCTATAATGTAACTCTAAATGACAATCAGAGCAACTTGAATTGCGTGTGTGCAGCCTTTTGCTCAAAAGTGATCAACGTTTCGTTTTCAGAGTCTCTTTTGACAATCTCTTCGAGAGCTGTTTTCAGTCATTAACAAGAGCTGTTCTGAAAGTGTCCAAGCGGCCTGTTCTTAGAGTGGACTGTTTTTTGCATTCGTTCTCAAGTTATATCAAACTATCAAAGTGTTGCTTTCTGCCTTTCTGGAGCACATTTTGACTTGTTGTTGAATGCTCCTATAATGTAACTCTAAATGACAATCAGAGCAACTTGAATTGCGTGTGTGCAGCCTTTTGCTCAAAAGTGATCAACGTTTCGTTTTCGGAGTCTCTTTTTACAATCTCTTCGAGAGCTGTTTTCAGTCATTAACAGAGCTGTTCTGAAAGTGTCCAAGCGGCCTGTTCTTTGAGTGGACTGTTTTTTGCATTCGTTCTCAAGTTATATCAAACTATCAAAGTGTTGTTTTCTGCCTTTCTCGAGCACATTTTGACTTGTTGTTGAATGCTCCTATAATGTAACTCTAAATGGCAATCAGAGCAACTTGAATTGCGTGTGTGCAGCCTTTTGCTCAAAAGTGATCAAAGTTTCGTTTTCAGAGTCTCTTTTGACAATCTCTTCGAGAGCTGTTTTCAGTCATTAACAGAGCTGTTCTGAAAGTGTCCAAGCGGCCTGTTCTGAGAGTGGACTGTT
Source organism: Nansenia antarctica (assembly GCF_963989245.1). NCBI lineage: Eukaryota > Metazoa > Chordata > Actinopteri > Argentiniformes > Microstomatidae > Nansenia > Nansenia antarctica. The sequence continues at coordinate 9,806,581 of NC_137686.1, read as the reverse complement.
TTTTGCATTCGTTCTCAAGTTCTATCAGTGTTGTTTTCTGCTTTTCTGGAGCACATTTTGACTTGTTGCTGAATGCTCCTATAATGTAACTCTAAATGACAGTAAGAGCAACTTGATTTGCGTGTGTGCAGCCTTTTGCTCAAAAGTGATCAACGTTTCGTTTTCGGAGTCTCTTTTTACAATCTCTTCGAGAGCTGTTTTCAGTCATTAACAGAGCTGTTCTGAAAGTGTCCAAGCGGCCTGTTCTTAGAGTGGACTGTTTTTTGCATTCGTTCTCAAGTTATATCAAACTATCAAAGTGTTGTTTTCTGCCTTTCTCGAGCACATTTTGACTTGTTGTTGAATGCTCCTATAATGTAACTCTAAATGGCAATCAGAGCAACTTGAATTGCGTGTGTGCAGCCTTTTGCTCAAAAGTGATCAAAGTTTCGTTTTCAGAGTCTCTTTTGACAATCTCTTCGAGAGCTGTTTTCAGTCATTAACAGAGCTGTTCTGAAAGTGTCCAAGCGGCCTGTTCTGAGAGTGGACTGTTTTTTGCATTCGTTCTCAAGTTCTATCAGCGTTGTTTTCTGCTTTTCTGGAGCACATTTTGACTTGTTGCTGAATGCTCCTATAATGTAACTCTAAATGACAATCAGAGCAACTTGAATTGCGTGTGTGCAGCCTTTTGCTCAAAAGTGATCAACGTTTCGTTTTCGGAGTCTCTTTTGACAATCTCTTCGAGAGCTGTTTTCAGTCATTAACAGAGCTGTTCTGAAAGTGTCCAAGCGGCCTGTTCTTAGAGTGGACTGTTTTTTGCATTCGTTCTCAAGTTATATCAAACTATCAAAGTGTTGTTTTCTGCCTTTCTGGAGCACATTTTGACTTGTTGTTGAATGCTCCTATAATGTAACTCTAAATGACAATCAGAGTATGTTGAATTACGTGTGTGCAGCCTTTTGCTCAAAAGTTATCAATGTTTCGTTTTCAGAGTCTCTTTTGACAATCTCTTAAAGAGCTGATTTCAGTCATTAACAGAGCTGTTCTGAAAGTGTCCAAGCAGCCTGTTCTGAGAGTGGACTGTTTTTTGCATTCGTTCTCAAGTTATATCAAAGTGTTGTTTTCTGCCTTTGTCGAGCACATTTTGACTTGTGATTGAATGCTCCTATAATGTAACTCTAAATGACAATCAGAGCAACTTGAATTGCGTGTGTGTAGCCTTTTGCTCAAAAGTGATCAACGTTTCGTTTTCGGAGTCTCTTTTGACAATCTCTTCGAGAGCTGTTTTCAGTCATTAACAGAGCTGTTCTGAAAGTGTCCAAGCGGCCTGTTCTTAGAGTGGACTGTTTTTTGCATTCGTTCTCAAGTTATATCAAACTATCAAAGTGTTGTTTTCTGCCTTTCTCGAGCACATTTTGACTTGTTGTTGAATGCTCCTATAATGTAACTCTAAATGACAATCAGAGCAACTTGAATTGCGTGTGTGCAGCCTTTTGCTCAAAAGTGATCAACGTTTCGTTTTCAGAGTCTCTTTTGACAATCTCTTCGAGAGCTGTTTTCAGTCATTAACAGAGCTGTTCTGAAAGTGTCCAAGCGGCCTGTTCTGAGAGTGGACTGTTTTTTGCATTCGTTCTCAAGTTCTATCAGTGTTGTTTTCTGCTTTTCTGGAGCACATTTTGACTTGTTGCTGAATGCTCCTATAATGTAACTCTAAATGACAATCAGAGCAACTTGAATTGCGTGTGTGCAGCCTTTTGCTCAAAAGTGATCAACGTTTCGTTTTCGGAGTCTCTTTTGACAATCTCTTCGAGAGCTGTTTTCAGTCATTAACAGAGCTGTTCTGAAAGTGTCCAAGCGGCCTGTTCTTAGAGTGGACTGTTTTTTGCATTCGTTCTCAAGTTATAACAAACTATCAAAGTGTTGTTTTCTGCCTTTCTGGAGCACATTTTGACTTGTTGTTGAATGCTCCTATAATGTAACTCTAAATGACAATCAGAGTATGTTGAATTACGTGTGTGCAGCCTTTTGCTCAAAAGTTATCAATGTTTCGTTTTCAGAGTCTCTTTTGACAATCTCTTAAAGAGCTGATTTCAGTCATTAACAGAGCTGTTCTGAAAGTGTCCAAGCAGCCTGTTCTGAGAGTGGACTGTTTTTTGCATTCGTTCTCAAGTTATATCAAAGTGTTGTTTTCTGCCTTTCTCGAGCACATTTTGACTTGTTGTTGAATGCTCCTATAATGTAACTCTAAATGACAATCAGAGCAACTTGAATTGCGTGTGTGCAGCCTTTTGCTCAAAAGTGATCAACGTTTCGTTTTCAAAGTCTCTTTTGACAATCTCTTCGAGAGCTGTTTTCAGTCATTAACAGAGCTGTTCTGAAAGTGTCCAAGCGGCCTGTTCTTAGAGTGGACTGTTTTTTGCATTCGTTCTCAAGTTCTATCAGTGTTGTTTTCTGCTTTTCTGGAGCACATTTTGACTTGTTGCTGAATGCTCCTATAATGTAACTCTAAATGACAATCAGAGCAACTTGAATTGCGTGTGTGCAGCCTTTTGCTCAAAAGTGATCAACGTTTCGTTTTCGGAGTCTCTTTTGACAATCTCTTCGAGAGCTGTTTTCAGTCATTAACAGAGCTGTTCTGAAAGTGTCCAAGCAGCCTGTTCTGAGAGTGGACTGTTTTTTGCATTCGTTCTCAAGTTCTATCAGTGTTGTTTTCTGCTTTTCTGGAGCACATTTTGACTTGTTGCTGAATGCTCCTATAATGTAACTCTAAATGACAATCAGAGCAACTTGAATTGCGTGTGTGCAGCCTTTTGCTCAAAAGTGATCGTTTCGTTTTCGGAGTCTCTTTTGACAATCTCTTCGAGAGCTGTTTTCAGTCATTAACAGAGCTGTTCTGAAAGTGTCCAAGCGGCCTGTTCTTAGAGTGGACTGTTTTTTGCATTCGTTCTCAAGTTATATCAAACTATCAAAGTGTTGTTTTCTGCCTTTCTCGAGCACATTTTGACTTGTTGTTGAATGCTCCTATAATGTAACTCTAAATGACAATCAGAGTATGTTGAATTACGTGTGTGCAGCCTTTTGCTCAAAAGTTATCAATGTTTCGTTTTCAGAGTCTCTTTTGACAATCTCTTAAAGAGCTGATTTCAGTCATTAACAGAGCTGTTCTGAAAGTGTCCAAGCAGCCTGTTCTGAGAGTGGACTGTTTTTTGCATTCGTTCTCAAGTTATATCAAAGTGTTGTTTTCTGCCTTTCTCGAGCACATTTTGACTTGTTGCTGAATGCTCCTATAATGTAACTCTAAATGACAATCAGAGCAACTTGAATTGCGTGTGTGCAGCCTTTTGCTCAAAAGTGATCAACGTTTCGTTTTCAGAGTCTCTTTTGACAATCTCTTCGAGAGCTGTTTTCAGTCATTAACAGAGCTGTTCTGAAAGTGTCCAAGCGGCCTGTTCTGAGAGTGGACTGTTTTTTGCATTCGTTCTCAAGTTCTATCAGTGTTGTTTTCTGCTTTTCTGGAGCACATTTTGACTTGTTGCTGAATGCTCCTATAATGTAACTCTAAATGACAATCAGAGCAACTTGAATTGCGTGTGTGCAGCCTTTTGCTCAAAAGTGATCAACGTTTCGTTTTCGGAGTCTCTTTTGACAATCTCTTCGAGAGCTGTTTTCAGTCATTAACAGAGCTGTTCTGAAAGTGTCCAAGCGGCCTGTTCTTAGAGTGGACTGTTTTTTGCATTCGTTCTCAAGTTATATCAAACTATCAAAGTGTTGTTTTCTGCCTTTCTCAAGCACATTTTGACTTGTTGTTGAATGCTCCTATAATGTAACTCTAAATGACAATCAGAGTATGTTGAATTACGTGTGTGCAGCCTTTTGCTCAAAAGTTATCAATGTTTCGTTTTCAGAGTCTCTTTTGACAATCTCTTAAAGAGCTGATTTCAGTCATTAACAGAGCTGTTCTGAAAGTGTCCAAGCAGCCTGTTCTGAGAGTGGACTGTTTTTTGCATTCGTTCTCAAGTTATATCAAAGTGTTGTTTTCTGCCTTTCTCGAGCACATTTTGACTTGTTGCTGAATGCTCCTATAATGTAACTCTAAATGACAATCAGAGCAACTTGAATTGCGTGTGTGCAGCCTTTTGCTCAAAAGTGATCAACGTTTCGTTTTCAGAGTCTCTTTTGACAATCTCTTCGAGAGCTGTTTTCAGTCATTAACAGAGCTGTTCTGAAAGTGTCCAAGCGGCCTGTTCTGAGAGTGGACTGTTTTTTGCATTCGTTCTCAAGTTCTATCAGTGTTGTTTTCTGCTTTTCTGGAGCACATTTTGACTTGTTGCTGAATGCTCCTATAATGTAACTCTAAATGACAATCAGAGCAACTTGATTTGCGTGTGTGCAGCCTTTTGCTCAAAAGTGATCAACGTTTCGTTTTCGGAGTCTCTTTTTACAATCTCTTCGAGAGCTGTTTTCAGTCATTAACAGAGCTGTTCTGAAAGTGTCCAAGCGGCCTGTTCTGAGAGTGGACTGTTTTTTGCATTCGTTCTCAAGTTCTATCAGTGTTGTTTTCTGCTTTTCTGGAGCACATTTTGACTTGTTGCTGAATGCTCCTATAATGTAACTCTAAATGACAATCAGAGCAACTTGAATTGCGTGTGTGCAGCCTTTTGCTCAAAAGTGATCAACGTTTCGTTTTCGGAGTCTCTTTTGACAATCTCTTCGAGAGCTGTTTTCAGTCATTAACAGAGCTGTTCTGAAAGTGTCCAAGCGGCCTGTTCTTAGAGTGGACTGTTTTTTGCATTCGTTCTCAAGTTATATCAAACTATCAAAGTGTTGTTTTCTGCCTTTCTGGAGCACATTTTGACTTGTTGTTGAATGCTCCTATAATGTAACTCTAAATGACAATCAGAGTATGTTGAATTACGTGTGTGCAGCCTTTTGCTCAAAAGTTATCAATGTTTCGTTTTCAGAGTCTCTTTTGACAATCTCTTAAAGAGCTGATTTCAGTCATTAACAGAGCTGTTCTGAAAGTGTCCAAGCAGCCTGTTCTGAGAGTGGACTGTTTTTTGCATTCGTTCTCAAGTTATATCAAAGTGTTGTTTTCTGCCTTTCTCGAGCACATTTTGACTTGTTGTTGAATGCTCCTATAATGTAACTCTAAATGACAATCAGAGCAACTTGAATTGCGTGTGTGCAGCCTTTTGCTCAAAAGTGATCAACGTTTCGTTTTCAGAGTCTCTTTTGACAATCTCTTCGAGAGCTGTTTTCAGTCATTAACAGAGCTGTTCTGAAAGTGTCCAAGCGGCCTGTTCTTAGAGTGGACTGTTTTTTGCATTCGTTCTCAAGTTCTATCAGTGTTGTTTTCTGCTTTTCTGGAGCACATTTTGACTTGTTGCTGAATGCTCCTATAATGTAACTCTAAATGACAATCAGAGCAACTTGAATTGCGTGTGTGCAGCCTTTTGCTCAAAAGTGATCAACGTTTCGTTTTCGGAGTCTCTTTTGACAATCTCTTCGAGAGCTGTTTTCAGTCATTAACAGAGCTGTTCTGAAAGTGTCCAAGCGGCCTGTTCTGAGAGTGGACTGTTTTTTGCATTCGTTCTCAAGTTCTATCAGTGTTGTTTTCTGCTTTTCTGGAGCACATTTTGACTTGTTGCTGAATGCTCCTATAATGTAACTCTAAATGACAATCAGAGCAACTTGAATTGCGTGTGTGCAGCCTTTTGCTCAAAAGTGATCAACGTTTCGTTTTCGGAGTCTCTTTTGACAATCTCTTCGAGAGCTGTTTTCAGTCATTAACAGAGCTGTTCTGAAAGTGTCCAAGCGGCCTGTTCTTAGAGTGGACTGTTTTTTGCATTGGTTCTCAAGTTATATCAAACTATCAAAGTGTTGTTTTCTGCCTTTCTCGAGCACATTTTGACTTGTTGTTGAATGCTCCTATAATGTAACTCTAAATGACAATCAGAGTATGTTGAATTACGTGTGTGCAGCCTTTTGCTCAAAAGTTATCAATGTTTCGTTTTCAGAGTCTCTTTTGACAATCTCTTAAAGAGCTGATTTCAGTCATTAACAGAGCTGTTCTGAAAGTGTCCAAGCAGCCTGTTCTGAGAGTGGACTGTTTTTTGCATTCGTTCTCAAGTTATATCAAAGTGTTGTTTTCTGCCTTTCTCGAGCACATTTTGACTTGTTGCTGAATGCTCCTATAATGTAACTCTAAATGACAATCAGAGCAACTTGAATTGCGTGTGTGCAGCCTTTTGCTCAAAAGTGATCAACGTTTCGTTTTCAGAGTCTCTTTTGACAATCTCTTCGAGAGCTGTTTTCAGTCATTAACAGAGCTGTTCTGAAAGTGTCCAAGCGGCCTGTTCTGAGAGTGGACTGTTTTTTGCATTCGTTCTCAAGTTCTATCAGTGTTGTTTTCTGCTTTTCTGGAGCACATTTTGACTTGTTGCTGAATGCTCCTATAATGTAACTCTAAATGACAATCAGAGCAACTTGAATTGCGTGTGTGCAGCCTTTTGCTCAAAAGTGATCAACGTTTCGTTTTCGGAGTCTCTTTTGACAATCTCTTCGAGAGCTGTTTTCAGTCATTAACAGAGCTGTTCTGAAAGTGTCCAAGCGGCCTGTTCTTAGAGTGGACTGTTTTTTGCATTCGTTCTCAAGTTATATCAAACTATCAAAGTGTTGTTTTCTGCCTTTCTCCAGCACATTTTGACTTGTTGTTGAATGCTCCTATAATGTAACTCTAAATGACAATCAGAGTATGTTGAATTACGTGTGTGCAGCCTTTTGCTCAAAAGTTATCAATGTTTCATTTTCAGAGTCTCTTTTGACAATCTCTTAAAGAGCTGATTTCAGTCATTAACAGAGCTGTTCTGAAAGTGTCCAAGCAGCCTGTTCTGAGAGTGGACTGTTTTTTGCATTCGTTCTCAAGTTATATCAAAGTGTTGTTTTCTGCCTTTCTCGAGCACATTTTGACTTGTTGCTGAATGCTCCTATAATGTAACTCTAAATGACAATCAGAGCAACTTGAATTGCGTGTGTGCAGCCTTTTGCTCAAAAGTGATCAACGTTTCGTTTTCAGAGTCTCTTTTGACAATCTCTTCGAGAGCTGTTTTCAGTCATTAACAGAGCTGTTCTGAAAGTGTCCAAGCGGCCTGTTCTGAGAGTGGACTGTTTTTTGCATTCGTTCTCAAGTTCTATCAGTGTTGTTTTCTGCTTTTCTGGAGCACATTTTGACTTGTTGCTGAATGCTCCTATAATGTAACTCTAAATGACAATCAGAGCAACTTGATTTGCGTGTGTGCAGCCTTTTGCTCAAAAGTGATCAACGTTTCGTTTTCGGAGTCTCTTTTTACAATCTCTTCGAGAGCTGTTTTCAGTCATTAACAGAGCTGTTCTGAAAGTGTCCAAGCGGCCTGTTCTTAGAGTGGACTGTTTTTTGCATTCGTTCTCAAGTTATATCAAACTATCAAAGTGTTGTTTTCTGCCTTTCACGAGCACATTTTGACTTGTTGTTGAATGCTCCTATAATGTAACTCTAAATGGCAATCAGAGCAACTTGAATTGCGTGTGTGCAGCCTTTTGCTCAAAAGTGATCAAAGTTTCGTTTTCAGAGTCTCTTTTGACAATCTCTTCGAGAGCTGTTTTCAGTCATTAACAGAGCTGTTCTGAAAGTGTCCAAGCGGCCTGTTCTGAGAGTGGACTGTTTTTTGCATTCGTTCTCAAGTTCTATCAGCGTTGTTTTCTGCTTTTCTGGAGCACATTTTGACTTGTTGCTGAATGCTCCTATAATGTAACTCTAAATGACAATCAGAGCAACTTGAATTGCGTGTGTGCAGCCTTTTGCTCAAAAGTGATCAACGTTTCGTTTTCGGAGTCTCTTTTGACAATCTCTTCGAGAGCTGTTTTCAGTCATTAACAGAGCTGTTCTGAAAGTGTCCAAGCGGCCTGTTCTTAGAGTGGACTGTTTTTTGCATTCGTACTCAAGTTATATCAAACTATCAAAGTGTTGTTTTCTGCCTTTCTGGAGCACATTTTGACTTGTTGTTGAATGCTCCTATAATGTAACTCTAAATGACAATCAGAGTATGTTGAATTACGTGTGTGCAGCCTTTTGCTCAAAAGTTATCAATGTTTCGTTTTCAGAGTCTCTTTTGACAATCTCTTAAAGAGCTGATTTCAGTCATTATCAGAGCTGTTCTGAAAGTGTCCAAGCAGCCTGTTCTGAGAGTGGACTGTTTTTTGCATTCGTTCTCAAGTTATATCAAAGTGTTGTTTTCTGCCTTTCTCGAGCACATTTTGACTTGTTGTTGAATGCTCCTATAATGTAACTCTAAATGACAATCAGAGCAACTTGAATTGCGTGTGTGCAGCCTTTTGCTCAAAAGTGATCAACGTTTCGTTTTCAGAGTCTCTTTTGACAATCTCTTCGAGAGCTGTTTTCAGTCATTAACAGAGCTGTTCTGAAAGTGTCCAAGCGGCCTGTTCTGAGAGTGGACTGTTTTTTGCATTCGTTCTCAAGTTCTATCAGTGTTGTTTTCTGCTTTTCTGGAGCACATTTTGACTTGTTGCTGAATGCTCCTATAATGTAACTCTAAATGACAATCAGAGCAACTTGAATTGCGTGTGTGCAGCCTTTTGCTCAAAAGTGATCAACGTTTCGTTTTCGGAGTCTCTTTTGACAATCTCTTCGAGAGCTGTTTTCAGTCATTAACAGAGCTGTTCTGAAAGTGTCCAAGCGGCCTGTTCTTAGAGTGGACTGTTTTTTGCATTCGTTCTCAAGTTATATCAAACTATCAAAGTGTTGTTTTCTGCCTTTCTCGAGCACATTTTGACTTGTTGTTGAATGCTCCTATAATGTAACTCTAAATTGCAATCAGAGCAACTTGAATTGCGTGTGTGCAGCCTTTTGCTCAAAAGTGATCAAAGTTTCGTTTTCAGAGTCTCTTTTGACAATCTCTTCGAGAGCTGTTTTCAGTCATTAACAGAGCTGTACTGAAAGTGTCCAAGCGGCCTGTTCTGAGAGTGGACTGTTTTTTGCATTCGTTCTCAAGTTCTATCAGCGTTGTTTTCTGCTTTTCTGGAGCACATTTTTACTTGTTGCTGAATGCTCCTATAATGTAACTCTAAATGACAATCAGAGCAACTTGAATTGCGTGTGTGCAGCCTTTTGCTCAAAAGTGATCAACGTTTCGTTTTCGGAGTCTCTTTTGACAATCTCTTCGAGAGCTGTTTTCAGTCATTAACAGAGCTGTTTTGAAAGTGTCCAAGCGGCCTGTTCTTAGAGTGGACTGTTTTTTGCATTCGTTCTCAAGTTATATCAAACTATCAAAGTGTTGTTTTCTGCCTTTCTGGAGCACATTTTGACTTGTTGTTGAATGCTCCTATAATGTAACTCTAAATGACAATCAGAGTATGTTGAATTACGTGTGTGCAGCCTTTTGCTCAAAAGTTATCAATGTTTCGTTTTCAGAGTCTCTTTTGACAATCTCTTAAAGAGCTGATTTCAGTCATTAACAGAGCTGTTCTGAAAGTGTCCAAGCAGCCTGTTCTGAGAGTGGACTGGTTTTTGCATTCGTTCTCAAGTTATATCAAAGTGTTGTTTTCTGCCTTTCTCGAGCACATTTTGACTTGTTGTTGAATGCTCCTATAATGTAACTCTAAATGACAATCAGAGCAACTTGAATTGCGTGTGTGCAGCCTTTTGCTCAAAAGTGATCAACGTTTCGTTTTCGGAGTCTCTTTTGACAATCTCTTCGAGAGCTGTTTTCTGTCATTAACAGAGCTGTTCTGAAAGTGTCCAAGCGGCCTGTTCTTAGAGTGGACTGTTTTTTGCATTCGTTCTCAAGTTATATCAAACTATCAAAGTGTTGTTTTCTGCCTTTCTGGAGCACATTTTGACTTGTTGTTGAATGCTCCTATAATGTAACTCTAAATGACAATCAGAGTATGTTGAATTACGTGTGTGCAGCCTTTTGCTCAAAAGTTATCAATGTTTCGTTTTCAGAGTCTCTTTTGACAATCTCTTAAAGAGCTGATTTCAGTCATTAACAGAGCTGTTCTGAAAGTGTCCAAGCAGCCTGTTCTGAGAGTGGACTGTTTTTTGCATTCGTTCTCAAGTTATATCAAAGTGTTGTTTTCTGCCTTTCTCGAGCACATTTTGACTTGTTGTTGAATGCTCCTATAATGTAACTCTAAATGACAATCAGAGCAACTTGAATTGCGTGTGTGCAGCCTTTTGCTCAAAAGTGATCAACGTTTCATTTTCAGAGTCTCTTTTGACAATCTCTTCGAGAGCTGTTTTCAGTCATTAACAGAGCTGTTCTGAAAGTGTCCAAGCGGCCTGTTCTGAGAGTGGACTGTTTTTGCATTCGTTCTCAAGTTCTATCAGTGTTGTTTTCTGCTTTTCTGGAGCACATTTTGACTTGTTGCTGAATGCTCCTATAATGTAACTCTAAATGACAATCAGAGCAACTTGAATTGCGTGTGTGCAGCCTTTTGCTCAAAAGTGATCAACGTTTCGTTTTCAGAGTCTCTTTTGACAATTTCTTCGAGAGCTGTTTTCAGTCATTAACAGAGCTGTTCTGAAAGTGTCCAAGCGGCCTGTTCTTAGAGTGGACTGTTTTTTGCATTCGTTCTCAAGTTATATCAAACTATCAAAGTGTTGTTTTCTGCCTTTCTCGAGCACATTTTGACTTGTTGTTGAATGCTCCTATAATGTAACTCTAAATGACAATCAGAGCAACTTGAATTGCGTGTGTGCAGCCTTTTGCTCAAAAGTGATCAACGTTTCGTTTTCGGAGTCTCTTTTGACAATCTCTTCGAGAGCTGTTTTCAGTCATTAACAGAGCTGTTCTGAAAGCGTCCAAGCGGCCTGTTCTTAGAGTGGACTGTTTTTTGCATTCGTTCTCAAGTTATATCAAACTATCAAAGTGTTGTTTTCTGCCTTTCTCAAGCACATTTTGACTTGTTGTTGAATGCTCCTATAATGTAACTCTAAATGACAATCAGAGCAACTTGAATTGCGTGTGTGCAGCCTTTTGCTCAAAAGTGATCAACGTTTCGTTTTCAGAGTCTCTTTTGACAATCTCTTCGAGAGCTGTTTTCAGTCATTAACAAGAGCTGTTCTGAAAGTGTCCAAGCGGCCTGTTCTTAGAGTGGACTGTTTTTTGCATTCGTTCTCAAGTTATATCAAACTATCAAAGTGTTGTTTTCAGCCTTTCTGGAGCACATTTTGACTTGTTGTTGAATGCTCCTATAATGTAACTCTAAATGACAATCAGAGTATGTTGAATTACGTGTGTGCAGCCTTTTGCTCAAAAGTTATCAATGTTTCGTTTTCAGAGTCTCTTTTGACAATCTCTTAAAGAGCTGATTTCAGTCATTAACAGAGCTGTTCTGAAAGTGTCCAAGCAGCCTGTTCTGAGAGTGGACTGTTTTTTGCATTCGTTCTCAAGTTATATCAAAGGTGTAGTGACTACATTATGGGTTCATGTTCTCCTCTTACTGTTGGTTGTGTAGTGGGAGGGAACCAGTTCTGGCACTAGGGGCAGAGGGGAGGATTATTAACGTTGCAACTTCCTGTTTAGATACAAGAGTTTTGGTGATCGATTTCCTGGTCCTGTACGGAGTGTACAAGTTGTTATTTTGATTAAACAGTTATCATTACGTTGCCTACGTCTTTCCTTTTTCCTCCGGCACTACACTGGTGACCCCCGACGTGGATTTTTGTTAACGTGATTGTGTACAAAAACCAGCGAGCGAACATTACAATCCTGCAAAATGTCCGGGCGAGGAAGACGTTCAAACCAGCGGCAGCCATCACCATCCCCTGTCAGGGTAACGCGTGGTGCGCACACTCCCACTCTCAAGCTACCAGAGTTCTGGGACTCAACGCCTGCTGCATGGTTTGCTATTGTAGAGGCACATTTTAACAAAAGTGACATCGATGACGACGACGACCGGTACAACCATGCTGTGGCAATGTTGGGCAGCTCCACCGCAGCTCGAGTGGTAGGTTTTTTGTCTGCTCCCCCGACGACGAACAAATATGAGCGCCTCAAGGCCCTGCTTCTAGAGACATTTGAACTGTCCACTGCGGAGAGGGTGCGTCGCCTATTTGCCATGTCGGACTTGGGTGACGAGAGGCCTTCTGCGCGCATGGAGAGGATGCTAAACCTGCTCGGTACAGAAGACCCCATGATCCTCTTCACAGAGCTGTTCATGCGCACATTGCCAGCTCAAGTTAGGATGGCGCTGGCCAACACCGCCATCATGGAGCCCCGCGCCCTGGCCAGGGAGGCGGACCGGTTCGTCTTGGCCATGCCTCAACGGTCCCCCGACCTGCTCGCTCCCGCGGCCGCCCCGCCACCCGACCGTCGCAGGAGAGCGAAGGATGACGCCAGACCTTCTGGCCAGCAGGGTAACGCTGCGGGCCATTGTTTCTACCACGCCACTTTTGGCGCCAAGGCCAAACGGTGCCGCTCACCCTGCACCTTCGGACCGACGGGAAACGGCGGGGCCGGCGCTCAGTAGTGGCCCTGAGCGCTGGCGTCACCAACAGGCTGCTCTTCATACAAGACACCGCCTCTGGTCGCAGTTTTCTTTGTGACACAGGTGCCCAGTGGAGCATCATTCCGGCAGAGAGATCGGATGTGGCGAAGGAGGAGCGTGGTCCGCAGTTGGCAGGCGCGGACGGCACACCTATCTGCTCTTATGGCACTAGGGCGGTGGACGTGTGCTTCGGAGGACAATGCTTTTCGTGGGATTTTGTCATAGCGGCTGTCACATTTCCCCTCCTTGGTGCGGATTTTCTGTGCGCCCACAACCTGTTGGTGGACGTGGGGAACAGGCGCCTGGTCAACTCACAGACTTTCGCTTCCTTCGCCTGTACGCAGGGGGAGGCGGTCTACAGCGGGTGGTCCAATACGCTCGCCGAAAGTGACCAGTACCTTCGGCTGCTCGCCGAATTCCCCGACCTTACCAAGCCCACCTTCTCCGCGCCCACGGTGAAACACGGAGTGGAGCACCACATCGAGACCGAGGGGCCTCCCCTCCACGCCAGGGCCAGGCGCCTCAACCCGGAGAAGCTGGCCATCGCCAGGGCGGAGTTTGCGCATATGGAGCAGGTGGGCATCGTTCGGCGCTCGAGCAGCCCCTGGGCGTCTCCCCTGCACATCGTCCCTAAGTCAGACGGCGGGTGGCGCCCATGTGGGGACTACCGCCGCCTCAACGACGCGTCCAAGCCTGACCGCTACCCGGTCCCACATGTCCAGGACTTTTCAGCGAACCTGGCAGGCAAACGCTTCTTCTCCAAAGTGGACCTGGTACGGGGGTACCATCAGGTGCCGGTGCACCCCGAGGATGTCCCTAAGACGGCCGTAATCACGCCATTTGGACTCTTCGAGTTTCTGCGGATGCCGTTCGGCCTGAAGAACGCGGCGCAGACCTTCCAACGCCTCATGCACTCGGTGCTCCGGGACCTACCATTCCTCTTCGTCTACTTGGATGACATCCTCGTCGCAAGCACCACGGAGGAGGAGCACCTGTCCCACCTCCGGGCCCTTTTCACACGGCTCAGCCAACATGGGCTGATTGTCAATCCGGCGAAGTGTGAGTTCGGACGGAACACCATCGACTTTCTCGGGCACCGGGTCTCCGCAGAGGGGGTGACCCCCCTCCCCTCGAAGGTGGAAGCTGTCGCTGCTTTCCCGCGCCCCAGCACAATCAGCGAGCTCAAGGGGTTCATCGGGATGGTAACCTTCTACTATCGCTTCCTCCACCACATCGCTCACATCCTGCGGCCTCTGTACGATGCCCAGAAGGGCAAGACTCTGAAGCAGCCGGTGGACTGGACGGCGGAGCGTGTCAAAGCCTTTCAGGACACCAAGGCGGCCCTGGCCCGCGCTGCCATGTTGGCCCACCCCTCGCCCTCGGCACCCACTGCTCTCACCACGGACGCCTCTGACTTTGCTGTGGGAGCGGTGTACGAACAGTGGGTTGGGGACGCCTGGCAGCCTCTTGCATTCTTCAGCCGCCAGCTGTCTCCCAGAGAGCAAAGGTACAGCACATTCGACAGGGAGCTCCTCGGGCTGTGGCTTGCTGTCAGACACTTCCGTTTTTTACTGGAGGGCCGCGAGTTTACGGCCTACGTGGACCACAAGCCACTCACGCACGCCATGTCCAAGGTGGCGGAGCCGTGGTCCGACCGCCAACAGCGCCAGCTCGCCTACATATCCGAGTTCACCACAGACATCCAGCACGTTGCTGGGAAGTCCAACCAGGTCGCGGATTGTCTCTCCAGGGCGGTGGTTGGTGCGGTCCAACTGGGTTTGGACTACGCGCGCATGGCTGCAGACCAGGCCGCCGACCCCGCCGTCCAGGCTCTCAAGTTGTCGGACACAGGACTGCGCCTAGAAGAGGTGGTTTTCGGTGACGCAGGGGCCACGCTCCTGTGCGACGTCTCCATGGGTCAGCCACGACCGGTGGTCCCCGCCAACTGGAGGCGCCCCGCCTTCGAGGCGATACACGGCTTGTCTCACCCTGGTAGGAAACCGTCCTCGCGGCTGGTGTCAGAGAAATTCGTCTGGCATGGGCTCAAGAGGGATGTGAGGGCCTGGGTAGACACGTGCATCGCCTGCCAGCGCGCCAAGGTGCATCGACACGTCAAGGCCCCCCTGGAGCAGTTCTCTGTGCCTGAGCGGAGGTTCGATCATGTAAACGTGGACCTGGTAGGGCCGCTGCCCCCCTCGCACGGATACACCTATCTCTTTACCATGGTGGACAGGACGACTCGCTGGCCGGAGGCAGTTCCGCTCTCCTCAACGACAGCCCCCGACCTGGCCCGGGCGTTCATCGCGGTGTGGGTCTCCCGCTACGGCACCCCTGCTGATCTCTCCTCTGACCGTGGCTCACAGTTTACTTCAGAGCTGTGGGCAGCGGTGGCGGAGAATCTGGGGGTCAAGCTCCACCGCACAACCGCCTATCACCCGCAGGCGAACGGGCTCTGTGAGCGTTTCCATCGATCCATGAAGGCCGCCCTTCGAGCCAGCCTCACGGACTGCAACTGGCTTGACAAGCTGCCGTGGGTCATGCTGGGGCTCAGGACAGCGCCTAAGGAGGACCTCCAGTCGTCGTCCGCTGAGCTGGTGTTTGGACAGCCGCTGCGGGTCCCCGGTGACTTCATTCCCAAGTCAACGGAGCCCTGGTCCGCCGCCGCTCAGCGCGCCTCCCTGCTGGACAGCGCCAGGACCTTCGTCCCGGTCCCGACTACGCAGCATGGTGTCCCTACTTCGAGGGTGCCCCCGGAGCTGCACTCGGCGAGGTTCGTTTTCATTCGTCATGATGGCCACAGGACTCCACTACGTCCTCCTTATGACGGGCCTTTCCGTGTCATCGAGGCCGGAGCCAAGAACTTCATGGTTGACATGGGGGGTAGGCCTGAGTGTGTGTCCGTTGATCGCCTCAAACCGGCCCACTTGGACCTTGAACTGCCCCTGGACTTGGCCCTGCCACCGCGCAGAGGCCGGCCTCCAGTCCTACCTCCACTGCAGCGCCCTGGCCATTTCCCCCTCCGACCCCGACAACCCCCCGCAGCTCGCGAGCCCCCGGTCGTCACTGCCCCCCGTCCTTCCCTGCAGGAGGACGTGATGGGCGATGTCACACCTCCTCCCGCACCTCCTGACTTTACCTACGATCGTAGGGGCCGGGCCATACGCCCTCCTCGCCGTGAGGATTTCCAATATTGAGGTGAACACTGGGGGGGCTGGTGTAGTGACTACATTATGGGTTCATGTTCTCCTCTTACTGTTGGTTGTGTAGTGGGAGGGAACCAGTTCTGGCACTAGGGGCAGAGGGGAGGATTATTAACGTTGCAACTTCCTGTTTAGATACAAGAGTTTTGGTGATCGATTTCCTGGTCCTGTACGGAGTGTACAAGTTGTTATTTTGATTAAACAGTTATCATTACGTTGCCTACGTCTTTCCTTTTTCCTCCGGCACTACAAAGTGTTGTTTTCTGCCTTTCTCGAGCACATTTTGACTTGTTGTTGAATGCTCCTATAATGTAACTCTAAATGACAATCAGAGCAACTTGAATTGCGTGTGTGCAGCCTTTTGCTCAAAAGTGATCAACGTTTCATTTTCAGAGTCTCTTTTGACAATCTCTTCGAGAGCTGTTTTCAGTCATTAACAGAGCTGTTCTGAAAGTGTCCAAGCGGCCTGTTCTGAGAGTGGACTGTTTTTTGCATTCGTTCTCAAGTTCTATCAGTGTTGTTTTCTGCTTTTCTGGAGCACATTTTGACTTGTTGCTGAATGCTCCTATAATGTAACTCTAAATGACAATCAGAGCAACTTGAATTGCGTGTGTGCAGCCTTTTGCTCAAAAGTGATCAACGTTTCGTTTTCGGAGTCTCTTTTGACAATCTCTTCGAGAGCTGTTTTCAGTCATTAACAGAGCTGTTCTGAAAGTGTCCAAGCGGCCTGTTCTTAGAGTGGACTGTTTTTTGCATTCGTTCTCAAGTTATATCAAACTATCAAAGTGTTGTTTTCTGCCTTTCTCGAGCACATTTTGACTTGTTGTTGAATGCTCCTATAATGTAACTCTAAATGACAATCAGAGTATGTTGAATTACGTGTGTGCAGCCTTTTGCTCAAAAGTTATCAATGTTTCGTTTTCAGAGTCTCTTTTGACAATCTCTTAAAGAGCTGATTTCAGTCATTAACAGAGCTGTTCTGAAAGTGTCCAAGCAGCCTGTTCTGAGAGTGGACTGTTTTTTGCATTCGTTCTCAAGTTATATCAAAGTGTTGTTTTCTGCCTTTCTCGAGCACATTTTGACTTGTTGCTGAATGCTCCTATAATGTAACTCTAAATGACAATCAGAGCAACTTGAATTGCGTGTGTGCAGCCTTTTGCTCAAAAGTGATCAACGTTTCGTTTTCAGAGTCTCTTTTGACAATCTCTTCGAGAGCTGTTTTCAGTCATTAACAGAGCTGTTCTGAAAGTGTCCAAGCGGCCTGTTCTTAGAGTGGACTGTTTTTTGCATTCGTTCTCAAGTTATATCAAACTATCAAAGTGTTGTTTTCTGCCTTTCTCGAGCACATTTTGACTTGTTGTTGAATGCTCCTATAATGTAACTCTAAATGACAATCAGAGCAACTTGAATTGCGTGTGTGCAGCCTTTTGCTCAAAAGTGATCAACGTTTCGTTTTCAGAGTCTCTTTTGACAATCTCTTCGAGAGCTGTTTTCAGTCATTAACAGAGCTGTTCTGAAAGTGTCCAAGCGGCCTGTTCTGAGAGTGGACTGTTTTTGCATTCGTTCTCAAGTTCTATCAGTGTTGTTTTCTGCTTTTCTGGAGCACATTTTGACTTGTTGCTGAATGCTCCTATAATGTAACTCTAAATGACAATCAGAGCAACTTGAATTGCATGTGTGCAGCCTTTTGCTCAAAAGTGATCAACGTTTCGTTTTCAGAGTCTCTTTTGACAATCTCTTCGAGAGCTGTTTTCAGTCATTAACAGAGCTGTTCTGAAAGTGTCCAAGCGGCCTGTTCTTAGAGTGGACTGTTTTTTGCATTCGTTCTCAAGTTATATCAAACTATCAAAGTGTTGTTTTCTGCCTTTCTCGAGCACATTTTGACTTGTTGTTGAATGCTCCTATAATGTAACTCTAAATGACAATCAGAGCAACTTGAATTGCGTGTGTGCAGCCTTTTGCTCAAAAGTGATCAACGTTTCGTTTTCGGAGTCTCTTTTGACAATCTCTTCGAGAGCTGTTTTCAGTCATTAACAGAGCTGTTCTGAAAGTGTCCAAGCGGCCTGTTCTTAGAGTGGACTGTTTTTTGCATTCGTTCTCAAGTTATATCAAACTATCAAAGTGTTGTTTTCTGCCTTTCTCGAGCACATTTTGACTTGTTGTTGAATGCTCCTATAATGTAACTCTAAATGACAATCAGAGCAACTTGAATTGCGTGTGTGCAGCCTTTTGCTCAAAAGTGATCAACGTTTCGTTTTCAGAGTCTCTTTTGACAATCTCTTCGAGAGCTGTTTTCAGTCATTAACAAGAGCTGTTCTGAAAGTGTCCAAGCGGCCTGTTCTTAGAGTGGACTGTTTTTTGCATTCGTTCTCAAGTTATATCAAACTATCAAAGTGTTGTTTTCTGCCTTTCTGGAGCACATTTTGACTTGTTGTTGAATGCTCCTATAATGTAACTCTAAATGACAATCAGAGTATGTTGAATTACGTGTGTGCAGCCTTTTGCTCAAAAGTTATCAATGTTTCGTTTTCAGAGTCTCTTTTGACAATCTCTTAAAGAGCTGATTTCAGTCATTAACAGAGCTGTTCTGAAAGTGTCCAAGCAGCCTGTTCTGAGAGTGGACTGTTTTTTGCATTCGTTCTCAAGTTATATCAAAGTGTTGTTTTCTGCCTTTCTCGAGCACATTTTGACTTGTTGTTGAATGCTCCTATAATGTAACTCTAAATGACAATCAGAGCAACTTGAATTGCGTGTGTGCAGCCTTTTGCTCAAAAGTGATCAACGTTTCGTTTTCAGAGTCTCTTTTGACAATCTCTTCGAGAGCTGTTTTCAGTCATTAACAGAGCTGTTCTGAAAGTGTCCAAGCGGCCTGTTCTGAGAGTGGACTGTTTTTTGCATTCGTTCTCAAGTTCTATCAGTGTTGTTTTCTGCTTTTCTGGAGCACATTTTGACTTGTTGCTGAATGCTCCTATAATGTAACTCTAAATGACAATCAGAGCAACTTGAATTGCGTGTGTGCAGCCTTTTGCTCAAAAGTGATCAACGTTTCGTTTTCGGAGTCTCTTTTGACAATCTCTTCGAGAGCTGTTTTCAGTCATTAACAGAGCTGTTCTGAAAGTGTCCAAGCGGCCTGTTCTTAGAGTGGACTGTTTTTTGCATTCGTTCTCAAGTTATATCAAACTATCAAAGTGTTGTTTTCTGCCTTTCTCGAGCACATTTTGACTTGTTGTTGAATGCTCCTATAATGTAACTCTAAATGACAATCAGAGTATGTTGAATTACGTGTGTGCAGCCTTTTGCTCAAAAGTTATCAATGTTTCGTTTTCAGAGTCTCTTTTGACAATCTCTTAAAGAGCTGATTTCAGTCATTAACAGAGCTGTTCTGAAAGTGTCCAAGCAGCCTGTTCTGAGAGTGGACTATTTTTTGCATTCGTTCTCAAGTTATATCAAAGTGTTGTTTTCTGCCTTTCTCGAGCACATTTTGACTTGTTGCTGAATGCTCCTATAATGTAACTCTAAATGACAATCAGAGCAACTTGAATTGCGTGTGTGCAGCCTTTTGCTCAAAAGTGATCAACGTTTCGTTTTCAGAGTCTCTTTTGACAATCTCTTCGAGAGCTGTTTTCAGTCATTAACAGAGCTGTTCTGAAAGTGTCCAAGCGGCCTGTTCTTAGAGTGGACTGTTTTTTGCATTCGTTCTCAAGTTATATCAAACTATCAAAGTGTTGTTTTCTGCCTTTCTCGAGCACATTTTGACTTGTTGTTGAATGCTCCTATAATGTAACTCTAAATGACAATCAGAGCAACTTGAATTGCGTGTGTGCAGCCTTTTGCTCAAAAGTGATCAACGTTTCGTTTTCAGAGTCTCTTTTGACAATCTCTTCGAGAGCTGTTTTCAGTCATTAACAGAGCTGTTCTGAAAGTGTCCAAGCGGCCTGTTCTGAGAGTGGACTGTTTTTGCATTCGTTCTCAAGTTCTATCAGTGTTGTTTTCTGCTTTTCTGGAGCACATTTTGACTTGTAGCTGAATGCTCCTATAATGTAACTCTAAATGACAATCAGAGCAACTTGAATTGCATGTGTGCAGCCTTTTGCTCAAAAGTGATCAACGTTTCGTTTTCAGAGTCTCTTTTGACAATCTCTTCGAGAGCTGTTTTCAGTCATTAACAGAGCTGTTCTGAAAGTGTCCAAGCGGCCTGTTCTTAGAGTGGACTGTTTTTTGCATTCGTTCTCAAGTTATATCAAACTATCAAAGTGTTGTTTTCTGCCTTTCTCGAGCACATTTTGACTTGTTGTTGAATGCTCCTATAATGTAACTCTAAATGACAATCAGAGCAACTTGAATTGCGTGTGTGCAGCCTTTTGCTCAAAAGTGATCAACGTTTCGTTTTCAGAGTCTCTTTTGACAATCTCTTCGAGAGCTGTTTTCAGTCATTAACAGAGCTGTTCTGAAAGTGTCCAAGCGGCCTGTTCTGAGAGTGGACTGTTTTTGCATTCGTTCTCAAGTTCTATCAGTGTTGTTTTCTGCTTTTCTGGAGCACATTTTGACTTGTTGCTGAATGCTCCTATAATGTAACTCTAAATGACAATCAGAGCAACTTGAATTGCGTGTGTGCAGCCTTTTGCTCAAAAGTGATCAACGTTTCGTTTTCAGAGTCTCTTTTGACAATCTCTTCGAGAGCTGTTTTCAGTCATTAACAGAGCTGTTCTGAAAGTGTCCAAGCGGCCTGTTCTTAGAGTGGACTGTTTTTTGCATTCGTTCTCAAGTTATATCAAACTATCAAAGTGTTGTTTTCTGCCTTTCTCGAGCACATTTTGACTTGTTGTTGAATGCTCCTATAATGTAACTCTAAATGACAATCAGAGCAACTTGAATTGCGTGTGTGCAGCCTTTTGCTCAAAAGTGATCAAAGTTTCGTTTTCAGAGTCTCTTTTGACAATCTCTTCGAGAGCTGTTTTCAGTCATTAACAGAGCTGTTCTGAAAGTGTCCAAGCGGCCTGTTCTGAGAGTGGACTGTTTTTTGCATTCGTTCTCAAGTTATATCAAACTATCAAAGTGTTGTTTTCTGCCTTTCTGGAGCACATTTTGACTTGTTGTTGAATGCTCCTATAATGTAACTCTAAATGACAATCAGAGTATGTTGAATTACGTGTGTGCATCCTTTTGCTCAAAAGTTATCAATGTTTCGTTTTCAGAGTCTCTTTTGACAATCTCTTAAAGAGCTGATTTCAGTCATTAACAGAGCTGTTCTGAAAGTGTCCAAGCAGCCTGTTCTGAGAGTGGACTGTTTTTTGCATTCGTTCTCAAGTTATATCAAAGTGTTGTTTTCTGCCTTTCTCGAGCACATTTTGACTTGTTGCTGAATGCTCCTATAATGTAACTCTAAATGACAATCAGAGCAACTTGAATTGCGTGTGTGCAGCCTTTTGCTCAAAAGTGATCAACGTTTCGTTTTCAGAGTCTCTTTTGACAATCTCTTCGAGAGCTGTTTTCAGTCATTAACAGAGCTGTTCTGAAAGTGTCCAAGCGGCCTGTTCTGAGAGTGGACTGTTTTTTGCATTCGTTCTCAAGTTCTATCAGTGTTGTTTTCTGCTTTTCTGGAGCACATTTTGACTTGTTGCTGAATGCTCCTATAATGTAACTCTAAATGACAATCAGAGCAACTTGAATTGCGTGTGTGCAGCCTTTTGCTCAAAAGTGATCAACGTTTCGTTTTCGGAGTCTCTTTTGACAATCTCTTCGAGAGCTGTTTTCAGTCATTAACAGAGCTGTTCTGAAAGTGTCCAAGCGGCCTGTTCTTAGAGTGGACTGTTTTTTTTATTCGTTCTTAAGTTATATCAAACTATCAAAGTGTTGTTTTCTGCCTTTCTCGAGCACATTTTGACTTGTTGTTGAATGCTCCTATAATGTAACTCTAAATGACAATCAGAGTATGTTGAATTACGTGTGTGCAGCCTTTTGCTCAAAAGTGATCAACGTTTCGTTTTCAGAATCTCTTTTGACAATCTCTTCGAGAGCTGTTTTCAGTCATTAACAGAGCTGTTCTGAAAGTGTCCAAGCGGCCTGTCCTGAGAGTGGACTGTTTTTTGCATTCGTTCTCAAGTTCTATCAGTGTTGTTTTCTGCTTTTCTGGAGCACATTTTGACTTGTTGCTGAATGCTCCTATAATGTAACTCTAAATGACAATCAGAGCAACTTGAATTGCGTGTGTGCAGCCTTTTGCTCAAAAGTGATCAACGTTTCGTTTTCGGAGTCTCTTTTGACAATCTCTTCGAGAGCTGTTTTCAGTCATTAACAGAGCTGTTCTGAAAGTGTCCAAGCGGCCTGTTCTTAGAGTGGACTGTTTTTGCATTCGTTCTCAAGTTATATCAGTGTTGTTTTCTGCTTTTCTGGAGCACATTTTGACTTGTTGCTGAATGCTCCTATAATGTAACTCTAAATGACAATCAGAGTATGTTGAATTACGTGTGTGCAGCCTTTTGCTCAAAAGTGATCAACGTTTCGTTTTCGGAGTCTCTTTTGACAATCTCTTCGAGAGCTGTTTTCAGTCATTAACAGAGCTGTTCTGAAAGTGTCCAAGCAGCCTGTTCTGAGAGTGGACTGTTTTTTGCATTCGTTCTCAAGTTATATCAAACTATCAAAGTGTTGTTTTCTGCCTTTCTGGAGCACATTTTGACTTGTTGTTGAATGCTCCTATAATGTAACTCTAAATGACAATCAGAGCAACTTGATTTGCGTGTGTGCAGCCTTTTGCTCAAAAGTGATCAACGTTTCGTTTTCGGAGTCTCTTTTGACAATCTCTTCGAGAGCTGTTTTCAGTTATTAACAGAGCTGTTCTGAAAGTGTCCAAGCGGCCTGTTCTTAGAGTGGACTGTTTTTTGCATTCGTTCTCAAGTTATATCAAACTATCAAAGTGTTGTTTTCTGCCTTTCTCGAGCACATTTTGACTTGTTGTTGAATGCTCCTATAATGTAACTCTAAATGACAATCAGAGCAACTTGAATTGCGTGTGTGCAGCCTTTTGCTCAAAAGTGATCAACGTTTCGTTTTCAGAGTCTCTTTTGACAATCTCTTCGAGAGCTGTTTTCAGTCATTAACAGAGCTGTTCTGAAAGTGTCCAAGCGGCCTGTTCTGAGAGTGGACTGTTTTTTGCATTCGTTCTCAAGTTCTATCAGTGTTGTTTTCTGCTTTTCTGGAGCACATTTTGACTTGTTGCTGAATGCTCCTATAATGTAACTCTAAATGACAATCAGAGCAACTTGAATTCCGTGTGTGCAGCCTTTTGCTCAAAAGTGATCAACGTTTCGTTTTCGGAGTCTCTTTTGACAATCTCTTCGAGAGCTGTTTTCAGTCATTAACAGAGCTGTTCTGAAAGTGTCCAAGCGGCCTGTTCTTAGAGTGGACTGTTTTTTGCATTCGTTCTCAAGTTATATCAAACTATCAAAGTGTTGTTTTCTGCCTTTCTCGAGCACATTTTGACTTGTTGTTGAATGCTCCTATAATGTAACTCTAAATGACAATCAGAGCAACTTGAATTGCGTGTGTGCAGCCTTTTGCTCAAAAGTGATCAACGTTTCGTTTTCAGAGTCTCTTTTGACAATCTCTTCGAGAGCTGTTTTCAGTCATTAACAAGAGCTGTTCTGAAAGTGTCCAAGCGGCCTGTTCTTAGAGTGGACTGTTTTTTGCATTCGTTCTCAAGTTATATCAAACTATCAAAGTGTTGTTTTCTGCCTTTCTGGAGCACATTTTGACTTGTTGTTGAATGCTCCTATAATGTAACTCTAAATGACAATCAGAGTATGTTGAATTACGTGTGTGCAGCCTTTTGCTCAAAAGTTATCAATGTTTCGTTTTTAGAGTCTCTTTTGACAATCTCTTAAAGAGCTGATTTCAGTCATTAACAGAGCTGTTCTGAAAGTGTCCAAGCAGCCTGTTCTGAGAGTGGACTGTTTTTTGCATTCGTTCTCAAGTTATATCAAAGTGTTGTTTTCTGCCTTTCTCGAGCACATTTTGACTTGTTGTTGAATGCTCCTATAATGTAACTCTAAATGACAATCAGAGCAACTTGAATTGCGTGTGTGCAGCCTTTTGCTCAAAAGTGATCAACGTTTCGTTTTCAGAGTCTCTTTTGACAATCTCTTCGAGAGCTGTTTTCAGTCATTAACAGAGCTGTTCTGAAAGTGTCCAAGCGGCCTGTTCTGAGAGTGGACTGTTTTTTGCATTCGTTCTCAAGTTCTATCAGTGTTGTTTTCTGCTTTTCTGGAGCACATTTTGACTTGTTGCTGAATGCTCCTATAATGTAACTCTAAATGACAATCAGAGCAACTTGAATTGCGTGTGTGCAGCCTTTTGCTCAAAAGTGATCAACGTTTCGTTTTCGGAGTCTCTTTTGACAATCTCTTCGAGAGCTGTTTTCAGTCATTAACAGAGCTGTTCTGAAAGTGTCCAAGCGGCCTGTTCTTAGAGTGGACTGTTTTTTGCATTCGTTCTTAAGTTATATCAAACTATCAAAGTGTTGTTTTCTGCCTTTCTCGAGCACATTTTGACTTGTTGTTGAATGCTCCTATAATGTAACTCTAAATGACAATCAGAGTATGTTGAATTACGTGTGTGCAGCCTTTTGCTCAAAAGTTATCAATGTTTCGTTTTCAGAGTCTCTTTTGACAATCTCTTCGAGAGCTGTTTTCAGTCATTAACAGAGCTGTTCTGAAAGTGTCCAAGCGGCCTGTTCTTAGAGTGGACTGTTTTTGCATTCGTTCTCAAGTTATATCAGTGTTGTTTTCTGCTTTTCTGGAGCACATTTTGACTTGTTGCTGAATGCTACTATAATGTAACTCTAAATGACAATCAGAGTATGTTGAATTACGTGTGTGCAGCCTTTTGCTCAAAAGTGATCAACGTTTCGTTTTCGGAGTCTCTTTTGACAATCTCTTCGAGAGCTGTTTTCAGTCATTAACAGAGCTGTTCTGAAAGTGTCCAAGCGGCCTGTTCTTAGAGTGGACTGTTTTTTGCATTCGTTCTCAAGTTATATCAAACTATCAAAGTGTGTTTTCTGCCTTTCTGGAGCACATTTTGACTTGTTATTGAATGCTCCTATAATGTAACTCTAAATGACAATCAGAGCAACTTGAATTGCGTGTGTGCAGCCTTTTGCTCAAAAGTGATCAACGTTTCGTTTTCAGAATCTCTTTTGAAAATCTCTTCGAGAGCTGATTTCAGTCATTAACAGAGCTGTTCTGAAAGTGTCCAAGCAGCCTGTTCTGAGAGTGGACTGTTTTTTGCATTCATTTTCAAGTTATATCAAAGTGTTGTTTTCTGCCTTTCTCGAGCACATTTTGACTTGTTGTTGAATGCTCCTATAATGTAACTCTAAATGACAATCAGAGCAACTTGAATTGCGTGTGTGCAGCCTTTTGCTCAAAAGTGATCAACGTTTCGTTTTCAGAATCTCTTTTGAAAATCTCTTCGAGAGTTGTTTTCAGTCATTAACAGAGCTGTTCTGAAAGTGTCCAAGCAGCCTGTTCTGAGAGTGGACTGTTTTTTGCATTCGTTTTCAAGTTATATCAAAGTGTTGTTTTCTGCCTTTCTCGAGCACATTTTGACTTGTTGTTGAATGCTCCTATAATGTAACTCTAAATGACAATCAGAGCAACTTGAATTGCGTGTGTGCAGCCTTTTGCTCAAAAGTGATCAACGTTTCGTTTTCGGAGTCTCTTTTGACAATCTCTTCGAGAGCTGTTTTCAGTCATTAACAGAGCTGTTCTGAAAGTGTCCAAGCGGCCTGTTCTTAGAGTGGACTGTTTTTGCATTCGTTCTCAAGTTATATCAGTGTTGTTTTCTGCTTTTCTGGAGCACATTTTGACTTGTTGCTGAATGCTCCTATAATGTAACTCTAAATGACAATCAGAGTATGTTGAATTACGTGTGTGCAGCCTTTTGCTCAAAAGTGATCAACGTTTCGTTTTCGGAGTCTCTTTTGACAATCTCTTCGAGAGCTGTTTTCAGTCATTAACAGAGCTGTTCTGAAAGTGTCCAAGCGGCCTGTTCTTAGAGTGGACTGTTTTTTGCATTCGTTCTCAAGTTATATCAAACTATCAAAGTGTGTTTTCTGCCTTTCTGGAGCACATTTTGACTTGTTATTGAATGCTCCTATAATGTAACTCTAAATGACAATCAGAGTATGTTGAATTACGTGTGTGCAGCCTTTTGCTCAAAAGTTATCAATGTTTCGTTTTCAGAGACTCTTTTGACAATCTCTTAAAGAGCTGATTTCAGTCATTAACAGAGCTGTTCTGAAAGTGTCCAAGCAGCCTGTTCTGAGAGTGGACTGTTTTTTGCATTCGTTTTCAAGTTATATCAAAGTGTTGTTTTCTGCCTTTCTCGAGCACATTTTGACTTGTTGTTGAATGCTCCTATAATGTAACTCTAAATGACAATCAGAGCAACTTGAATTGCGTGTGTGCAGCCTTTTGCTCAAAAGTGATCAACGTTTCGTTTTCAGAATCTCTTTTGAAAATCTCTTCGAGAGTTGTTTTCAGTCATTAACAGAGCTGTTCTGAAAGTGTCCAAGCAGCCTGTTCTGAGAGTGGACTGTTTTTTGCATTCGTTCTCAAGTTATATCAAAGTGTTGTTTTCTGCCTTTCTCGAGCACATTTTGACTTGTTGCTGAATGCTCCTATAATGTAACTCTAAATGACATTCAGAGCAACTTGAATTGCGTGTGTGCAGCCTTTTGCTCAAAAGTGATCAACGTTTCGTTTTCAGAGTCTCTTTTGACAATCTCTTCGAGAGCTGTTTTCAGTCATTAACAGAGCTGTTCTGAAAGTGTCCAAGCGGCCTGTTCTGAGAGTGGACTGTTTTTTGCATTCGTTCTCAAGTTATATCAAACTATCAAAGTGTTGTTTTCTGCCTTTCTCGAGCACATTTTGACTTGTTGTTGAATGCTCCTATAATGTAACTCTAAATGGCAATCAGAGCAACTTGAATTGCGTGTGTGCAGCCTTTTGCTCAAAAGTAATCAAAGTTTCATTTTCAGAGTCTCTTTTGACAATCTCTTCGAGAGCTGTTTTCAGTCATTAACAGAGCTGTTCTGAAAGTGTCCAAGCGGCCTGTTCTGAGAGTGGACTGTTTTTTGCATTCGTTCTCAAGTTCTATCAGCGTTGTTTTCTGCTTTTCTGGAGCACATTTTGACTTGTTGCTGAATGCTCCTATAATGTAACTCTAAATGACAATCAGAGCAACTTGAATTGCGTGTGTGCAGCCTTTTGCTCAAAAGTGATCAACGTTTCGTTTTCGGAGTCTCTTTTGACAATCTCTTCGAGAGCTGTTTTCAGTCATTAACAGAGCTGTTCTGAAAGTGTCCAAGCGGCCTGTTCTTAGAGTGGACTGTTTTTTGCATTCGTTCTCAAGTTATATCAAACTATCAAAGTGTTGTTTTCTGCCTTTCTCGAGCACATTTTGACTTGTTGTTGAATGCTCCTATAATGTAACTCTAAATGACAATCAGAGTATGTTGAATTACGTGTGTGCAGCCTTTTGCTCAAAAGTTATCAATGTTTCGTTTTCAGAGTCTCTTTTGACAATCTCTTAAAGAGCTGATTTCAGTCATTAACAGAGCTGTTCTGAAAGTGTCCAAGCAGCCTGTTCTGAGAGTGGACTGTTTTTTGCATTCGTTCTCAAGTTATATCAAAGTGTTGTTTTCTGCCTTTCTCGAGCACATTTTGACTTGTTGCTGAATGCTCCTATAATGTAACTCTAAATGACAATCAGAGCAACTTGAATTGCGTGTGTGCAGCCTTTTGCTCAAAAGTGATCAACGTTTCGTTTTCAGAGTCTCTTTTGACAATCTCTTCGAGAGCTGTTTTCAGTCATTAACAGAGCTGTTCTGAAAGTGTCCAAGCGGCCTGTTCTGAGAGTGGACTGTTTTTTGCATTCGTTCTCAAGTTCTATCAGTGTTGTTTTCTGCTTTTCTGGAGCACATTTTGACTTGTTGCTGAATGCTCCTATAATGTAACTCTAAATGACAATCAGAGCAACTTGATTTGCGTGTGTGCAGCCTTTTGCTCAAAAGTGATCAACGTTTCGTTTTCGGAGTCTCTTTTTACAATCTCTTCGAGAGCTGTTTTCAGTCATTAACAGAGCTGTTCTGAAAGTGTCCAAGCGGCCTGTTCTTAGAGTGGATTGTTTTTTGCATTCGTTCTCAAGTTATATCAAACTATCAAAGTGTTGTTTTCTGCCTTTCTGGAGCACATTTTGACTTGTTGTTGAATGCTCCTATAATGTAACTCTAAATGACAATCAGAGTATGTTGAATTACGTGTGTGCAGCCTTTTGCTCAAAAGTTATCAATGTTTCGTTTTCAGAGTCTCTTTTGACAATCTCTTAAAGAGCTGATTTCAGTCATTAACAGAGCTGTTCTGAATGTGTCCAAGCAGCCTGTTCTGAGAGTGGACAGTTTTTTGCATTCGTTCTCAAGTTATATCAAAGTGTTGTTTTCTGCCTTTCTCGAGCACATTTTGACTTGTTGTTGAATGCTCCTATAATGTAACTCTAAATGACAATCAGAGCAACTTGAATTGCGTGTGTGCAGCCTTTTGCTCAAAAGTGATCAACGTTTCGTTTTCAGAGTCTCTTTTGACAATCTCTTCGAGAGCTGTTTTCAGTCATTAACAGAGCTGTTCTGAAAGTGTCCAAGCGGCCTGTTCTGAGAGTGGACTGTTTTTTGCATTCGTTCTCAAGTTCTATCAGTGTTGTTTTCTGCTTTTCTGGAGCACATTTTGACTTGTTGCTGAATGCTCCTATAATGTAACTCTAAATGACAATCAGAGCAACTTGAATTGCGTGTGTGCAGCCTTTTGCTCAAAAGTGATCAACGTTTCGTTTTCGGAGTCTCTTTTGACAATCTCTTCGAGAGCTGTTTTCAGTCATTAACAGAGCTGTTCTGAAAGTGTCCAAGCGGCCTGTTCTTAGAGTGGACTGTTTTTTGCATTCGTTCTCAAGTTATATCAAACTATCAAAGTGTTGTTTTCTGCCTTTCTCGAGCACATTTTGACTTGTTGTTGAATGCTCCTATAATGTAACTCTAAATGACAATCAGAGCAACTTGAATTGCGTGTGTGCAGCCTTTTGCTCAAAAGTGATCAACGTTTCGTTTTCAGAGTCTCTTTTGACAATCTCTTCGAGAGCTGTTTTCAGTCATTAACAGAGCTGTTCTGAAAGTGTCCAAGCGGCCTGTTCTGAGAGTGGACTGTTTTTTGCATTCGTTCTCAAGTTCTATCAGTGTTGTTTTCTGCTTTTCTGGAGCACATTTTGACTTGTTGCTGAATGCTCCTATAATGTAACTCTAAATGACAATCAGAGCAACTTGAATTGCGTGTGTGCAGCCTTTTGCTCAAAAGTGATCAACGTTTCGTTTTCGTAGTCTCTTTTGACAATCTCTTCGAGAGCTGTTTTCAGTCATTAACAGAGCTGTTCTGAAAGTGTCCAATCGGCCTGTTCTTAGAGTGGACTGTTTTTTGCATTCGTTCTCAAGTTATATCAAACTATCAAAGTGTTGTTTTCTGCCTTTCTGGAGCACATTTTGACTTGTTGTTGAATGCTCCTATAATGTAACTCTAAATGACACTCAGAGTATGTTGAATTACGTGTGTGCAGCCTTTTGCTCAAAAGTTATCAATGTTTCGTTTTCAGAGTCTCTTTTGACAATCTCTTAAAGAGCTGATTTCAGTCATTAACAGAGCTGTTCTGAAAGTGTCCAAGCAGCCTGTTCTGAGAGTGGACTGTTTTTTGCATTCGTTCTCAAGTTATATCAAACTATCAAAGTGTGTTTTCTGCCTTTCTGGAGCACATTTTGACTTGTTATTGAATGCTCCTATAATGTAACTCTAAATGACAATCAGAGTATGTTGAATTACGTGTGTGCAGCCTTTTGCTCAAAAGTTATCAATGTTTCGTTTTCAGAGACTCTTTTGACAATCTCTTAAAGAGCTGATTTCAGTCATTAACAGAGCTGTTCTGAAAGTGTCCAAGCAGCCTGTTCTGAGAGTGGACTGTTTTTTGCATTCGTTTTCAAGTTATATCAAAGTGTTGTTTTCTGCCTTTCTCGAGCACATTTTGACTTGTTGTTGAATGCTCCTATAATGTAACTCTAAATGACAATCAGAGCAACTTGAATTGCGTGTGTGCAGCCTTTTGCTCAAAAGTGATCAACGTTTCGTTTTCAGAATCTCTTTTGAAAATCTCTTCGAGAGTTGTTTTCAGTCATTAACAGAGCTGTTCTGAAAGTGTCCAAGCAGCCTGTTCTGAGAGTGGACTGTTTTTTGCATTCGTTCTCAAGTTATATCAAACTATCAAAGTGTTGTTTTCTGCCTTTCTCGAGCACATTTTGACTTGTTGTTGAATGCTCCTATAATGTAACTCTAAATGACAATCAGAGCAACTTGAATTGCGTGTGTGCAGCCTTTTGCTCAAAAGTGATCAACGTTTCGTTTTCAGAGTCTCTTTTGACAATCTCTTCGAGAGCTGTTTTCAGTCATTAACAGAGCTGTTCTGAAAGTGTCCAAGCGGCCTGTTCTGAGAGTGGACTGTTTTTTGCATTCGTTCTCAAGTTATATCAAACTATCAAAGTGTTGTTTTCTGCCTTTCTCGAGCACATTTTGACTTGTTGTTGAATGCTCCTATAATGTAACTCTAAATGGCAATCAGAGCAACTTGAATTGCGTGTGTGCAGCCTTTTGCTCAAAAGTAATCAAAGTTTCGTTTTCAGAGTCTCTTTTGACAATCTCTTCGAGAGCTGTTTTCAGTCATTAACAGAGCTGTTCTGAAAGTGTCCAAGCGGCCTGTTCTGAGAGTGGACTGTTTTTTGCATTCGTTCTCAAGTTCTATCAGCGTTGTTTTCTGCTTTTCTGGAGCACATTTTGACTTGTTGCTGAATGCTCCTATAATGTAACTCTAAATGACAATCAGAGCAACTTGAATTGCGTGTGTGCAGCCTTTTGCTCAAAAGTGATCAACGTTTCGTTTTCGGAGTCTCTTTTGACAATCTCTTCGAGAGCTGTTTTCAGTCATTAACAGAGCTGTTCTGAAAGTGTCCAAGCGGCCTGTTCTTAGAGTGGACTGTTTTTTGCATTCGTTCTCAAGTTATATCAAACTATCAAAGTGTTGTTTTCTGCCTTTCTCGAGCACATTTTGACTTGTTGTTGAATGCTCCTATAATGTAACTCTAAATGACAATCAGAGTATGTTGAATTACGTGTGTGCAGCCTTTTGCTAAAAAGTTATCAATGTTTCGTTTTCAGAGTCTCTTTTGACAATCTCTTAAAGAGCTGATTTCAGTCATTAACAGAGCTGTTCTGAAAGTGTCCAAGCAGCCTGTTCTGAGAGTGGACTGTTTTTTGCATTCGTTCTCAAGTTATATCAAAGTGTTGTTTTCTGCCTTTCTCGAGCACATTTTGACTTGTTGCTGAATGCTCCTATAATGTAACTCTAAATGACAATCAGAGCAACTTGAATTGCGTGTGTGCAGCCTTTTGCTCAAAAGTGATCAACGTTTCGTTTTCAGAGTCTCTTTTGACAATCTCTTCGAGAGCTGTTTTCAGTCATTAACAGAGCTGTTCTGAAAGTGTCCAAGCGGCCTGTTCTGAGAGTGGACTGTTTTTTGCATTCGTTCTCAAGTTCTATCAGTGTTGTTTTCTGCTTTTCTGGAGCACATTTTGACTTGTTGCTGAATGCTCCTATAATGTAACTCTAAATGACAATCAGAGCAACTTGATTTGCGTGTGTGCAGCCTTTTGCTCAAAAGTGATCAACGTTTCGTTTTCGGAGTCTCTTTTTACAATCTCTTCGAGAGCTGTTTTCAGTCATTAACAGAGCTGTTCTGAAAGTGTCCAAGCGGCCTGTTCTTAGAGTGGATTGTTTTTTGCATTCGTTCTCAAGTTATATCAAACTATCAAAGTGTTGTTTTCTGCCTTTCTGGAGCACATTTTGACTTGTTGTTGAATGCTCCTATAATGTAACTCTAAATGACAATCAGAGTATGTTGAATTACGTGTGTGCAGCCTTTTGCTCAAAAGTTATCAATGTTTCGTTTTCAGAGTCTCTTTTGACAATCTCTTAAAGAGCTGATTTCAGTCATTAACAGAGCTGTTCTGAAAGTGTCCAAGCAGCCTGTTCTGAGAGTGGACTGTTTTTTGCATTCGTTCTCAAGTTATATCAAAGTGTTGTTTTCTGCCTTTCTCGAGCACATTTTGACTTGTTGTTGAATGCTCCTATAATGTAACTCTAAATGACAATCAGAGCAACTTGAATTGCGTGTGTGCAGCCTTTTGCTCAAAAGTGATCAACGTTTCGTTTTCAGAGTCTCTTTTGACAATCTCTTCGAGAGCTGTTTTCAGTCATTAACAGAGCTGTTCTGAAAGTGTCCAAGCGGCCTGTTCTGAGAGTGGACTGTTTTTTGCATTCGTTCTCAAGTTCTATCAGTGTTGTTTTCTGCTTTTCTGGAGCACATTTTGACTTGTTGCTGAATGCTCCTATAATGTAACTCTAAATGACAATCAGAGCAACTTGAATTGCGTGTGTGCAGCCTTTTGCTCAAAAGTGATCAACGTTTCGTTTTCGGAGTCTCTTTTGACAATCTCTTCGAGAGCTGTTTTCAGTCATTAACAGAGCTGTTCTGAAAGTGTCCAAGCGGCCTGTTCTTAGAGTGGACTGTTTTTTGCATTCGTTCTCAAGTTATATCAAACTATCAAAGTGTTGTTTTCTGCCTTTCTGGAGCACATTTTGACTTGTTGTTGAATGCTCCTATAATGTAACTCTAAATGACAATCAGAGTATGTTGAATTACGTGTGTGCAGCCTTTTGCTCAAAAGTTATCAATGTTTCGTTTTCAGAGTCTCTTTTGACAATCTCTTAAAGAGCTGATTTCAGTCATTAACAGAGCTGTTCTGAAAGTGTCCAAGCAGCCTGTTCTGAGAGTGGACAGTTTTTTGCATTCGTTCTCAAGTTATATCAAAGTGTTGTTTTCTGCCTTTCTCGAGCACATTTTGACTTGTTGTTGAATGCTCCTATAATGTAACTCTAAATGACAATCAGAGCAACTTGAATTGCGTGTGTGCAGCCTTTTGCTCAAAAGTGATCAACGTTTCGTTTTCAGAGTCTCTTTTGACAATCTCTTCGAGAGCTGTTTTCAGTCATTAACAGAGCTGTTCTGAAAGTGTCCAAGCGGCCTGTTCTGAGAGTGGACTGTTTTTTGCATTCGTTCTCAAGTTCTATCAGTGTTGTTTTCTGCTTTTCTGGAGCACATTTTGACTTGTTGCTGAATGCTCCTATAATGTAACTCTAAATGACAATCAGAGCAACTTGAATTGCGTGTGTGCAGCCTTTTGCTCAAAAGTGATCAACGTTTCGTTTTCGGAGTCTCTTTTGACAATCTCTTCGAGAGCTGTTTTCAGTCATTAACAGAGCTGTTCTGAAAGTGTCCAAGCGGCCTGTTCTTAGAGTGGACTGTTTTTTGCATTCGTTCTCAAGTTATATCAAACTATCAAAGTGTTGTTTTCTGCCTTTCTCGAGCACATTTTGACTTGTTGTTGAATGCTCCTATAATGTAACTCTAAATGACAATCAGAGCAACTTGAATTGCGTGTGTGCAGCCTTTTGCTCAAAAGTGATCAACGTTTCGTTTTCAGAGTCTCTTTTGACAATCTCTTCGAGAGCTGTTTTCAGTCATTAACAGAGCTGTTCTGAAAGTGTCCAAGCGGCCTGTTCTGAGAGTGGACTGT
This sequence comes from Nansenia antarctica, assembly GCF_963989245.1. Lineage (NCBI taxonomy): Eukaryota > Metazoa > Chordata > Actinopteri > Argentiniformes > Microstomatidae > Nansenia > Nansenia antarctica. The sequence continues at coordinate 9,773,082 of NC_137686.1, read as the reverse complement.
TTTTTGCATTCGTTCTCAAGTTCTATCAGTGTTGTTTTCTGCTTTTCTGGAGCACATTTTGACTTGTTGCTGAATGCTCCTATAATGTAACTCTAAATGACAATCAGAGCAACTTGAATTGCGTGTGTGCAGCCTTTTGCTCAAAAGTGATCAACGTTTCGTTTTCGTAGTCTCTTTTGACAATCTCTTCGAGAGCTGTTTTCAGTCATTAACAGAGCTGTTCTGAAAGTGTCCAATCGGCCTGTTCTTAGAGTGGACTGTTTTTTGCATTCGTTCTCAAGTTATATCAAACTATCAAAGTGTTGTTTTCTGCCTTTCTGGAGCACATTTTGACTTGTTGTTGAATGCTCCTATAATGTAACTCTAAATGACACTCAGAGTATGTTGAATTACGTGTGTGCAGCCTTTTGCTCAAAAGTTATCAATGTTTCGTTTTCAGAGTCTCTTTTGACAATCTCTTAAAGAGCTGATTTCAGTCATTAACAGAGCTGTTCTGAAAGTGTCCAAGCAGCCTGTTCTGAGAGTGGACTGTTTTTTGCATTCGTTCTCAAGTTATATCAAAGTGTTGTTTTCTGCCTTTCTCGAGCACATTTTGACTTGTTGTTGAATGCTCCTATAATGTAACTCTAAATGACAATCAGAGCAACTTGAATTGCGTGTGTGCAGCCTTTTGCTCAAAAGTGATCAACGTTTCGTTTTCAGAGTCTCTTTTGACAATCTCTTCGAGAGCTGTTTTCAGTCATTAACAAGAGCTGTTCTGAAAGTGTCCAAGCGGCCTGTTCTTAGAGTGGACTGTTTTTTGCATTCGTTCTCAAGTTATATCAAACTATCAAAGTGTTGTTTTCTGCCTTTCTGGAGCACATTTTGACTTGTTGTTGAATGCTCCTATAATGTAACTCTAAATGACAATCAGAGTATGTTGAATTACGTGTGTGCAGCCTTTTGCTCAAAAGTTATCAATGTTTCGTTTTCAGAGTCTCTTTTGACAATCTCTTAAAGAGCTGATTTCAGTCATTAACAGAGCTGTTCTGAAAGTGTCCAAGCAGCCTGTTCTGAGAGTGGACTGTTTTTTGCATTCGTTCTCAAGTTCTATCAGTGTTGTTTTCTGCTTTTCTGGAGCACATTTTGACTTGTTGCTGAATGCTCCTATAATGTAACTCTAAATGACAATCAGAGCAACTTGAATTGCGTGTGTGCAGCCTTTTGCTCAAAAGTGATCAACGTTTCGTTTTCGGAGTCTCTTTTGACAATCTCTTCGAGAGCTGTTTTCAGTCATTAACAGAGCTGTTCTGAAAGTGTCCAATCGGCCTGTTCTTAGAGTGGACTGTTTTTTGCATTCGTTCTCAAGTTATATCAAACTATCAAAGTGTTGTTTTCTGCCTTTCTGGAGCACATTTTGACTTGTTGTTGAATGCTCCTATAATGTAACTCTAAATGACACTCAGAGTATGTTGAATTACGTGTGTGCAGCCTTTTGCTCAAAAGTTATCAATGTTTCGTTTTCAGAGTCTCTTTTGACAATCTCTTAAAGAGCTGATTTCAGTCATTAACAGAGCTGTTCTGAAAGTGTCCAAGCAGCCTGTTCTGAGAGTGGACTGTTTTTTGCATTCGTTCTCAAGTTATATCAAACTATCAAAGTGTGTTTTCTGCCTTTCTGGAGCACATTTTGACTTGTTATTGAATGCTCCTATAATGTAACTCTAAATGACAATCAGAGTATGTTGAATTACGTGTGTGCAGCCTTTTGCTCAAAAGTTATCAATGTTTCGTTTTCAGAGACTCTTTTGACAATCTCTTAAAGAGCTGATTTCAGTCATTAACAGAGCTGTTCTGAAAGTGTCCAAGCAGCCTGTTCTGAGAGTGGACTGTTTTTTGCATTCGTTTTCAAGTTATATCAAAGTGTTGTTTTCTGCCTTTCTCGAGCACATTTTGACTTGTTGTTGAATGCTCCTATAATGTAACTCTAAATGACAATCAGAGCAACTTGAATTGCGTGTGTGCAGCCTTTTGCTCAAAAGTGATCAACGTTTCGTTTTCAGAATCTCTTTTGAAAATCTCTTCGAGAGTTGTTTTCAGTCATTAACAGAGCTGTTCTGAAAGTGTCCAAGCAGCCTGTTCTGAGAGTGGACTGTTTTTTGCATTCGTTCTCAAGTTATATCAAACTATCAAAGTGTTGTTTTCTGCCTTTCTCGAGCACATTTTGACTTGTTGTTGAATGCTCCTATAATGTAACTCTAAATGACAATCAGAGCAACTTGAATTGCGTGTGTGCAGCCTTTTGCTCAAAAGTGATCAACGTTTCGTTTTCAGAGTCTCTTTTGACAATCTCTTCGAGAGCTGTTTTCAGTCATTAACAGAGCTGTTCTGAAAGTGTCCAAGCGGCCTGTTCTGAGAGTGGACTGTTTTTTGCATTCGTTCTCAAGTTATATCAAACTATCAAAGTGTTGTTTTCTGCCTTTCTCGAGCACATTTTGACTTGTTGTTGAATGCTCCTATAATGTAACTCTAAATGGCAATCAGAGCAACTTGAATTGCGTGTGTGCAGCCTTTTGCTCAAAAGTAATCAAAGTTTCGTTTTCAGAGTCTCTTTTGACAATCTCTTCGAGAGCTGTTTTCAGTCATTAACAGAGCTGTTCTGAAAGTGTCCAAGCGGCCTGTTCTGAGAGTGGACTGTTTTTTGCATTCGTTCTCAAGTTCTATCAGCGTTGTTTTCTGCTTTTCTGGAGCACATTTTGACTTGTTGCTGAATGCTCCTATAATGTAACTCTAAATGACAATCAGAGCAACTTGAATTGCGTGTGTGCAGCCTTTTGCTCAAAAGTGATCAACGTTTCGTTTTCGGAGTCTCTTTTGACAATCTCTTCGAGAGCTGTTTTCAGTCATTAACAGAGCTGTTCTGAAAGTGTCCAAGCGGCCTGTTCTTAGAGTGGACTGTTTTTTGCATTCGTTCTCAAGTTATATCAAACTATCAAAGTGTTGTTTTCTGCCTTTCTCGAGCACATTTTGACTTGTTGTTGAATGCTCCTATAATGTAACTCTAAATGACAATCAGAGTATGTTGAATTACGTGTGTGCAGCCTTTTGCTAAAAAGTTATCAATGTTTCGTTTTCAGAGTCTCTTTTGACAATCTCTTAAAGAGCTGATTTCAGTCATTAACAGAGCTGTTCTGAAAGTGTCCAAGCAGCCTGTTCTGAGAGTGGACTGTTTTTTGCATTCGTTCTCAAGTTATATCAAAGTGTTGTTTTCTGCCTTTCTCGAGCACATTTTGACTTGTTGCTGAATGCTCCTATAATGTAACTCTAAATGACAATCAGAGCAACTTGAATTGCGTGTGTGCAGCCTTTTGCTCAAAAGTGATCAACGTTTCGTTTTCAGAGTCTCTTTTGACAATCTCTTCGAGAGCTGTTTTCAGTCATTAACAGAGCTGTTCTGAAAGTGTCCAAGCGGCCTGTTCTGAGAGTGGACTGTTTTTTGCATTCGTTCTCAAGTTCTATCAGTGTTGTTTTCTGCTTTTCTGGAGCACATTTTGACTTGTTGCTGAATGCTCCTATAATGTAACTCTAAATGACAATCAGAGCAACTTGATTTGCGTGTGTGCAGCCTTTTGCTCAAAAGTGATCAACGTTTCGTTTTCGGAGTCTCTTTTTACAATCTCTTCGAGAGCTGTTTTCAGTCATTAACAGAGCTGTTCTGAAAGTGTCCAAGCGGCCTGTTCTTAGAGTGGATTGTTTTTTGCATTCGTTCTCAAGTTATATCAAACTATCAAAGTGTTGTTTTCTGCCTTTCTGGAGCACATTTTGACTTGTTGTTGAATGCTCCTATAATGTAACTCTAAATGACAATCAGAGTATGTTGAATTACGTGTGTGCAGCCTTTTGCTCAAAAGTTATCAATGTTTCGTTTTCAGAGTCTCTTTTGACAATCTCTTAAAGAGCTGATTTCAGTCATTAACAGAGCTGTTCTGAAAGTGTCCAAGCAGCCTGTTCTGAGAGTGGACTGTTTTTTGCATTCGTTCTCAAGTTATATCAAAGTGTTGTTTTCTGCCTTTCTCGAGCACATTTTGACTTGTTGTTGAATGCTCCTATAATGTAACTCTAAATGACAATCAGAGCAACTTGAATTGCGTGTGTGCAGCCTTTTGCTCAAAAGTGATCAACGTTTCGTTTTCAGAGTCTCTTTTGACAATCTCTTCGAGAGCTGTTTTCAGTCATTAACAGAGCTGTTCTGAAAGTGTCCAAGTGGCCTGTTCTGAGAGTGGACTGTTTTTTGCATTCGTTCTCAAGTTCTATCAGTGTTGTTTTCTGCTTTTCTGGAGCACATTTTGACTTGTTGCTGAATGCTCCTATAATGTAACTCTAAATGACAATCAGAGCAACTTGAATTGCGTGTGTGCAGCCTTTTGCTCAAAAGTGATCAACGTTTCGTTTTCGGAGTCTCTTTTGACAATCTCTTCGAGAGCTGTTTTCAGTCATTAACAGAGCTGTTCTGAAAGTGTCCAAGCGGCCTGTTCTTAGAGTGGACTGTTTTTTGCATTCGTTCTCAAGTTATATCAAACTATCAAAGTGTTGTTTTCTGCCTTTCTGGAGCACATTTTGACTTGTTGTTGAATGCTCCTATAATGTAACTCTAAATGACAATCAGAGTATGTTGAATTACGTGTGTGCAGCCTTTTGCTCAAAAGTTATCAATGTTTCGTTTTCAGAGACTCTTTTGACAATCTCTTAAAGAGCTGATTTCAGTAATTAACAGAGCTGTTCTGAAAGTGTCCAAGCAGCCTGTTCTGAGAGTGGACTGTTTTTTGCATTCGTTCTCAAGTTATATCAAAGTGTTGTTTTCTGCCTTTCTCGAGCACATTTTGACTTGTTGTTGAATGCTCCTATAATGTAACTCTAAATGACAATCAGAGCAACTCGAATTGCGTGTGTGCAGCCTTTTGCTCAAAAGTGATCAACGTTTCGTTTTCAGAATCTCTTTTGACAATCTCTTCGAGAGCTGTTTTCAGTCATTAAAAGAGCTGTTCTGAAAGTGTCCAAGCGGCCTGTTCTGAGAGTGGACTGTTTTTTGCATTCGTTCTCAAGTTCTATCAGTGTTGTTTTCTGCTTTTCTGGAGCACATTTTGACTTGTTGCTGAATGCTCCTATAATGTAACTCTAAATGACAATCAGAGCAACTTGAATTGCGTGTGTGCAGCCTTTTGCTCAAAAGTGATCAACGTTTCGTTTTCAGAGTCTCTTTTGACAATCTCTTCGAGAGCTGTTTCAGTCATTAACAGAGCTGTTCTGAAAGTGTCCAAGCGGCCTGTTCTGAGAGTGGACTGTTTTTTGCATTCGTTCTCAAGTTCTATCAGTGTTGTTTTCTGCTTTTCTGGAGCACATTTTGACTTGTTGCTGAATGCTCCTATAATGTAACTCTAAATGACAATCAGAGCAACTTGAATTGCGTTTGTGCAGCCTTTTGCTCAAAAGTGATCAACGTTTCGTTTTCGGAGTCTCTTTTGACAATCTCTTCGAGAGCTGTTTTCAGTCATTAACAGAGCTGTTCTGAAAGTGTCCAAGCGGCCTGTTCTTAGAGTGGACTGTTTTTTGCATTCGTTCTCAAGTTATATCAAACTATCAAAGTGTTGTTTTCTGCCTTTCTCGAGCACATTTTGACTTGTTGTTGAATGCTCCTATAATGTAACTCTAAATGACAATCAGAGCAACTTGAATTGCGTGTGTGCAGCCTTTTGCTCAAAAGTGATCAACGTTTCGTTTTCAGAGTCTCTTTTGACAATCTCTTCGAGAGCTGTTTTCAGTCATTAACAGAGCTGTTCTGAAAGTGTCCAAGCGGCCTGTTCTGAGAGTGGACTGTTTTTTGCATTCGTTCTCAAGTTCTATCAGTGTTGTTTTCTGCTTTTCTGGAGCACATTTTGACTTGTTGCTGAATGCTCCTATAATGTAACTCTAAATGACAATCAGAGCAACTTGAATTGCGTGTGTGCAGCCTTTTGCTCAAAAGTGATCAACGTTTCGTTTTCGGAGTCTCTTTTGACAATCTCTTCGAGAGCTGTTTTCAGTCATTAACAGAGCTGTTCTGAAAGTGTCCAATCGGCCTGTTCTTAGAGTGGACTGTTTTTTGCATTCGTTCTCAAGTTATATCAAACTATCAAAGTGTTGTTTTCTGCCTTTCTGGAGCACATTTTGACTTGTTGTTGAATGCTCCTATAATGTAACTCTAAATGACACTCAGAGTATGTTGAATTACGTGTGTGCAGCCTTTTGCTCAAAAGTTATCAATGTTTCGTTTTCAGAGTCTCTTTTGACAATCTCTTAAAGAGCTGATTTCAGTCATTAACAGAGCTGTTCTGAAAGTGTCCAAGCAGCCTGTTCTGAGAGTGGACTGTTTTTTGCATTCGTTCTCAAGTTATATCAAAGTGTTGTTTTCTGCCTTTCTCGAGCACATTTTGACTTGTTGTTGAATGCTCCTATAATGTAACTCTAAATGACAATCAGAGCAACTTGAATTGCGTGTGTGCAGCCTTTTATTCAAAAGTGATCAACGTTTCGTTTTCGGAGTCTCTTTTGACAATCTCTTCGAGAGCTGTTTTCTGTCATTAACAGAGCTGTTCTGAAAGTGTCCAAGCGGCCTGTTCTTAGAGTGGACTGTTTTTTGCATTCGTTCTCAAGTTATATCAAACTATCAAAGTGTTGTTTTCTGCCTTTCTGGAGCACATTTTGACTTGTTGAATGCTCCTATAATGTAACTCTAAATGACAATCAGAGTATGTTGAATTACGTGTGTGCAGCCTTTTGCTCAAAAGTTATCAATGTTTCGTTTTCAGAGTCTCTTTTGACAATCTCTTAAAGAGCTGATTTCAGTCATTAACAGAGCTGTTCTGAAAGTGTCCAAGCAGCCTGTTCTGAGAGTGGACTGTTTTTTGCATTCGTTCTCAAGTTATATCAAAGTGTTGTTTTCTGCCTTTCTCGAGCACATTTTGACTTGTTGTTGAATGCTCCTATAATGTAACTCTAAATGACAATCAGAGCAACTTGAATTGCGTGTGTGCAGCCTTTTGCTCAAAAGTGATCAACGTTTCGTTTTCGGAGTCTCTTTTGACAATCTCTTCGAGAGCTGTTTTCAGTCATTAACAGAGCTGTTCTGAAAGTGTCCAAGCGGCCTATTCTTAGAGTGGACTGTTTTTTGCATTCGTTCTCAAGTTATATCAAACTATCAAAGTGTTGTTTTCTGCCTTTCTGGAGCACATTTTGACTTGTTGTTGAATGCTCCTATAATGTAACTCTAAATGACAATCAGAGTATGTTGAATTACGTGTGTGCAGCCTTTTGCTCAAAAGTTATCAATGTTTCGTTTTCAGAGTCTCTTTTGACAATCTCTTAAAGAGCTGATTTCAGTCATTAACAGAGCTGTTCTGAAAGTGTCCAAGCAGCCTGTTCTGAGAGTGGACTGTTTTTTGCATTCGTTCTCAAGTTATATCAAACTATCAAAGTGTTGTTTTCTGCCTTTCTGGAGCACATTTTGACTTGTTGTTGAATGCTCCTATAATGTAACTCTAAATGACAATCAGAGCAACTTGAATTGCGTGTGTGCAGCCTTTTGCTCAAAAGTGATCAACGTTTCGTTTTCGGAGTCTCGTTTGACAATCTCTTCGAGAGCTGTTTTCAGTCATTAACAGAGCTGTTCTGAAAGTGTCCAAGCGGCCTGTTCTTAGAGTGGACTGTTTTTTCCATTCGTTCTCAAGTTATATCAAACTATCAAAGTGTTGTTTTCTGCCTTTCTCGAGCACATTTTGACTTGTTGTTGAATGCTCCTATAATGTAACTCTAAATGGCAATCAGAGCAACTTGAATTGCGTGTGTGCAGCCTTTTGCTCAAAAGTGATCAAAGTTTCGTTTTCAGAGTCTCTTTTGACAATCTCTTCGAGAGCTGTTTTCAGTCATTAACAGAGCTGTTCTGAAAGTGTCCAAGCGGCCTGTTCTGAGAGTGGACTGTTTTTTGCATTCGTTCTCAAGTTATATCAAACTATCAAAGTGTTGTTTTCTGCCTTTCTGGAGCACATTTTGACTTGTTGTTGAATGCTCCTATAATGTAACTCTAAATGACAATCAGAGTATGTTGAATTACGTGTGTGCAGCCTTTTGCTCAAAAGTTATCAATGTTTCGTTTTCAGAGTCTCTTTTGACAATCTCTTAAAGAGCTGATTTCAGTCATTAACAGAGCTGTTCTGAAAGTGTCCAAGCGGCCTGTTCTGAGAGTGGACTGTTTTTTGCATTCGTTCTCAAGTTCTATCAGTGTTGTTTTCTGCTTTTCTGGAGCACATTTTGACTTGTTGCTGAATGCTCCTATAATGTAACTCTAAATGACAATCAGAGCAACTTGAATTGCGTGTGTGCAGCCTTTTGCTCAAAAGTGATCAACGTTTCGTTTTCGGAGTCTCTTTTGACAATCTCTTCGAGAGCTGTTTTCAGTCATTAACAGAGCTGTTCTGAAAGTGTCCAAGCGGCCTGTTCTTAGAGTGGACTGTTTTTTGCATTCGTTCTCAAGTTATATCAAACTATCAAAGTGTTGTTTTCTGCCTTTCTCGAGCACATTTTGACTTGTTGTTGAATGCTCCTATAATGTAACTCTAAATGACAATCAGAGCAACTTGAATTGCGTGTGTGCAGCCTTTTGCTCAAAAGTGATCAAAGTTTCGTTTTCAGAGTCTCTTTTGACAATCTCTTCGAGAGCTGTTTTCAGTCATTAACAGAGCTGTTCTGAAAGTGTCCAAGCGGCCTGTTCTGAGAGTGGACTGTTTTTTGCATTCGTTCTCAAGTTATATCAAACTATCAAAGTGTTGTTTTCTGCCTTTCTGGAGCACATTTTGACTTGTTGTTGAATGCTCCTATAATGTAACTCTAAATGACAATCAGAGTATGTTGAATTACGTGTGTGCAGCCTTTTGCTCAAAAGTTATCAATGTTTCGTTTTCAGAGTCTCTTTTGACAATCTCTTAAAGAGCTGATTTCAGTCATTAACAGAGCTGTTCTGAAAGTGTCCAAGCAGCCTGTTTTGAGAGTGGACTGTTTTTTGCATTCGTTCTCAAGTTATATCAAAGTGTTGTTTTCTGCCTTTCTCGAGCACATTTTGACTTGTTGTTGAATGCTCCTATAATGTAACTCTAAATGACAATCAGAGCAACTTGAATTGCGTGTCTGTAGCCTTTTGCTCAAAAGTGATCAACGTTTCGTTTTAAAAGTCTCTTTTGACAATCTCTTCGAGAGCTGTTTTCTGTCATTAACAGAGCTGTTCTGAAAGTGTCCAAGCGGCCTGTTCTTAGAGTGGACTGTTTTTTGCATTCGTTCTCAAGTTATATCAAACTATCAAAGTGTTGTTTTCTGCCTTTCTGGAGCACATTTTGACTTGTTGTTGAATGCTCCTATAATGTAACTCTAAATGACAATCAGAGTATGTTGAATTACGTGTGTGCAGCCTTTTGCTCAAAAGTTATCAATGTTTCGTTTTCAGAGTCTCTTTTGACAATCTCTTAAAGAGCTGATTTCAGTCATTAACAGAGCTGTTCTGAAAGTGTCCAAGCAGCCTGTTCTGAGAGTGGACTGTTTTTTGCATTCGTTCTCAAGTTATATCAAAGTGTTGTTTTCTGCCTTTCTCGAGCACATTTTGACTTGTTGTTGAATGCTCCTATAATGTAACTCTAAATGACAATCAGAGCAACTTGAATTGCGTGTGTGCAGCCTTTTGCTCAAAAGTGATCAACGTTTCGTTTTCGGAGTCTCTTTTGACAATCTCTTCGAGAGCTGTTTTCAGTCATTAACAGAGCTGTTCTGAAAGTGTCCAAGCGGCCTGTTCTTAGAGTGGACTGTTTTTTGCATTCGTTCTCAAGTTATATCAAACCATCAAAGTGTTGTTTTCTGCCTTTCTGGAGCACATTTTGACTTGTTGTTGAATGCTCCTATAATGTAACTCTAAATGACAATCAGAGTATGTTGAATTACGTGTGTGCAGCCTTTTGCTCAAAAGTTATCAATGTTTCGTTTTCAGAGTCTCTTTTGACAATCTCTTAAAGAGCTGATTTCAGTCATTAACAGAGCTGTTCTGAAAGTGTCCAAGCAGCCTGTTCTGAGAGTGGACTGTTTTTTGCAATCGTTCTCAAGTTATATCAAAGTGTTATTTTCTGCCTTTCTCGAGCACATTTTGACTTGTTGTTGAATGCTCCTATAATGTAACTCTAAATGACAATCAGAGCAACTTGAATTGCGTGTGTGCAGCCTTTTGCTCAAAAGTGATCAACGTTTCGTTTTCGGAGTCTCTTTTGACAATCTCTTCGAGAGCTGTTTTCAGTCATTAACAGAGCTGTTCTGAAAGTGTCCAAGCGGCCTGTTCTTAGAGTGGACTGTTTTTTGCATTCGTTCTCAAGTTATATCAAACTATCAAAGTGTTGTTTTCTGCCTTTCTGGAGCACATTTTGACTTGTTGTTGAATGCTCCTATAATGTAACTCTAAATGACAATCAGAGTATGTTGAATTACGTGTGTGCAGCCTTTTGCTCAAAAGTTATCAATGTTTCGTTTTCAGAGTCTCTTTTGACAATCTCTTAAAGAGCTGATTTCAGTCATTAACAGAGCTGTTCTGAAAGTGTCCAAGCAGCCTGTTCTGAGAGTGGACTGTTTTTTGCATTCGTTCTCAAGTTATATCAAAGTGTTGTTTTCTGCCTTTCTCGAGCACATTTTGACTTGTTGTTGAATGCTCCTATAATGTAACTCTAAATGACAATCAGAGCAACTTGAATTGCGTGTGTGCAGCCTTTTGCTCAAAAGTGATCAACGTTTCGTTTTCGGAGTCTCTTTTGACAATCTCTTCGAGAGCTGTTTTCAGTCATTAACAGAGCTGTTCTGAAAGTGTCCAAGCGGCCTGTTCTTAGAGTGGACTGTTTTTTGCATTCGTTCTCAAGTTATATCAAACTATCAAAGTGTTGTTTTCTGCCTTTCTGGAGCACATTTTGACTTGTTGTTGAATGCTCCTATAATGTAACTCTAAATGACAATCAGAGTATGTTGAATTACGTGTGTGCAGCCTTTTGCTCAAAAGTTATCAATGTTTCGTTTTCAGAGTCTCTTTTGACAATCTCTTAAAGAGCTGATTTCAGTCATTAACAGAGCTGTTCTGAAAGTGTCCAAGCAGCCTGTTCTGAGAGTGGACTGTTTTTTGCATTCGTTCTCAAGTTATATCAAACTATCAAAGTGTTGTTTTCTGCCTTTCTGGAGCACATTTTGACTTGTTGTTGAATGCTCCTATAATGTAACTCTAAATGACAATCAGAGCAACTTGAATTGCGTGTGTGCAGCCTTTTGCTCAAAAGTGATCAATGTTTCGTTTTCGGAGTCTCGTTTGACAATCTCTTCGAGAGCTGTTTTCAGTCATTAACAGAGCTGTTCTGAAAGTGTCCAAGCGGCCTGTTCTTAGAGTGGACTGTTTTTTCCATTCGTTCTCAAGTTATATCAAACTATCAAAGTGTTGTTTTCTGCCTTTCTCGAGCACATTTTGACTTGTTGTTGAATGCTCCTATAATGTAACTCTAAATGGCAATCAGAGCAACTTGAATTGCGTGTGTGCAGCCTTTTGCTCAAAAGTGATCAAAGTTTCGTTTTCAGAGTCTCTTTTGACAATCTCTTCGAGAGCTGTTTTCAGTCATTAACAGAGCTGTTCTGAAAGTGTCCAAGCGGCCTGTTCTGAGAGTGGACTGTTTTTTGCATTCGTTCTCAAGTTATATCAAACTATCAAAGTGTTGTTTTCTGCCTTTCTGGAGCACATTTTGACTTGTTGTTGAATGCTCCTATAATGTAACTCTAAATGACAATCAGAGTATGTTGAATTACGTGTGTGCAGCCTTTTGCTCAAAAGTTATCAATGTTTCGTTTTCAGAGTCTCTTTTGACAATCTCTTAAAGAGCTGATTTCAGTCATTAACAGAGCTGTTCTGAAAGTGTCCAAGCGGCCTGTTCTGAGAGTGGACTGTTTTTTGCATTCGTTCTCAAGTTCTATCAGTGTTGTTTTCTGCTTTTCTGGAGCACATTTTGACTTGTTGCTGAATGCTCCTATAATGTAACTCTAAATGACAATCAGAGCAACTTGAATTGCGTGTGTGCAGCCTTTTGCTCAAAAGTGATCAACGTTTCGTTTTCGGAGTCTCTTTTGACAATCTCTTCGAGAGCTGTTTTCAGTCATTAACAGAGCTGTTCTGAAAGTGTCCAAGCGGCCTGTTCTTAGAGTGGACTGTTTTTTGCATTCGTTCTCAAGTTATATCAAACTATCAAAGTGTTGTTTTCTGCCTTTCTCGAGCACATTTTGACTTGTTGTTGAATGCTCCTATAATGTAACTAAATGACAATCAGAGCAACTTGAATTGCGTGTGTGCAGCCTTTTGCTCAAAAGTGATCAAAGTTTCGTTTTCAGAGTCTCTTTTGACAATCTCTTCGAGAGCTGTTTTCAGTCATTAACAGAGCTGTTCTGAAAGTGTCCAAGCGGCCTGTTCTGAGAGTGGACTGTTTTTTGCATTCGTTCTCAAGTTCTATCAGTGTTGTTTTCTGCTTTTCTGGAGCACATTTTGACTTGTTGCTGAATGCTCCTATAATGTAACTCTAAATGACAATCAGAGCAACTTGAATTGCGTGTGTGCAGCCTTTTGCTCAAAAGTGATCAACGTTTCGTTTTCGGAGTCTCTTTTGACAATCTCTTCGAGAGCTGTTTTCAGTCATTAACAGAGCTGTTCTGAAAGTGTCCAAGCGGCCTGTTCTTTGAGTGGACTGTTTTTTGCATTCGTTCTCAAGTTATATCAAACTATCAAAGTGTTGTTTTCTGCCTTTCTCGAGCACATTTTGACTTGTTGTTGAATGCTCCTATAATGTAACTCTAAATGACAATCAGAGTATGTTGAATTACGTGTGTGCAGCCTTTTGCTCAAAAGTTATCAATGTTTCGTTTTCAGAGTCTCTTTTGACAATCTCTTAAAGAGCTGATTTCAGTCATTAACAGAGCTGTTCTGAAAGTGTCCAAGCAGCCTGTTCTGAGAGTGGACTGTTTTTTGCATTCGTTCTCAAGTTATATCAAAGTGTTGTTTTCTGCCTTTCTCGAGCACATTTTGACTTGTTGTTGAATGCTCCTATAATGTAACTCTAAATGACAATCAGAGCAACTTGAATTGCGTGTGTGCAGCCTTTTATTCAAAAGTGATCAACGTTTCGTTTTCGGAGTCTCTTTTGACAATCTCTTCGAGAGCTGTTTTCTGTCATTAACAGAGCTGTTCTGAAAGTGTCCAAGCGGCCTGTTCTTAGAGTGGACTGTTTTTTGCATTCGTTCTCAAGTTATATCAAACTATCAAAGTGTTGTTTTCTGCCTTTCTGGAGCACATTTTGACTTGTTGAATGCTCCTATAATGTAACTCTAAATGACAATCAGAGTATGTTGAATTACGTGTGTGCAGCCTTTTGCTCAAAAGTTATCAATGTTTCGTTTTCAGAGTCTCTTTTGACAATCTCTTAAAGAGCTGATTTCAGTCATTAACAGAGCTGTTCTGAAAGTGTCCAAGCAGCCTGTTCTGAGAGTGGACTGTTTTTTGCATTCGTTCTCAAGTTATATCAAACTATCAAAGTGTTGTTTTCTGCCTTTCTGGAGCACATTTTGACTTGTTGTTGAATGCTCCTATAATGTAACTCTAAATGACAATCAGAGCAACTTGAATTGCGTGTGTGCAGCCTTTTGCTCAAAAGTGATCAATGTTTCGTTTTCGGAGTCTCGTTTGACAATCTCTTCGAGAGCTGTTTTCAGTCATTAACAGAGCTGTTCTGAAAGTGTCCAAGCGGCCTGTTCTTAGAGTGGACTGTTTTTTCCATTCGTTCTCAAGTTATATCAAACTATCAAAGTGTTGTTTTCTGCCTTTCTCGAGCACATTTTGACTTGTTGTTGAATGCTCCTATAATGTAACTCTAAATGGCAATCAGAGCAACTTGAATTGCGTGTGTGCAGCCTTTTGCTCAAAAGTGATCAAAGTTTCGTTTTCAGAGTCTCTTTTGACAATCTCTTCGAGAGCTGTTTTCAGTCATTAACAGAGCTGTTCTGAAAGTGTCCAAGCGGCCTGTTCTGAGAGTGGACTGTTTTTTGCATTCGTTCTCAAGTTATATCAAACTATCAAAGTGTTGTTTTCTGCCTTTCTGGAGCACATTTTGACTTGTTGTTGAATGCTCCTATAATGTAACTCTAAATGACAATCAGAGTATGTTGAATTACGTGTGTGCAGCCTTTTGCTCAAAAGTTATCAATGTTTCGTTTTCAGAGTCTCTTTTGACAATCTCTTAAAGAGCTGATTTCAGTCATTAACAGAGCTGTTCTGAAAGTGTCCAAGCGGCCTGTTCTGAGAGTGGACTGTTTTTTGCATTCGTTCTCAAGTTCTATCAGTGTTGTTTTCTGCTTTTCTGGAGCACATTTTGACTTGTTGCTGAATGCTCCTATAATGTAACTCTAAATGACAATCAGAGCAACTTGAATTGCGTGTGTGCAGCCTTTTGCTCAAAAGTGATCAACGTTTCGTTTTCGGAGTCTCTTTTGACAATCTCTTCGAGAGCTGTTTTCAGTCATTAACAGAGCTGTTCTGAAAGTGTCCAAGCGGCCTGTTCTTAGAGTGGACTGTTTTTTGCATTCGTTCTCAAGTTATATCAAACTATCAAAGTGTTGTTTTCTGCCTTTCTCGAGCACATTTTGACTTGTTGTTGAATGCTCCTATAATGTAACTCTAAATGACAATCAGAGCAACTTGAATTGCGTGTGTGCAGCCTTTTGCTCAAAAGTGATCAAAGTTTCGTTTTCAGAGTCTCTTTTGACAATCTCTTCGAGAGCTGTTTTCAGTCATTAACAGAGCTGTTCTGAAAGTGTCCAAGCGGCCTGTTCTGAGAGTGGACTGTTTTTTGCATTCGTTCTCAAGTTCTATCAGTGTTGTTTTCTGCTTTTCTGGAGCACATTTTGACTTGTTGCTGAATGCTCCTATAATGTAACTCTAAATGACAATCAGAGCAACTTGAATTGCGTGTGTGCAGCCTTTTGCTCAAAAGTGATCAACGTTTCGTTTTCGGAGTCTCTTTTGACAATCTCTTCGAGAGCTGTTTTCAGTCATTAACAGAGCTGTTCTGAAAGTGTCCAAGCGGCCTGTTCTTTGAGTGGACTGTTTTTTGCATTCGTTCTCAAGTTATATCAAACTATCAAAGTGTTGTTTTCTGCCTTTCTCGAGCACATTTTGACTTGTTGTTGAATGCTCCTATAATGTAACTCTAAATGACAATCAGAGTATGTTGAATTACGTGTGTGCAGCCTTTTGCTCAAAAGTTATCAATGTTTCGTTTTCAGAGTCTCTTTTGACAATCTCTTAAAGAGCTGATTTCAGTCATTAACAGAGCTGTTCTGAAAGTGTCCAAGCAGCCTGTTCTGAGAGTGGACTGTTTTTTGCATTCGTTCTCAAGTTATATCAAAGTGTTGTTTTCTGCCTTTCTCGAGCACATTTTGACTTGTTGTTGAATGCTCCTATAATGTAACTCTAAATGACAATCAGAGCAACTTGAATTGCGTGTGTGCAGCCTTTTGCTCAAAAGTGATCAACGTTTCGTTTTCAGAGTCTCTTTTGACAATCTCTTCGAGAGCTGTTTTCAGTCATTAACAGAGCTGTTCTGAAAGTGTCCAAGCGGCCTGTTCTGAGAGTGGACTGTTTTTTGCATTCGTTCTCAAGTTCTATCAGTGTTGTTTTCTGCTTTTCTGGAGCACATTTTGACTTGTTGCTGAATGCTCCTATAATGTAACTCTAAATGACAATCAGAGCAACTTGAATTGCGTGTGTGCAGCCTTTTGCTCAAAAGTGATCAACGTTTCGTTTTCGGAGTCTCTTTTGACAATCTCTTCGAGAGCTGTTTTCAGTCATTAACAGAGCTGTTCTGAAAGTGTCCAAGCGGCCTGTTCTTAGAGTGGACTGTTTTTTGCATTCGTTCTCAAGTTATATCAAACTATCAAAGTGTTGTTTTCTGCCTTTCTCGAGCACATTTTGACTTGTTGTTGAATGCTCCTATAATGTAACTCTAAATGACAATCAGAGTATGTTGAATTACGTGTGTGCAGCCTTTTGCTCAAAAGTTATCAATGTTTCGTTTTCAGAGTCTCTTTTGACAATCTCTTAAAGAGCTGATTTCAGTCATTAACAGAGCTGTTCTGAAAGTGTCCAAGCAGCCTGTTCTGAGAGTGGACTGTTTTTTGCATTCGTTCTCAAGTTATATCAAAGTGTTGTTTTCTGCCTTTCTCGAGCACATTTTGACTTGTTGTTGAATGCTCCTATAATGTAACTCTAAATGACAATCAGAGCAACTTGAATTGCGTGTGTGCAGCCTTTTGCTCAAAAGTGATCAACGTTTCGTTTTCAGAGTCTCTTTTGACAATCTCTTCGAGAGCTGTTTTCAGTCATTAACAAGAGCTGTTCTGAAAGTGTCCAAGCGGCCTGTTCTTAGAGTGGACTGTTTTTTGCATTCGTTCTCAAGTTATATCAAACTATCAAAGTGTTGCTTTCTGCCTTTCTGGAGCACATTTTGACTTGTTGTTGAATGCTCCTATAATGTAACTCTAAATGACAATCAGAGCAACTTGAATTGCGTGTGTGCAGCCTTTTGCTCAAAAGTGATCAACGTTTCGTTTTCGGAGTCTCTTTTTACAATCTCTTCGAGAGCTGTTTTCAGTCATTAACAGAGCTGTTCTGAAAGTGTCCAAGCGGCCTGTTCTTTGAGTGGACTGTTTTTTGCATTCGTTCTCAAGTTATATCAAACTATCAAAGTGTTGTTTTCTGCCTTTCTCGAGCACATTTTGACTTGTTGTTGAATGCTCCTATAATGTAACTCTAAATGGCAATCAGAGCAACTTGAATTGCGTGTGTGCAGCCTTTTGCTCAAAAGTGATCAAAGTTTCGTTTTCAGAGTCTCTTTTGACAATCTCTTCGAGAGCTGTTTTCAGTCATTAACAGAGCTGTTCTGAAAGTGTCCAAGCGGCCTGTTCTGAGAGTGGACTGTTTTTTGCATTCGTTCTCAAGTTCTATCAGTGTTGTTTTCTGCTTTTCTGGAGCACATTTTGACTTGTTGCTGAATGCTCCTATAATGTAACTCTAAATGACAGTAAGAGCAACTTGATTTGCGTGTGTGCAGCCTTTTGCTCAAAAGTGATCAACGTTTCGTTTTCGGAGTCTCTTTTTACAATCTCTTCGAGAGCTGTTTTCAGTCATTAACAGAGCTGTTCTGAAAGTGTCCAAGCGGCCTGTTCTTAGAGTGGACTGTTTTTTGCATTCGTTCTCAAGTTATATCAAACTATCAAAGTGTTGTTTTCTGCCTTTCTCGAGCACATTTTGACTTGTTGTTGAATGCTCCTATAATGTAACTCTAAATGGCAATCAGAGCAACTTGAATTGCGTGTGTGCAGCCTTTTGCTCAAAAGTGATCAAAGTTTCGTTTTCAGAGTCTCTTTTGACAATCTCTTCGAGAGCTGTTTTCAGTCATTAACAGAGCTGTTCTGAAAGTGTCCAAGCGGCCTGTTCTGAGAGTGGACTGTTTTTTGCATTCGTTCTCAAGTTCTATCAGCGTTGTTTTCTGCTTTTCTGGAGCACATTTTGACTTGTTGCTGAATGCTCCTATAATGTAACTCTAAATGACAATCAGAGCAACTTGAATTGCGTGTGTGCAGCCTTTTGCTCAAAAGTGATCAACGTTTCGTTTTCGGAGTCTCTTTTGACAATCTCTTCGAGAGCTGTTTTCAGTCATTAACAGAGCTGTTCTGAAAGTGTCCAAGCGGCCTGTTCTTAGAGTGGACTGTTTTTTGCATTCGTTCTCAAGTTATATCAAACTATCAAAGTGTTGTTTTCTGCCTTTCTGGAGCACATTTTGACTTGTTGTTGAATGCTCCTATAATGTAACTCTAAATGACAATCAGAGTATGTTGAATTACGTGTGTGCAGCCTTTTGCTCAAAAGTTATCAATGTTTCGTTTTCAGAGTCTCTTTTGACAATCTCTTAAAGAGCTGATTTCAGTCATTAACAGAGCTGTTCTGAAAGTGTCCAAGCAGCCTGTTCTGAGAGTGGACTGTTTTTTGCATTCGTTCTCAAGTTATATCAAAGTGTTGTTTTCTGCCTTTGTCGAGCACATTTTGACTTGTGATTGAATGCTCCTATAATGTAACTCTAAATGACAATCAGAGCAACTTGAATTGCGTGTGTGTAGCCTTTTGCTCAAAAGTGATCAACGTTTCGTTTTCGGAGTCTCTTTTGACAATCTCTTCGAGAGCTGTTTTCAGTCATTAACAGAGCTGTTCTGAAAGTGTCCAAGCGGCCTGTTCTTAGAGTGGACTGTTTTTTGCATTCGTTCTCAAGTTATATCAAACTATCAAAGTGTTGTTTTCTGCCTTTCTCGAGCACATTTTGACTTGTTGTTGAATGCTCCTATAATGTAACTCTAAATGACAATCAGAGCAACTTGAATTGCGTGTGTGCAGCCTTTTGCTCAAAAGTGATCAACGTTTCGTTTTCAGAGTCTCTTTTGACAATCTCTTCGAGAGCTGTTTTCAGTCATTAACAGAGCTGTTCTGAAAGTGTCCAAGCGGCCTGTTCTGAGAGTGGACTGTTTTTTGCATTCGTTCTCAAGTTCTATCAGTGTTGTTTTCTGCTTTTCTGGAGCACATTTTGACTTGTTGCTGAATGCTCCTATAATGTAACTCTAAATGACAATCAGAGCAACTTGAATTGCGTGTGTGCAGCCTTTTGCTCAAAAGTGATCAACGTTTCGTTTTCGGAGTCTCTTTTGACAATCTCTTCGAGAGCTGTTTTCAGTCATTAACAGAGCTGTTCTGAAAGTGTCCAAGCGGCCTGTTCTTAGAGTGGACTGTTTTTTGCATTCGTTCTCAAGTTATAACAAACTATCAAAGTGTTGTTTTCTGCCTTTCTGGAGCACATTTTGACTTGTTGTTGAATGCTCCTATAATGTAACTCTAAATGACAATCAGAGTATGTTGAATTACGTGTGTGCAGCCTTTTGCTCAAAAGTTATCAATGTTTCGTTTTCAGAGTCTCTTTTGACAATCTCTTAAAGAGCTGATTTCAGTCATTAACAGAGCTGTTCTGAAAGTGTCCAAGCAGCCTGTTCTGAGAGTGGACTGTTTTTTGCATTCGTTCTCAAGTTATATCAAAGTGTTGTTTTCTGCCTTTCTCGAGCACATTTTGACTTGTTGTTGAATGCTCCTATAATGTAACTCTAAATGACAATCAGAGCAACTTGAATTGCGTGTGTGCAGCCTTTTGCTCAAAAGTGATCAACGTTTCGTTTTCAAAGTCTCTTTTGACAATCTCTTCGAGAGCTGTTTTCAGTCATTAACAGAGCTGTTCTGAAAGTGTCCAAGCGGCCTGTTCTTAGAGTGGACTGTTTTTTGCATTCGTTCTCAAGTTCTATCAGTGTTGTTTTCTGCTTTTCTGGAGCACATTTTGACTTGTTGCTGAATGCTCCTATAATGTAACTCTAAATGACAATCAGAGCAACTTGAATTGCGTGTGTGCAGCCTTTTGCTCAAAAGTGATCAACGTTTCGTTTTCGGAGTCTCTTTTGACAATCTCTTCGAGAGCTGTTTTCAGTCATTAACAGAGCTGTTCTGAAAGTGTCCAAGCAGCCTGTTCTGAGAGTGGACTGTTTTTTGCATTCGTTCTCAAGTTCTATCAGTGTTGTTTTCTGCTTTTCTGGAGCACATTTTGACTTGTTGCTGAATGCTCCTATAATGTAACTCTAAATGACAATCAGAGCAACTTGAATTGCGTGTGTGCAGCCTTTTGCTCAAAAGTGATCGTTTCGTTTTCGGAGTCTCTTTTGACAATCTCTTCGAGAGCTGTTTTCAGTCATTAACAGAGCTGTTCTGAAAGTGTCCAAGCGGCCTGTTCTTAGAGTGGACTGTTTTTTGCATTCGTTCTCAAGTTATATCAAACTATCAAAGTGTTGTTTTCTGCCTTTCTCGAGCACATTTTGACTTGTTGTTGAATGCTCCTATAATGTAACTCTAAATGACAATCAGAGTATGTTGAATTACGTGTGTGCAGCCTTTTGCTCAAAAGTTATCAATGTTTCGTTTTCAGAGTCTCTTTTGACAATCTCTTAAAGAGCTGATTTCAGTCATTAACAGAGCTGTTCTGAAAGTGTCCAAGCAGCCTGTTCTGAGAGTGGACTGTTTTTTGCATTCGTTCTCAAGTTATATCAAAGTGTTGTTTTCTGCCTTTCTCGAGCACATTTTGACTTGTTGCTGAATGCTCCTATAATGTAACTCTAAATGACAATCAGAGCAACTTGAATTGCGTGTGTGCAGCCTTTTGCTCAAAAGTGATCAACGTTTCGTTTTCAGAGTCTCTTTTGACAATCTCTTCGAGAGCTGTTTTCAGTCATTAACAGAGCTGTTCTGAAAGTGTCCAAGCGGCCTGTTCTGAGAGTGGACTGTTTTTTGCATTCGTTCTCAAGTTCTATCAGTGTTGTTTTCTGCTTTTCTGGAGCACATTTTGACTTGTTGCTGAATGCTCCTATAATGTAACTCTAAATGACAATCAGAGCAACTTGAATTGCGTGTGTGCAGCCTTTTGCTCAAAAGTGATCAACGTTTCGTTTTCGGAGTCTCTTTTGACAATCTCTTCGAGAGCTGTTTTCAGTCATTAACAGAGCTGTTCTGAAAGTGTCCAAGCGGCCTGTTCTTAGAGTGGACTGTTTTTTGCATTCGTTCTCAAGTTATATCAAACTATCAAAGTGTTGTTTTCTGCCTTTCTCAAGCACATTTTGACTTGTTGTTGAATGCTCCTATAATGTAACTCTAAATGACAATCAGAGTATGTTGAATTACGTGTGTGCAGCCTTTTGCTCAAAAGTTATCAATGTTTCGTTTTCAGAGTCTCTTTTGACAATCTCTTAAAGAGCTGATTTCAGTCATTAACAGAGCTGTTCTGAAAGTGTCCAAGCAGCCTGTTCTGAGAGTGGACTGTTTTTTGCATTCGTTCTCAAGTTATATCAAAGTGTTGTTTTCTGCCTTTCTCGAGCACATTTTGACTTGTTGCTGAATGCTCCTATAATGTAACTCTAAATGACAATCAGAGCAACTTGAATTGCGTGTGTGCAGCCTTTTGCTCAAAAGTGATCAACGTTTCGTTTTCAGAGTCTCTTTTGACAATCTCTTCGAGAGCTGTTTTCAGTCATTAACAGAGCTGTTCTGAAAGTGTCCAAGCGGCCTGTTCTGAGAGTGGACTGTTTTTTGCATTCGTTCTCAAGTTCTATCAGTGTTGTTTTCTGCTTTTCTGGAGCACATTTTGACTTGTTGCTGAATGCTCCTATAATGTAACTCTAAATGACAATCAGAGCAACTTGATTTGCGTGTGTGCAGCCTTTTGCTCAAAAGTGATCAACGTTTCGTTTTCGGAGTCTCTTTTTACAATCTCTTCGAGAGCTGTTTTCAGTCATTAACAGAGCTGTTCTGAAAGTGTCCAAGCGGCCTGTTCTGAGAGTGGACTGTTTTTTGCATTCGTTCTCAAGTTCTATCAGTGTTGTTTTCTGCTTTTCTGGAGCACATTTTGACTTGTTGCTGAATGCTCCTATAATGTAACTCTAAATGACAATCAGAGCAACTTGAATTGCGTGTGTGCAGCCTTTTGCTCAAAAGTGATCAACGTTTCGTTTTCGGAGTCTCTTTTGACAATCTCTTCGAGAGCTGTTTTCAGTCATTAACAGAGCTGTTCTGAAAGTGTCCAAGCGGCCTGTTCTTAGAGTGGACTGTTTTTTGCATTCGTTCTCAAGTTATATCAAACTATCAAAGTGTTGTTTTCTGCCTTTCTGGAGCACATTTTGACTTGTTGTTGAATGCTCCTATAATGTAACTCTAAATGACAATCAGAGTATGTTGAATTACGTGTGTGCAGCCTTTTGCTCAAAAGTTATCAATGTTTCGTTTTCAGAGTCTCTTTTGACAATCTCTTAAAGAGCTGATTTCAGTCATTAACAGAGCTGTTCTGAAAGTGTCCAAGCAGCCTGTTCTGAGAGTGGACTGTTTTTTGCATTCGTTCTCAAGTTATATCAAAGTGTTGTTTTCTGCCTTTCTCGAGCACATTTTGACTTGTTGTTGAATGCTCCTATAATGTAACTCTAAATGACAATCAGAGCAACTTGAATTGCGTGTGTGCAGCCTTTTGCTCAAAAGTGATCAACGTTTCGTTTTCAGAGTCTCTTTTGACAATCTCTTCGAGAGCTGTTTTCAGTCATTAACAGAGCTGTTCTGAAAGTGTCCAAGCGGCCTGTTCTTAGAGTGGACTGTTTTTTGCATTCGTTCTCAAGTTCTATCAGTGTTGTTTTCTGCTTTTCTGGAGCACATTTTGACTTGTTGCTGAATGCTCCTATAATGTAACTCTAAATGACAATCAGAGCAACTTGAATTGCGTGTGTGCAGCCTTTTGCTCAAAAGTGATCAACGTTTCGTTTTCGGAGTCTCTTTTGACAATCTCTTCGAGAGCTGTTTTCAGTCATTAACAGAGCTGTTCTGAAAGTGTCCAAGCGGCCTGTTCTGAGAGTGGACTGTTTTTTGCATTCGTTCTCAAGTTCTATCAGTGTTGTTTTCTGCTTTTCTGGAGCACATTTTGACTTGTTGCTGAATGCTCCTATAATGTAACTCTAAATGACAATCAGAGCAACTTGAATTGCGTGTGTGCAGCCTTTTGCTCAAAAGTGATCAACGTTTCGTTTTCGGAGTCTCTTTTGACAATCTCTTCGAGAGCTGTTTTCAGTCATTAACAGAGCTGTTCTGAAAGTGTCCAAGCGGCCTGTTCTTAGAGTGGACTGTTTTTTGCATTGGTTCTCAAGTTATATCAAACTATCAAAGTGTTGTTTTCTGCCTTTCTCGAGCACATTTTGACTTGTTGTTGAATGCTCCTATAATGTAACTCTAAATGACAATCAGAGTATGTTGAATTACGTGTGTGCAGCCTTTTGCTCAAAAGTTATCAATGTTTCGTTTTCAGAGTCTCTTTTGACAATCTCTTAAAGAGCTGATTTCAGTCATTAACAGAGCTGTTCTGAAAGTGTCCAAGCAGCCTGTTCTGAGAGTGGACTGTTTTTTGCATTCGTTCTCAAGTTATATCAAAGTGTTGTTTTCTGCCTTTCTCGAGCACATTTTGACTTGTTGCTGAATGCTCCTATAATGTAACTCTAAATGACAATCAGAGCAACTTGAATTGCGTGTGTGCAGCCTTTTGCTCAAAAGTGATCAACGTTTCGTTTTCAGAGTCTCTTTTGACAATCTCTTCGAGAGCTGTTTTCAGTCATTAACAGAGCTGTTCTGAAAGTGTCCAAGCGGCCTGTTCTGAGAGTGGACTGTTTTTTGCATTCGTTCTCAAGTTCTATCAGTGTTGTTTTCTGCTTTTCTGGAGCACATTTTGACTTGTTGCTGAATGCTCCTATAATGTAACTCTAAATGACAATCAGAGCAACTTGATTTGCGTGTGTGCAGCCTTTTGCTCAAAAGTGATCAACGTTTCGTTTTCGGAGTCTCTTTTTACAATCTCTTCGAGAGCTGTTTTCAGTCATTAACAGAGCTGTTCTGAAAGTGTCCAAGCGGCCTGTTCTGAGAGTGGACTGTTTTTTGCATTCGTTCTCAAGTTCTATCAGTGTTGTTTTCTGCTTTTCTGGAGCACATTTTGACTTGTTGCTGAATGCTCCTATAATGTAACTCTAAATGACAATCAGAGCAACTTGAATTGCGTGTGTGCAGCCTTTTGCTCAAAAGTGATCAACGTTTCGTTTTCGGAGTCTCTTTTGACAATCTCTTCGAGAGCTGTTTTCAGTCATTAACAGAGCTGTTCTGAAAGTGTCCAAGCGGCCTGTTCTTAGAGTGGACTGTTTTTTGCATTCGTTCTCAAGTTATATCAAACTATCAAAGTGTTGTTTTCTGCCTTTCTGGAGCACATTTTGACTTGTTGTTGAATGCTCCTATAATGTAACTCTAAATGACAATCAGAGTATGTTGAATTACGTGTGTGCAGCCTTTTGCTCAAAAGTTATCAATGTTTCGTTTTCAGAGTCTCTTTTGACAATCTCTTAAAGAGCTGATTTCAGTCATTAACAGAGCTGTTCTGAAAGTGTCCAAGCAGCCTGTTCTGAGAGTGGACTGTTTTTTGCATTCGTTCTCAAGTTATATCAAAGTGTTGTTTTCTGCCTTTCTCGAGCACATTTTGACTTGTTGTTGAATGCTCCTATAATGTAACTCTAAATGACAATCAGAGCAACTTGAATTGCGTGTGTGCAGCCTTTTGCTCAAAAGTGATCAACGTTTCGTTTTCAGAGTCTCTTTTGACAATCTCTTCGAGAGCTGTTTTCAGTCATTAACAGAGCTGTTCTGAAAGTGTCCAAGCGGCCTGTTCTTAGAGTGGACTGTTTTTTGCATTCGTTCTCAAGTTCTATCAGTGTTGTTTTCTGCTTTTCTGGAGCACATTTTGACTTGTTGCTGAATGCTCCTATAATGTAACTCTAAATGACAATCAGAGCAACTTGAATTGCGTGTGTGCAGCCTTTTGCTCAAAAGTGATCAACGTTTCGTTTTCGGAGTCTCTTTTGACAATCTCTTCGAGAGCTGTTTTCAGTCATTAACAGAGCTGTTCTGAAAGTGTCCAAGCGGCCTGTTCTGAGAGTGGACTGTTTTTTGCATTCGTTCTCAAGTTCTATCAGTGTTGTTTTCTGCTTTTCTGGAGCACATTTTGACTTGTTGCTGAATGCTCCTATAATGTAACTCTAAATGACAATCAGAGCAACTTGAATTGCGTGTGTGCAGCCTTTTGCTCAAAAGTGATCAACGTTTCGTTTTCGGAGTCTCTTTTGACAATCTCTTCGAGAGCTGTTTTCAGTCATTAACAGAGCTGTTCTGAAAGTGTCCAAGCGGCCTGTTCTTAGAGTGGACTGTTTTTTGCATTGGTTCTCAAGTTATATCAAACTATCAAAGTGTTGTTTTCTGCCTTTCTCGAGCACATTTTGACTTGTTGTTGAATGCTCCTATAATGTAACTCTAAATGACAATCAGAGTATGTTGAATTACGTGTGTGCAGCCTTTTGCTCAAAAGTTATCAATGTTTCGTTTTCAGAGTCTCTTTTGACAATCTCTTAAAGAGCTGATTTCAGTCATTAACAGAGCTGTTCTGAAAGTGTCCAAGCAGCCTGTTCTGAGAGTGGACTGTTTTTTGCATTCGTTCTCAAGTTATATCAAAGTGTTGTTTTCTGCCTTTCTCGAGCACATTTTGACTTGTTGCTGAATGCTCCTATAATGTAACTCTAAATGACAATCAGAGCAACTTGAATTGCGTGTGTGCAGCCTTTTGCTCAAAAGTGATCAACGTTTCGTTTTCAGAGTCTCTTTTGACAATCTCTTCGAGAGCTGTTTTCAGTCATTAACAGAGCTGTTCTGAAAGTGTCCAAGCGGCCTGTTCTGAGAGTGGACTGTTTTTTGCATTCGTTCTCAAGTTCTATCAGTGTTGTTTTCTGCTTTTCTGGAGCACATTTTGACTTGTTGCTGAATGCTCCTATAATGTAACTCTAAATGACAATCAGAGCAACTTGAATTGCGTGTGTGCAGCCTTTTGCTCAAAAGTGATCAACGTTTCGTTTTCGGAGTCTCTTTTGACAATCTCTTCGAGAGCTGTTTTCAGTCATTAACAGAGCTGTTCTGAAAGTGTCCAAGCGGCCTGTTCTTAGAGTGGACTGTTTTTTGCATTCGTTCTCAAGTTATATCAAACTATCAAAGTGTTGTTTTCTGCCTTTCTCCAGCACATTTTGACTTGTTGTTGAATGCTCCTATAATGTAACTCTAAATGACAATCAGAGTATGTTGAATTACGTGTGTGCAGCCTTTTGCTCAAAAGTTATCAATGTTTCATTTTCAGAGTCTCTTTTGACAATCTCTTAAAGAGCTGATTTCAGTCATTAACAGAGCTGTTCTGAAAGTGTCCAAGCAGCCTGTTCTGAGAGTGGACTGTTTTTTGCATTCGTTCTCAAGTTATATCAAAGTGTTGTTTTCTGCCTTTCTCGAGCACATTTTGACTTGTTGCTGAATGCTCCTATAATGTAACTCTAAATGACAATCAGAGCAACTTGAATTGCGTGTGTGCAGCCTTTTGCTCAAAAGTGATCAACGTTTCGTTTTCAGAGTCTCTTTTGACAATCTCTTCGAGAGCTGTTTTCAGTCATTAACAGAGCTGTTCTGAAAGTGTCCAAGCGGCCTGTTCTGAGAGTGGACTGTTTTTTGCATTCGTTCTCAAGTTCTATCAGTGTTGTTTTCTGCTTTTCTGGAGCACATTTTGACTTGTTGCTGAATGCTCCTATAATGTAACTCTAAATGACAATCAGAGCAACTTGATTTGCGTGTGTGCAGCCTTTTGCTCAAAAGTGATCAACGTTTCGTTTTCGGAGTCTCTTTTTACAATCTCTTCGAGAGCTGTTTTCAGTCATTAACAGAGCTGTTCTGAAAGTGTCCAAGCGGCCTGTTCTTAGAGTGGACTGTTTTTTGCATTCGTTCTCAAGTTATATCAAACTATCAAAGTGTTGTTTTCTGCCTTTCACGAGCACATTTTGACTTGTTGTTGAATGCTCCTATAATGTAACTCTAAATGGCAATCAGAGCAACTTGAATTGCGTGTGTGCAGCCTTTTGCTCAAAAGTGATCAAAGTTTCGTTTTCAGAGTCTCTTTTGACAATCTCTTCGAGAGCTGTTTTCAGTCATTAACAGAGCTGTTCTGAAAGTGTCCAAGCGGCCTGTTCTGAGAGTGGACTGTTTTTTGCATTCGTTCTCAAGTTCTATCAGCGTTGTTTTCTGCTTTTCTGGAGCACATTTTGACTTGTTGCTGAATGCTCCTATAATGTAACTCTAAATGACAATCAGAGCAACTTGAATTGCGTGTGTGCAGCCTTTTGCTCAAAAGTGATCAACGTTTCGTTTTCGGAGTCTCTTTTGACAATCTCTTCGAGAGCTGTTTTCAGTCATTAACAGAGCTGTTCTGAAAGTGTCCAAGCGGCCTGTTCTTAGAGTGGACTGTTTTTTGCATTCGTACTCAAGTTATATCAAACTATCAAAGTGTTGTTTTCTGCCTTTCTGGAGCACATTTTGACTTGTTGTTGAATGCTCCTATAATGTAACTCTAAATGACAATCAGAGTATGTTGAATTACGTGTGTGCAGCCTTTTGCTCAAAAGTTATCAATGTTTCGTTTTCAGAGTCTCTTTTGACAATCGCTTAAAGAGCTGATTTCAGTCATTATCAGAGCTGTTCTGAAAGTGTCCAAGCAGCCTGTTCTGAGAGTGGACTGTTTTTTGCATTCGTTCTCAAGTTATATCAAAGTGTTGTTTTCTGCCTTTCTCGAGCACATTTTGACTTGTTGTTGAATGCTCCTATAATGTAACTCTAAATGACAATCAGAGCAACTTGAATTGCGTGTGTGCAGCCTTTTGCTCAAAAGTGATCAACGTTTCGTTTTCAGAGTCTCTTTTGACAATCTCTTCGAGAGCTGTTTTCAGTCATTAACAGAGCTGTTCTGAAAGTGTCCAAGCGGCCTGTTCTGAGAGTGGACTGTTTTTTGCATTCGTTCTCAAGTTCTATCAGTGTTGTTTTCTGCTTTTCTGGAGCACATTTTGACTTGTTGCTGAATGCTCCTATAATGTAACTCTAAATGACAATCAGAGCAACTTGAATTGCGTGTGTGCAGCCTTTTGCTCAAAAGTGATCAACGTTTCGTTTTCGGAGTCTCTTTTGACAATCTCTTCGAGAGCTGTTTTCAGTCATTAACAGAGCTGTTCTGAAAGTGTCCAAGCGGCCTGTTCTTAGAGTGGACTGTTTTTTGCATTCGTTCTCAAGTTATATCAAACTATCAAAGTGTTGTTTTCTGCCTTTCTCGAGCACATTTTGACTTGTTGTTGAATGCTCCTATAATGTAACTCTAAATTGCAATCAGAGCAACTTGAATTGCGTGTGTGCAGCCTTTTGCTCAAAAGTGATCAAAGTTTCGTTTTCAGAGTCTCTTTTGACAATCTCTTCGAGAGCTGTTTTCAGTCATTAACAGAGCTGTACTGAAAGTGTCCAAGCGGCCTGTTCTGAGAGTGGACTGTTTTTTGCATTCGTTCTCAAGTTCTATCAGCGTTGTTTTCTGCTTTTCTGGAGCACATTTTTACTTGTTGCTGAATGCTCCTATAATGTAACTCTAAATGACAATCAGAGCAACTTGAATTGCGTGTGTGCAGCCTTTTGCTCAAAAGTGATCAACGTTTCGTTTTCGGAGTCTCTTTTGACAATCTCTTCGAGAGCTGTTTTCAGTCATTAACAGAGCTGTTTTGAAAGTGTCCAAGCGGCCTGTTCTTAGAGTGGACTGTTTTTTGCATTCGTTCTCAAGTTATATCAAACTATCAAAGTGTTGTTTTCTGCCTTTCTGGAGCACATTTTGACTTGTTGTTGAATGCTCCTATAATGTAACTCTAAATGACAATCAGAGTATGTTGAATTACGTGTGTGCAGCCTTTTGCTCAAAAGTTATCAATGTTTCGTTTTCAGAGTCTCTTTTGACAATCTCTTAAAGAGCTGATTTCAGTCATTAACAGAGCTGTTCTGAAAGTGTCCAAGCAGCCTGTTCTGAGAGTGGACTGGTTTTTGCATTCGTTCTCAAGTTATATCAAAGTGTTGTTTTCTGCCTTTCTCGAGCACATTTTGACTTGTTGTTGAATGCTCCTATAATGTAACTCTAAATGACAATCAGAGCAACTTGAATTGCGTGTGTGCAGCCTTTTGCTCAAAAGTGATCAACGTTTCGTTTTCGGAGTCTCTTTTGACAATCTCTTCGAGAGCTGTTTTCTGTCATTAACAGAGCTGTTCTGAAAGTGTCCAAGCGGCCTGTTCTTAGAGTGGACTGTTTTTTGCATTCGTTCTCAAGTTATATCAAACTATCAAAGTGTTGTTTTCTGCCTTTCTGGAGCACATTTTGACTTGTTGTTGAATGCTCCTATAATGTAACTCTAAATGACAATCAGAGTATGTTGAATTACGTGTGTGCAGCCTTTTGCTCAAAAGTTATCAATGTTTCGTTTTCAGAGTCTCTTTTGACAATCTCTTAAAGAGCTGATTTCAGTCATTAACAGAGCTGTTCTGAAAGTGTCCAAGCAGCCTGTTCTGAGAGTGGACTGTTTTTTGCATTCGTTCTCAAGTTATATCAAAGTGTTGTTTTCTGCCTTTCTCGAGCACATTTTGACTTGTTGTTGAATGCTCCTATAATGTAACTCTAAATGACAATCAGAGCAACTTGAATTGCGTGTGTGCAGCCTTTTGCTCAAAAGTGATCAACGTTTCATTTTCAGAGTCTCTTTTGACAATCTCTTCGAGAGCTGTTTTCAGTCATTAACAGAGCTGTTCTGAAAGTGTCCAAGCGGCCTGTTCTGAGAGTGGACTGTTTTTGCATTCGTTCTCAAGTTCTATCAGTGTTGTTTTCTGCTTTTCTGGAGCACATTTTGACTTGTTGCTGAATGCTCCTATAATGTAACTCTAAATGACAATCAGAGCAACTTGAATTGCGTGTGTGCAGCCTTTTGCTCAAAAGTGATCAACGTTTCGTTTTCAGAGTCTCTTTTGACAATTTCTTCGAGAGCTGTTTTCAGTCATTAACAGAGCTGTTCTGAAAGTGTCCAAGCGGCCTGTTCTTAGAGTGGACTGTTTTTTGCATTCGTTCTCAAGTTATATCAAACTATCAAAGTGTTGTTTTCTGCCTTTCTCGAGCACATTTTGACTTGTTGTTGAATGCTCCTATAATGTAACTCTAAATGACAATCAGAGCAACTTGAATTGCGTGTGTGCAGCCTTTTGCTCAAAAGTGATCAACGTTTCGTTTTCGGAGTCTCTTTTGACAATCTCTTCGAGAGCTGTTTTCAGTCATTAACAGAGCTGTTCTGAAAGCGTCCAAGCGGCCTGTTCTTAGAGTGGACTGTTTTTTGCATTCGTTCTCAAGTTATATCAAACTATCAAAGTGTTGTTTTCTGCCTTTCTCAAGCACATTTTGACTTGTTGTTGAATGCTCCTATAATGTAACTCTAAATGACAATCAGAGCAACTTGAATTGCGTGTGTGCAGCCTTTTGCTCAAAAGTGATCAACGTTTCGTTTTCAGAGTCTCTTTTGACAATCTCTTCGAGAGCTGTTTTCAGTCATTAACAAGAGCTGTTCTGAAAGTGTCCAAGCGGCCTGTTCTTAGAGTGGACTGTTTTTTGCATTCGTTCTCAAGTTATATCAAACTATCAAAGTGTTGTTTTCTGCCTTTCTGGAGCACATTTTGACTTGTTGTTGAATGCTCCTATAATGTAACTCTAAATGACAATCAGAGTATGTTGAATTACGTGTGTGCAGCCTTTTGCTCAAAAGTTATCAATGTTTCGTTTTCAGAGTCTCTTTTGACAATCTCTTAAAGAGCTGATTTCAGTCATTAACAGAGCTGTTCTGAAAGTGTCCAAGCAGCCTGTTCTGAGAGTGGACTGTTTTTTGCATTCGTTCTCAAGTTATATCAAAGGTGTAGTGACTACATTATGGGTTCATGTTCTCCTCTTACTGTTGGTTGTGTAGTGGGAGGGAACCAGTTCTGGCACTAGGGGCAGAGGGGAGGATTATTAACGTTGCAACTTCCTGTTTAGATACAAGAGTTTTGGTGATCGATTTCCTGGTCCTGTACGGAGTGTACAAGTTGTTATTTTGATTAAACAGTTATCATTACGTTGCCTACGTCTTTCCTTTTTCCTCCGGCACTACACTGGTGACCCCCGACGTGGATTTTTGTTAACGTGATTGTGTACAAAAACCAGCGAGCGAACATTACAATCCTGCAAAATGTCCGGGCGAGGAAGACGTTCAAACCAGCGGCAGCCATCACCATCCCCTGTCAGGGTAACGCGTGGTGCGCACACTCCCACTCTCAAGCTACCAGAGTTCTGGGACTCAACGCCTGCTGCATGGTTTGCTATTGTAGAGGCACATTTTAACAAAAGTGACATCGATGACGACGACGACCGGTACAACCATGCTGTGGCAATGTTGGGCAGCTCCACCGCAGCTCGAGTGGTAGGTTTTTTGTCTGCTCCCCCGACGACGAACAAATATGAGCGCCTCAAGGCCCTGCTTCTAGAGACATTTGAACTGTCCACTGCGGAGAGGGTGCGTCGCCTATTTGCCATGTCGGACTTGGGTGACGAGAGGCCTTCTGCGCGCATGGAGAGGATGCTAAACCTGCTCGGTACAGAAGACCCCATGATCCTCTTCACAGAGCTGTTCATGCGCACATTGCCAGCTCAAGTTAGGATGGCGCTGGCCAACACCGCCATCATGGAGCCCCGCGCCCTGGCCAGGGAGGCGGACTGGTTCGTCTTGGCCATGCCTCAACGGTCCCCCGACCTGCTCGCTCCCGCGGCCGCCCCGCCACCCGACCGTCGCAGGAGAGCGAAGGATGACGCCAGACCTTCTGGCCAGCAGGGTAACGCTGCGGGCCATTGTTTCTACCACGCCACTTTTGGCGCCAAGGCCAAACGGTGCCGCTCACCCTGCACCTTCGGACCGACGGGAAACGGCGGGGCCGGCGCTCAGTAGTGGCCCTGAGCGCTGGCGTCACCAACAGGCTGCTCTTCATACAAGACACCGCCTCTGGTCGCAGTTTTCTTTGTGACACAGGTGCCCAGTGGAGCATCATTCCGGCAGAGAGATCGGATGTGGCGAAGGAGGAGCGTGGTCCGCAGTTGGCAGGCGCGGACGGCACACCTATCTGCTCTTATGGCACTAGGGCGGTGGACGTGTGCTTCGGAGGACAATGCTTTTCGTGGGATTTTGTCATAGCGGCTGTCACATTTCCCCTCCTTGGTGCGGATTTTCTGTGCGCCCACAACCTGTTGGTGGACGTGGGGAACAGGCGCCTGGTCAACTCACAGACTTTCGCTTCCTTCGCCTGTACGCAGGGGGAGGCGGTCTACAGCGGGTGGTCCAATACGCTCGCCGAAAGTGACCAGTACCTTCGGCTGCTCGCCGAATTCCCCGACCTTACCAAGCCCACCTTCTCCGCGCCCACGGTGAAACACGGAGTGGAGCACCACATCGAGACCGAGGGGCCTCCCCTCCACGCCAGGGCCAGGCGCCTCAACCCGGAGAAGCTGGCCATCGCCAGGGCGGAGTTTGCGCATATGGAGCAGGTGGGCATCGTTCGGCGCTCGAGCAGCCCCTGGGCGTCTCCCCTGCACATCGTCCCTAAGTCAGACGGCGGGTGGCGCCCATGTGGGGACTACCGCCGCCTCAACGACGCGTCCAAGCCTGACCGCTACCCGGTCCCACATGTCCAGGACTTTTCAGCGAACCTGGCAGGCAAACGCTTCTTCTCCAAAGTGGACCTGGTACGGGGGTACCATCAGGTGCCGGTGCACCCCGAGGATGTCCCTAAGACGGCCGTAATCACGCCATTTGGACTCTTCGAGTTTCTGCGGATGCCGTTCGGCCTGAAGAACGCGGCGCAGACCTTCCAACGCCTCATGCACTCGGTGCTCCGGGACCTACCATTCCTCTTCGTCTACTTGGATGACATCCTCGTCGCAAGCACCACGGAGGAGGAGCACCTGTCCCACCTCCGGGCCCTTTTCACACGGCTCAGCCAACATGGGCTGATTGTCAATCCGGCGAAGTGTGAGTTCGGACGGAACACCATCGACTTTCTCGGGCACCGGGTCTCCGCAGAGGGGGTGACCCCCCTCCCCTCGAAGGTGGAAGCTGTCGCTGCTTTCCCGCGCCCCAGCACAATCAGCGAGCTCAAGGGGTTCATCGGGATGGTAACCTTCTACTATCGCTTCCTCCACCACATCGCTCACATCCTGCGGCCTCTGTACGATGCCCAGAAGGGCAAGACTCTGAAGCAGCCGGTGGACTGGACGGCGGAGCGTGTCAAAGCCTTTCAGGACACCAAGGCGGCCCTGGCCCGCGCTGCCATGTTGGCCCACCCCTCGCCCTCGGCACCCACTGCTCTCACCACGGACGCCTCTGACTTTGCTGTGGGAGCGGTGTACGAACAGTGGGTTGGGGACGCCTGGCAGCCTCTTGCATTCTTCAGCCGCCAGCTGTCTCCCAGAGAGCAAAGGTACAGCACATTCGACAGGGAGCTCCTCGGGCTGTGGCTTGCTGTCAGACACTTCCGTTTTTTACTGGAGGGCCGCGAGTTTACGGCCTACGTGGACCACAAGCCACTCACGCACGCCATGTCCAAGGTGGCGGAGCCGTGGTCCGACCGCCAACAGCGCCAGCTCGCCTACATATCCGAGTTCACCACAGACATCCAGCACGTTGCTGGGAAGTCCAACCAGGTCGCGGATTGTCTCTCCAGGGCGGTGGTTGGTGCGGTCCAACTGGGTTTGGACTACGCGCGCATGGCTGCAGACCAGGCCGCCGACCCCGCCGTCCAGGCTCTCAAGTTGTCGGACACAGGACTGCGCCTAGAAGAGGTGGTTTTCGGTGACGCAGGGGCCACGCTCCTGTGCGACGTCTCCATGGGTCAGCCACGACCGGTGGTCCCCGCCAACTGGAGGCGCCCCGCCTTCGAGGCGATACACGGCTTGTCTCACCCTGGTAGGAAACCGTCCTCGCGGCTGGTGTCAGAGAAATTCGTCTGGCATGGGCTCAAGAGGGATGTGAGGGCCTGGGTAGACACGTGCATCGCCTGCCAGCGCGCCAAGGTGCATCGACACGTCAAGGCCCCCCTGGAGCAGTTCTCTGTGCCTGAGCGGAGGTTCGATCATGTAAACGTGGACCTGGTAGGGCCGCTGCCCCCCTCGCACGGATACACCTATCTCTTTACCATGGTGGACAGGACGACTCGCTGGCCGGAGGCAGTTCCGCTCTCCTCAACGACAGCCCCCGACCTGGCCCGGGCGTTCATCGCGGTGTGGGTCTCCCGCTACGGCACCCCTGCTGATCTCTCCTCTGACCGTGGCTCACAGTTTACTTCAGAGCTGTGGGCAGCGGTGGCGGAGAATCTGGGGGTCAAGCTCCACCGCACAACCGCCTATCACCCGCAGGCGAACGGGCTCTGTGAGCGTTTCCATCGATCCATGAAGGCCGCCCTTCGAGCCAGCCTCACGGACTGCAACTGGCTTGACAAGCTGCCGTGGGTCATGCTGGGGCTCAGGACAGCGCCTAAGGAGGACCTCCAGTCGTCGTCCGCTGAGCTGGTGTTTGGACAGCCGCTGCGGGTCCCCGGTGACTTCATTCCCAAGTCAACGGAGCCCTGGTCCGCCGCCGCTCAGCGCGCCTCCCTGCTGGACAGCGCCAGGACCTTCGTCCCGGTCCCGACTACGCAGCATGGTGTCCCTACTTCGAGGGTGCCCCCGGAGCTGCACTCGGCGAGGTTCGTTTTCATTCGTCATGATGGCCACAGGACTCCACTACGTCCTCCTTATGACGGGCCTTTCCGTGTCATCGAGGCCGGAGCCAAGAACTTCATGGTTGACATGGGGGGTAGGCCTGAGTGTGTGTCCGTTGATCGCCTCAAACCGGCCCACTTGGACCTTGAACTGCCCCTGGACTTGGCCCTGCCACCGCGCAGAGGCCGGCCTCCAGTCCTACCTCCACTGCAGCGCCCTGGCCATTTCCCCCTCCGACCCCGACAACCCCCCGCAGCTCGCGAGCCCCCGGTCGTCACTGCCCCCCGTCCTTCCCTGCAGGAGGACGTGATGGGCGATGTCACACCTCCTCCCGCACCTCCTGACTTTACCTACGATCGTAGGGGCCGGGCCATACGCCCTCCTCGCCGTGAGGATTTCCAATATTGAGGTGAACACTGGGGGGGCTGGTGTAGTGACTACATTATGGGTTCATGTTCTCCTCTTACTGTTGGTTGTGTAGTGGGAGGGAACCAGTTCTGGCACTAGGGGCAGAGGGGAGGATTATTAACGTTGCAACTTCCTGTTTAGATACAAGAGTTTTGGTGATCGATTTCCTGGTCCTGTACGGAGTGTACAAGTTGTTATTTTGATTAAACAGTTATCATTACGTTGCCTACGTCTTTCCTTTTTCCTCCGGCACTACAAAGTGTTGTTTTCTGCCTTTCTCGAGCACATTTTGACTTGTTGTTGAATGCTCCTATAATGTAACTCTAAATGACAATCAGAGCAACTTGAATTGCGTGTGTGCAGCCTTTTGCTCAAAAGTGATCAACGTTTCGTTTTCAGAGTCTCTTTTGACAATCTCTTCGAGAGCTGTTTTCAGTCATTAACAGAGCTGTTCTGAAAGTGTCCAAGCGGCCTGTTCTGAGAGTGGACTGTTTTTTGCATTCGTTCTCAAGTTCTATCAGTGTTGTTTTCTGCTTTTCTGGAGCACATTTTGACTTGTTGCTGAATGCTCCTATAATGTAACTCTAAATGACAATCAGAGCAACTTGAATTGCGTGTGTGCAGCCTTTTGCTCAAAAGTGATCAACGTTTCGTTTTCGGAGTCTCTTTTGACAATCTCTTCGAGAGCTGTTTTCAGTCATTAACAGAGCTGTTCTGAAAGTGTCCAAGCGGCCTGTTCTTAGAGTGGACTGTTTTTTGCATTCGTTCTCAAGTTATATCAAACTATCAAAGTGTTGTTTTCTGCCTTTCTCGAGCACATTTTGACTTGTTGTTGAATGCTCCTATAATGTAACTCTAAATGACAATCAGAGTATGTTGAATTACGTGTGTGCAGCCTTTTGCTCAAAAGTTATCAATGTTTCGTTTTCAGAGTCTCTTTTGACAATCTCTTAAAGAGCTGATTTCAGTCATTAACAGAGCTGTTCTGAAAGTGTCCAAGCAGCCTGTTCTGAGAGTGGACTGTTTTTTGCATTCGTTCTCAAGTTATATCAAAGTGTTGTTTTCTGCCTTTCTCGAGCACATTTTGACTTGTTGCTGAATGCTCCTATAATGTAACTCTAAATGACAATCAGAGCAACTTGAATTGCGTGTGTGCAGCCTTTTGCTCAAAAGTGATCAACGTTTCGTTTTCAGAGTCTCTTTTGACAATCTCTTCGAGAGCTGTTTTCAGTCATTAACAGAGCTGTTCTGAAAGTGTCCAAGCGGCCTGTTCTTAGAGTGGACTGTTTTTTGCATTCGTTCTCAAGTTATATCAAACTATCAAAGTGTTGTTTTCTGCCTTTCTCGAGCACATTTTGACTTGTTGTTGAATGCTCCTATAATGTAACTCTAAATGACAATCAGAGCAACTTGAATTGCGTGTGTGCAGCCTTTTGCTCAAAAGTGATCAACGTTTCGTTTTCAGAGTCTCTTTTGACAATCTCTTCGAGAGCTGTTTTCAGTCATTAACAGAGCTGTTCTGAAAGTGTCCAAGCGGCCTGTTCTTAGAGTGGACTGTTTTTTGCATTCGTTCTCAAGTTATATCAAACTATCAAAGTGTTGTTTTCTGCCTTTCTCGAGCACATTTTGACTTGTTGTTGAATGCTCCTATAATGTAACTCTAAATGACAATCAGAGCAACTTGAATTGCGTGTGTGCAGCCTTTTGCTCAAAAGTGATCAACGTTTCGTTTTCGGAGTCTCT
Source organism: Nansenia antarctica (assembly GCF_963989245.1). Classification (NCBI taxonomy): domain Eukaryota; kingdom Metazoa; phylum Chordata; class Actinopteri; order Argentiniformes; family Microstomatidae; genus Nansenia; species Nansenia antarctica. The sequence continues at coordinate 9,736,423 of NC_137686.1, read as the reverse complement.
TTTGACAATCTCTTCGAGAGCTGTTTTCAGTCATTAACAGAGCTGTTCTGAAAGTGTCCAAGCGGCCTGTTCTTAGAGTGGACTGTTTTTTGCATTCGTTCTCAAGTTATATCAAACTATCAAAGTGTTGTTTTCTGCCTTTCTCGAGCACATTTTGACTTGTTGTTGAATGCTCCTATAATGTAACTCTAAATGACAATCAGAGCAACTTGAATTGCGTGTGTGCAGCCTTTTGCTCAAAAGTGATCAACGTTTCGTTTTCAGAGTCTCTTTTGACAATCTCTTCGAGAGCTGTTTTCAGTCATTAACAAGAGCTGTTCTGAAAGTGTCCAAGCGGCCTGTTCTTAGAGTGGACTGTTTTTTGCATTCGTTCTCAAGTTATATCAAACTATCAAAGTGTTGTTTTCTGCCTTTCTGGAGCACATTTTGACTTGTTGTTGAATGCTCCTATAATGTAACTCTAAATGACAATCAGAGTATGTTGAATTACGTGTGTGCAGCCTTTTGCTCAAAAGTTATCAATGTTTCGTTTTCAGAGTCTCTTTTGACAATCTCTTAAAGAGCTGATTTCAGTCATTAACAGAGCTGTTCTGAAAGTGTCCAAGCAGCCTGTTCTGAGAGTGGACTGTTTTTTGCATTCGTTCTCAAGTTATATCAAAGTGTTGTTTTCTGCCTTTCTCGAGCACATTTTGACTTGTTGTTGAATGCTCCTATAATGTAACTCTAAATGACAATCAGAGCAACTTGAATTGCGTGTGTGCAGCCTTTTGCTCAAAAGTGATCAACGTTTCGTTTTCAGAGTCTCTTTTGACAATCTCTTCGAGAGCTGTTTTCAGTCATTAACAGAGCTGTTCTGAAAGTGTCCAAGCGGCCTGTTCTGAGAGTGGACTGTTTTTTGCATTCGTTCTCAAGTTCTATCAGTGTTGTTTTCTGCTTTTCTGGAGCACATTTTGACTTGTTGCTGAATGCTCCTATAATGTAACTCTAAATGACAATCAGAGCAACTTGAATTGCGTGTGTGCAGCCTTTTGCTCAAAAGTGATCAACGTTTCGTTTTCGGAGTCTCTTTTGACAATCTCTTCGAGAGCTGTTTTCAGTCATTAACAGAGCTGTTCTGAAAGTGTCCAAGCGGCCTGTTCTTAGAGTGGACTGTTTTTTGCATTCGTTCTCAAGTTATATCAAACTATCAAAGTGTTGTTTTCTGCCTTTCTCGAGCACATTTTGACTTGTTGTTGAATGCTCCTATAATGTAACTCTAAATGACAATCAGAGTATGTTGAATTACGTGTGTGCAGCCTTTTGCTCAAAAGTTATCAATGTTTCGTTTTCAGAGTCTCTTTTGACAATCTCTTAAAGAGCTGATTTCAGTCATTAACAGAGCTGTTCTGAAAGTGTCCAAGCAGCCTGTTCTGAGAGTGGACTATTTTTTGCATTCGTTCTCAAGTTATATCAAAGTGTTGTTTTCTGCCTTTCTCGAGCACATTTTGACTTGTTGCTGAATGCTCCTATAATGTAACTCTAAATGACAATCAGAGCAACTTGAATTGCGTGTGTGCAGCCTTTTGCTCAAAAGTGATCAACGTTTCGTTTTCAGAGTCTCTTTTGACAATCTCTTCGAGAGCTGTTTTCAGTCATTAACAGAGCTGTTCTGAAAGTGTCCAAGCGGCCTGTTCTTAGAGTGGACTGTTTTTTGCATTCGTTCTCAAGTTATATCAAACTATCAAAGTGTTGTTTTCTGCCTTTCTCGAGCACATTTTGACTTGTTGTTGAATGCTCCTATAATGTAACTCTAAATGACAATCAGAGCAACTTGAATTGCGTGTGTGCAGCCTTTTGCTCAAAAGTGATCAACGTTTCGTTTTCAGAGTCTCTTTTGACAATCTCTTCGAGAGCTGTTTTCAGTCATTAACAGAGCTGTTCTGAAAGTGTCCAAGCGGCCTGTTCTGAGAGTGGACTGTTTTTGCATTCGTTCTCAAGTTCTATCAGTGTTGTTTTCTGCTTTTCTGGAGCACATTTTGACTTGTAGCTGAATGCTCCTATAATGTAACTCTAAATGACAATCAGAGCAACTTGAATTGCATGTGTGCAGCCTTTTGCTCAAAAGTGATCAACGTTTCGTTTTCAGAGTCTCTTTTGACAATCTCTTCGAGAGCTGTTTTCAGTCATTAACAGAGCTGTTCTGAAAGTGTCCAAGCGGCCTGTTCTTAGAGTGGACTGTTTTTTGCATTCGTTCTCAAGTTATATCAAACTATCAAAGTGTTGTTTTCTGCCTTTCTCGAGCACATTTTGACTTGTTGTTGAATGCTCCTATAATGTAACTCTAAATGACAATCAGAGCAACTTGAATTGCGTGTGTGCAGCCTTTTGCTCAAAAGTGATCAACGTTTCGTTTTCAGAGTCTCTTTTGACAATCTCTTCGAGAGCTGTTTTCAGTCATTAACAGAGCTGTTCTGAAAGTGTCCAAGCGGCCTGTTCTGAGAGTGGACTGTTTTTGCATTCGTTCTCAAGTTCTATCAGTGTTGTTTTCTGCTTTTCTGGAGCACATTTTGACTTGTTGCTGAATGCTCCTATAATGTAACTCTAAATGACAATCAGAGCAACTTGAATTGCGTGTGTGCAGCCTTTTGCTCAAAAGTGATCAACGTTTCGTTTTCAGAGTCTCTTTTGACAATCTCTTCGAGAGCTGTTTTCAGTCATTAACAGAGCTGTTCTGAAAGTGTCCAAGCGGCCTGTTCTTAGAGTGGACTGTTTTTTGCATTCGTTCTCAAGTTATATCAAACTATCAAAGTGTTGTTTTCTGCCTTTCTCGAGCACATTTTGACTTGTTGTTGAATGCTCCTATAATGTAACTCTAAATGACAATCAGAGCAACTTGAATTGCGTGTGTGCAGCCTTTTGCTCAAAAGTGATCAAAGTTTCGTTTTCAGAGTCTCTTTTGACAATCTCTTCGAGAGCTGTTTTCAGTCATTAACAGAGCTGTTCTGAAAGTGTCCAAGCGGCCTGTTCTGAGAGTGGACTGTTTTTTGCATTCGTTCTCAAGTTATATCAAACTATCAAAGTGTTGTTTTCTGCCTTTCTGGAGCACATTTTGACTTGTTGTTGAATGCTCCTATAATGTAACTCTAAATGACAATCAGAGTATGTTGAATTACGTGTGTGCATCCTTTTGCTCAAAAGTTATCAATGTTTCGTTTTCAGAGTCTCTTTTGACAATCTCTTAAAGAGCTGATTTCAGTCATTAACAGAGCTGTTCTGAAAGTGTCCAAGCAGCCTGTTCTGAGAGTGGACTGTTTTTTGCATTCGTTCTCAAGTTATATCAAAGTGTTGTTTTCTGCCTTTCTCGAGCACATTTTGACTTGTTGCTGAATGCTCCTATAATGTAACTCTAAATGACAATCAGAGCAACTTGAATTGCGTGTGTGCAGCCTTTTGCTCAAAAGTGATCAACGTTTCGTTTTCAGAGTCTCTTTTGACAATCTCTTCGAGAGCTGTTTTCAGTCATTAACAGAGCTGTTCTGAAAGTGTCCAAGCGGCCTGTTCTGAGAGTGGACTGTTTTTTGCATTCGTTCTCAAGTTCTATCAGTGTTGTTTTCTGCTTTTCTGGAGCACATTTTGACTTGTTGCTGAATGCTCCTATAATGTAACTCTAAATGACAATCAGAGCAACTTGAATTGCGTGTGTGCAGCCTTTTGCTCAAAAGTGATCAACGTTTCGTTTTCGGAGTCTCTTTTGACAATCTCTTCGAGAGCTGTTTTCAGTCATTAACAGAGCTGTTCTGAAAGTGTCCAAGCGGCCTGTTCTTAGAGTGGACTGTTTTTTTTATTCGTTCTTAAGTTATATCAAACTATCAAAGTGTTGTTTTCTGCCTTTCTCGAGCACATTTTGACTTGTTGTTGAATGCTCCTATAATGTAACTCTAAATGACAATCAGAGTATGTTGAATTACGTGTGTGCAGCCTTTTGCTCAAAAGTGATCAACGTTTCGTTTTCAGAATCTCTTTTGACAATCTCTTCGAGAGCTGTTTTCAGTCATTAACAGAGCTGTTCTGAAAGTGTCCAAGCGGCCTGTCCTGAGAGTGGACTGTTTTTTGCATTCGTTCTCAAGTTCTATCAGTGTTGTTTTCTGCTTTTCTGGAGCACATTTTGACTTGTTGCTGAATGCTCCTATAATGTAACTCTAAATGACAATCAGAGCAACTTGAATTGCGTGTGTGCAGCCTTTTGCTCAAAAGTGATCAACGTTTCGTTTTCGGAGTCTCTTTTGACAATCTCTTCGAGAGCTGTTTTCAGTCATTAACAGAGCTGTTCTGAAAGTGTCCAAGCGGCCTGTTCTTAGAGTGGACTGTTTTTGCATTCGTTCTCAAGTTATATCAGTGTTGTTTTCTGCTTTTCTGGAGCACATTTTGACTTGTTGCTGAATGCTCCTATAATGTAACTCTAAATGACAATCAGAGTATGTTGAATTACGTGTGTGCAGCCTTTTGCTCAAAAGTGATCAACGTTTCGTTTTCGGAGTCTCTTTTGACAATCTCTTCGAGAGCTGTTTTCAGTCATTAACAGAGCTGTTCTGAAAGTGTCCAAGCAGCCTGTTCTGAGAGTGGACTGTTTTTTGCATTCGTTCTCAAGTTATATCAAACTATCAAAGTGTTGTTTTCTGCCTTTCTGGAGCACATTTTGACTTGTTGTTGAATGCTCCTATAATGTAACTCTAAATGACAATCAGAGTATGTTGAATTACGTGTGTGCAGCCTTTTGCTCAAAAGTTATCAATGTTTCGTTTTCAGAGTCTCTTTTGACAATCTCTTAAAGAGCTGATTTCAGTCATTAACAGAGCTGTTCTGAAAGTGTCCAAGCAGCCTGTTCTGAGAGTGGACTGTTTTTTGCATTCGTTCTCAAGTTATATCAAAGTGTTGTTTTCTGCCTTTCTCGAGCACATTTTGACTTGTTGTTGAATGCTCCTATAATGTAACTCTAAATGACAATCAGAGCAACTTGAATTGCGTGTGTGCAGCCTTTTGCTCAAAAGTGATCAACGTTTCGTTTTCAGAGTCTCTTTTGACAATCTCTTCGAGAGCTGTTTTCAGTCATTAACAGAGCTGTTCTGAAAGTGTCCAAGCGGCCTGTTCTGAGAGTGGACTGTTTTTTGCATTCGTTCTCAAGTTCTATCAGTGTTGTTTTCTGCTTTTCTGGAGCACATTTTGACTTGTTGCTGAATGCTCCTATAATGTAACTCTAAATGACAATCAGAGCAACTTGAATTGCGTGTGTGCAGCCTTTTGCTCAAAAGTGATCAACGTTTCGTTTTCGGAGTCTCTTTTGACAATCTCTTCGAGAGCTGTTTTCAGTCATTAACAGAGCTGTTCTGAAAGTGTCCAAGCGGCCTGTTCTTAGAGTGGACTGTTTTTTGCATTCGTTCTCAAGTTATATCAAACTATCAAAGTGTTGTTTTCTGCCTTTCTCGAGCACATTTTGACTTGTTGTTGAATGCTCCTATAATGTAACTCTAAATGACAATCAGAGTATGTTGAATTACGTGTGTGCAGCCTTTTGCTCAAAAGTTATCAATGTTTCGTTTTCAGAGTCTCTTTTGACAATCTCTTAAAGAGCTGATTTCAGTCATTAACAGAGCTGTTCTGAAAGTGTCCAAGCAGCCTGTTCTGAGAGTGGACTATTTTTTGCATTCGTTCTCAAGTTATATCAAAGTGTTGTTTTCTGCCTTTCTCGAGCACATTTTGACTTGTTGCTGAATGCTCCTATAATGTAACTCTAAATGACAATCAGAGCAACTTGAATTGCGTGTGTGCAGCCTTTTGCTCAAAAGTGATCAACGTTTCGTTTTCAGAGTCTCTTTTGACAATCTCTTCGAGAGCTGTTTTCAGTCATTAACAGAGCTGTTCTGAAAGTGTCCAAGCGGCCTGTTCTTAGAGTGGACTGTTTTTTGCATTCGTTCTCAAGTTATATCAAACTATCAAAGTGTTGTTTTCTGCCTTTCTCGAGCACATTTTGACTTGTTGTTGAATGCTCCTATAATGTAACTCTAAATGACAATCAGAGCAACTTGAATTGCGTGTGTGCAGCCTTTTGCTCAAAAGTGATCAACGTTTCGTTTTCAGAGTCTCTTTTGACAATCTCTTCGAGAGCTGTTTTCAGTCATTAACAGAGCTGTTCTGAAAGTGTCCAAGCGGCCTGTTCTGAGAGTGGACTGTTTTTGCATTCGTTCTCAAGTTCTATCAGTGTTGTTTTCTGCTTTTCTGGAGCACATTTTGACTTGTAGCTGAATGCTCCTATAATGTAACTCTAAATGACAATCAGAGCAACTTGAATTGCATGTGTGCAGCCTTTTGCTCAAAAGTGATCAACGTTTCGTTTTCAGAGTCTCTTTTGACAATCTCTTCGAGAGCTGTTTTCAGTCATTAACAGAGCTGTTCTGAAAGTGTCCAAGCGGCCTGTTCTTAGAGTGGACTGTTTTTTGCATTCGTTCTCAAGTTATATCAAACTATCAAAGTGTTGTTTTCTGCCTTTCTCGAGCACATTTTGACTTGTTGTTGAACGCTCCTATAATGTAACTCTAAATGACAATCAGAGCAACTTGAATTGCGTGTGTGCAGCCTTTTGCTCAAAAGTGATCAACGTTTCGTTTTCAGAGTCTCTTTTGACAATCTCTTCGAGAGCTGTTTTCAGTCATTAACAGAGCTGTTCTGAAAGTGTCCAAGCGGCCTGTTCTGAGAGTGGACTGTTTTTGCATTCGTTCTCAAGTTCTATCAGTGTTGTTTTCTGCTTTTCTGGAGCACATTTTGACTTGTTGCTGAATGCTCCTATAATGTAACTCTAAATGACAATCAGAGCAACTTGAATTGCGTGTGTGCAGCCTTTTGCTCAAAAGTGATCAACGTTTCGTTTTCAGAGTCTCTTTTGACAATCTCTTCGAGAGCTGTTTTCAGTCATTAACAGAGCTGTTCTGAAAGTGTCCAAGCGGCCTGTTCTTAGAGTGGACTGTTTTTTGCATTCGTTCTCAAGTTATATCAAACTATCAAAGTGTTGTTTTCTGCCTTTCTCGAGCACATTTTGACTTGTTGTTGAATGCTCCTATAATGTAACTCTAAATGACAATCAGAGCAACTTGAATTGCGTGTGTGCAGCCTTTTGCTCAAAAGTGATCAAAGTTTCGTTTTCAGAGTCTCTTTTGACAATCTCTTCGAGAGCTGTTTTCAGTCATTAACAGAGCTGTTCTGAAAGTGTCCAAGCGGCCTGTTCTGAGAGTGGACTGTTTTTTGCATTCGTTCTCAAGTTATATCAAACTATCAAAGTGTTGTTTTCTGCCTTTCTCGAGCACATTTTGACTTGTTGTTGAATGCTCCTATAATGTAACTCTAAATGACAATCAGAGTATGTTGAATTACGTGTGTGCATCCTTTTGCTCAAAAGTTATCAATGTTTCGTTTTCAGAGTCTCTTTTGACAATCTCTTAAAGAGCTGATTTCAGTCATTAACAGAGCTGTTCTGAAAGTGTCCAAGCAGCCTGTTCTGAGAGTGGACTGTTTTTTGCATTCGTTCTCAAGTTATATCAAAGTGTTGTTTTCTGCCTTTCTCGAGCACATTTTGACTTGTTGCTGAATGCTCCTATAATGTAACTCTAAATGACAATCAGAGCAACTTGAATTGCGTGTGTGCAGCCTTTTGCTCAAAAGTGATCAACGTTTCGTTTTCAGAGTCTCTTTTGACAATCTCTTCGAGAGCTGTTTTCAGTCATTAACAGAGCTGTTCTGAAAGTGTCCAAGCGGCCTGTTCTGAGAGTGGACTGTTTTTTGCATTCGTTCTCAAGTTCTATCAGTGTTGTTTTCTGCTTTTCTGGAGCACATTTTGACTTGTTGCTGAATGCTCCTATAATGTAACTCTAAATGACAATCAGAGCAACTTGAATTGCGTGTGTGCAGCCTTTTGCTCAAAAGTGATCAACGTTTCGTTTTCGGAGTCTCTTTTGACAATCTCTTCGAGAGCTGTTTTCAGTCATTAACAGAGCTGTTCTGAAAGTGTCCAAGCGGCCTGTTCTTAGAGTGGACTGTTTTTTTTATTCGTTCTTAAGTTATATCAAACTATCAAAGTGTTGTTTTCTGCCTTTCTCGAGCACATTTTGACTTGTTGTTGAATGCTCCTATAATGTAACTCTAAATGACAATCAGAGTATGTTGAATTACGTGTGTGCAGCCTTTTGCTCAAAAGTGATCAACGTTTCGTTTTCAGAATCTCTTTTGACAATCTCTTCGAGAGCTGTTTTCAGTCATTAACAGAGCTGTTCTGAAAGTGTCCAAGCGGCCTGTCCTGAGAGTGGACTGTTTTTTGCATTCGTTCTCAAGTTCTATCAGTGTTGTTTTCTGCTTTTCTGGAGCACATTTTGACTTGTTGCTGAATGCTCCTATAATGTAACTCTAAATGACAATCAGAGCAACTTGAATTGCGTGTGTGCAGCCTTTTGCTCAAAAGTGATCAACGTTTCGTTTTCGGAGTCTCTTTTGACAATCTCTTCGAGAGCTGTTTTCAGTCATTAACAGAGCTGTTCTGAAAGTGTCCAAGCGGCCTGTTCTTAGAGTGGACTGTTTTTGCATTCGTTCTCAAGTTATATCAGTGTTGTTTTCTGCTTTTCTGGAGCACATTTTGACTTGTTGCTGAATGCTCCTATAATGTAACTCTAAATGACAATCAGAGTATGTTGAATTACGTGTGTGCAGCCTTTTGCTCAAAAGTGATCAACGTTTCGTTTTCGGAGTCTCTTTTGACAATCTCTTCGAGAGCTGTTTTCAGTCATTAACAGAGCTGTTCTGAAAGTGTCCAAGCAGCCTGTTCTGAGAGTGGACTGTTTTTTGCATTCGTTCTCAAGTTATATCAAACTATCAAAGTGTTGTTTTCTGCCTTTCTGGAGCACATTTTGACTTGTTGTTGAATGCTCCTATAATGTAACTCTAAATGACAATCAGAGCAACTTGATTTGCGTGTGTGCAGCCTTTTGCTCAAAAGTGATCAACGTTTCGTTTTCGGAGTCTCTTTTGACAATCTCTTCGAGAGCTGTTTTCAGTTATTAACAGAGCTGTTCTGAAAGTGTCCAAGCGGCCTGTTCTTAGAGTGGACTGTTTTTTGCATTCGTTCTCAAGTTATATCAAACTATCAAAGTGTTGTTTTCTGCCTTTCTCGAGCACATTTTGACTTGTTGTTGAATGCTCCTATAATGTAACTCTAAATGACAATCAGAGCAACTTGAATTGCGTGTGTGCAGCCTTTTGCTCAAAAGTGATCAACGTTTCGTTTTCAGAGTCTCTTTTGACAATCTCTTCGAGAGCTGTTTTCAGTCATTAACAGAGCTGTTCTGAAAGTGTCCAAGCGGCCTGTTCTGAGAGTGGACTGTTTTTTGCATTCGTTCTCAAGTTCTATCAGTGTTGTTTTCTGCTTTTCTGGAGCACATTTTGACTTGTTGCTGAATGCTCCTATAATGTAACTCTAAATGACAATCAGAGCAACTTGAATTCCGTGTGTGCAGCCTTTTGCTCAAAAGTGATCAACGTTTCGTTTTCGGAGTCTCTTTTGACAATCTCTTCGAGAGCTGTTTTCAGTCATTAACAGAGCTGTTCTGAAAGTGTCCAAGCGGCCTGTTCTTAGAGTGGACTGTTTTTTGCATTCGTTCTCAAGTTATATCAAACTATCAAAGTGTTGTTTTCTGCCTTTCTCGAGCACATTTTGACTTGTTGTTGAATGCTCCTATAATGTAACTCTAAATGACAATCAGAGCAACTTGAATTGCGTGTGTGCAGCCTTTTGCTCAAAAGTGATCAACGTTTCGTTTTCAGAGTCTCTTTTGACAATCTCTTCGAGAGCTGTTTTCAGTCATTAACAAGAGCTGTTCTGAAAGTGTCCAAGCGGCCTGTTCTTAGAGTGGACTGTTTTTTGCATTCGTTCTCAAGTTATATCAAACTATCAAAGTGTTGTTTTCTGCCTTTCTGGAGCACATTTTGACTTGTTGTTGAATGCTCCTATAATGTAACTCTAAATGACAATCAGAGTATGTTGAATTACGTGTGTGCAGCCTTTTGCTCAAAAGTTATCAATGTTTCGTTTTTAGAGTCTCTTTTGACAATCTCTTAAAGAGCTGATTTCAGTCATTAACAGAGCTGTTCTGAAAGTGTCCAAGCAGCCTGTTCTGAGAGTGGACTGTTTTTTGCATTCGTTCTCAAGTTATATCAAAGTGTTGTTTTCTGCCTTTCTCGAGCACATTTTGACTTGTTGTTGAATGCTCCTATAATGTAACTCTAAATGACAATCAGAGCAACTTGAATTGCGTGTGTGCAGCCTTTTGCTCAAAAGTGATCAACGTTTCGTTTTCAGAGTCTCTTTTGACAATCTCTTCGAGAGCTGTTTTCAGTCATTAACAGAGCTGTTCTGAAAGTGTCCAAGCGGCCTGTTCTGAGAGTGGACTGTTTTTTGCATTCGTTCTCAAGTTCTATCAGTGTTGTTTTCTGCTTTTCTGGAGCACATTTTGACTTGTTGCTGAATGCTCCTATAATGTAACTCTAAATGACAATCAGAGCAACTTGAATTGCGTGTGTGCAGCCTTTTGCTCAAAAGTGATCAACGTTTCGTTTTCGGAGTCTCTTTTGACAATCTCTTCGAGAGCTGTTTTCAGTCATTAACAGAGCTGTTCTGAAAGTGTCCAAGCGGCCTGTTCTTAGAGTGGACTGTTTTTTGCATTCGTTCTTAAGTTATATCAAACTATCAAAGTGTTGTTTTCTGCCTTTCTCGAGCACATTTTGACTTGTTGTTGAATGCTCCTATAATGTAACTCTAAATGACAATCAGAGTATGTTGAATTACGTGTGTGCAGCCTTTTGCTCAAAAGTTATCAATGTTTCGTTTTCAGAGTCTCTTTTGACAATCTCTTCGAGAGCTGTTTTCAGTCATTAACAGAGCTGTTCTGAAAGTGTCCAAGCGGCCTGTTCTTAGAGTGGACTGTTTTTGCATTCGTTCTCAAGTTATATCAGTGTTGTTTTCTGCTTTTCTGGAGCACATTTTGACTTGTTGCTGAATGCTACTATAATGTAACTCTAAATGACAATCAGAGTATGTTGAATTACGTGTGTGCAGCCTTTTGCTCAAAAGTGATCAACGTTTCGTTTTCGGAGTCTCTTTTGACAATCTCTTCGAGAGCTGTTTTCAGTCATTAACAGAGCTGTTCTGAAAGTGTCCAAGCGGCCTGTTCTTAGAGTGGACTGTTTTTTGCATTCGTTCTCAAGTTATATCAAACTATCAAAGTGTGTTTTCTGCCTTTCTGGAGCACATTTTGACTTGTTATTGAATGCTCCTATAATGTAACTCTAAATGACAATCAGAGCAACTTGAATTGCGTGTGTGCAGCCTTTTGCTCAAAAGTGATCAACGTTTCGTTTTCAGAATCTCTTTTGAAAATCTCTTCGAGAGCTGATTTCAGTCATTAACAGAGCTGTTCTGAAAGTGTCCAAGCAGCCTGTTCTGAGAGTGGACTGTTTTTTGCATTCATTTTCAAGTTATATCAAAGTGTTGTTTTCTGCCTTTCTCGAGCACATTTTGACTTGTTGTTGAATGCTCCTATAATGTAACTCTAAATGACAATCAGAGCAACTTGAATTGCGTGTGTGCAGCCTTTTGCTCAAAAGTGATCAACGTTTCGTTTTCAGAATCTCTTTTGAAAATCTCTTCGAGAGTTGTTTTCAGTCATTAACAGAGCTGTTCTGAAAGTGTCCAAGCAGCCTGTTCTGAGAGTGGACTGTTTTTTGCATTCGTTTTCAAGTTATATCAAAGTGTTGTTTTCTGCCTTTCTCGAGCACATTTTGACTTGTTGTTGAATGCTCCTATAATGTAACTCTAAATGACAATCAGAGCAACTTGAATTGCGTGTGTGCAGCCTTTTGCTCAAAAGTGATCAACGTTTCGTTTTCGGAGTCTCTTTTGACAATCTCTTCGAGAGCTGTTTTCAGTCATTAACAGAGCTGTTCTGAAAGTGTCCAAGCGGCCTGTTCTTAGAGTGGACTGTTTTTGCATTCGTTCTCAAGTTATATCAGTGTTGTTTTCTGCTTTTCTGGAGCACATTTTGACTTGTTGCTGAATGCTCCTATAATGTAACTCTAAATGACAATCAGAGTATGTTGAATTACGTGTGTGCAGCCTTTTGCTCAAAAGTGATCAACGTTTCGTTTTCGGAGTCTCTTTTGACAATCTCTTCGAGAGCTGTTTTCAGTCATTAACAGAGCTGTTCTGAAAGTGTCCAAGCGGCCTGTTCTTAGAGTGGACTGTTTTTTGCATTCGTTCTCAAGTTATATCAAACTATCAAAGTGTGTTTTCTGCCTTTCTGGAGCACATTTTGACTTGTTATTGAATGCTCCTATAATGTAACTCTAAATGACAATCAGAGTATGTTGAATTACGTGTGTGCAGCCTTTTGCTCAAAAGTTATCAATGTTTCGTTTTCAGAGACTCTTTTGACAATCTCTTAAAGAGCTGATTTCAGTCATTAACAGAGCTGTTCTGAAAGTGTCCAAGCAGCCTGTTCTGAGAGTGGACTGTTTTTTGCATTCGTTTTCAAGTTATATCAAAGTGTTGTTTTCTGCCTTTCTCGAGCACATTTTGACTTGTTGTTGAATGCTCCTATAATGTAACTCTAAATGACAATCAGAGCAACTTGAATTGCGTGTGTGCAGCCTTTTGCTCAAAAGTGATCAACGTTTCGTTTTCAGAATCTCTTTTGAAAATCTCTTCGAGAGTTGTTTTCAGTCATTAACAGAGCTGTTCTGAAAGTGTCCAAGCAGCCTGTTCTGAGAGTGGACTGTTTTTTGCATTCGTTCTCAAGTTATATCAAAGTGTTGTTTTCTGCCTTTCTCGAGCACATTTTGACTTGTTGCTGAATGCTCCTATAATGTAACTCTAAATGACATTCAGAGCAACTTGAATTGCGTGTGTGCAGCCTTTTGCTCAAAAGTGATCAACGTTTCGTTTTCAGAGTCTCTTTTGACAATCTCTTCGAGAGCTGTTTTCAGTCATTAACAGAGCTGTTCTGAAAGTGTCCAAGCGGCCTGTTCTGAGAGTGGACTGTTTTTTGCATTCGTTCTCAAGTTATATCAAACTATCAAAGTGTTGTTTTCTGCCTTTCTCGAGCACATTTTGACTTGTTGTTGAATGCTCCTATAATGTAACTCTAAATGGCAATCAGAGCAACTTGAATTGCGTGTGTGCAGCCTTTTGCTCAAAAGTAATCAAAGTTTCATTTTCAGAGTCTCTTTTGACAATCTCTTCGAGAGCTGTTTTCAGTCATTAACAGAGCTGTTCTGAAAGTGTCCAAGCGGCCTGTTCTGAGAGTGGACTGTTTTTTGCATTCGTTCTCAAGTTCTATCAGCGTTGTTTTCTGCTTTTCTGGAGCACATTTTGACTTGTTGCTGAATGCTCCTATAATGTAACTCTAAATGACAATCAGAGCAACTTGAATTGCGTGTGTGCAGCCTTTTGCTCAAAAGTGATCAACGTTTCGTTTTCGGAGTCTCTTTTGACAATCTCTTCGAGAGCTGTTTTCAGTCATTAACAGAGCTGTTCTGAAAGTGTCCAAGCGGCCTGTTCTTAGAGTGGACTGTTTTTTGCATTCGTTCTCAAGTTATATCAAACTATCAAAGTGTTGTTTTCTGCCTTTCTCGAGCACATTTTGACTTGTTGTTGAATGCTCCTATAATGTAACTCTAAATGACAATCAGAGTATGTTGAATTACGTGTGTGCAGCCTTTTGCTCAAAAGTTATCAATGTTTCGTTTTCAGAGTCTCTTTTGACAATCTCTTAAAGAGCTGATTTCAGTCATTAACAGAGCTGTTCTGAAAGTGTCCAAGCAGCCTGTTCTGAGAGTGGACTGTTTTTTGCATTCGTTCTCAAGTTATATCAAAGTGTTGTTTTCTGCCTTTCTCGAGCACATTTTGACTTGTTGCTGAATGCTCCTATAATGTAACTCTAAATGACAATCAGAGCAACTTGAATTGCGTGTGTGCAGCCTTTTGCTCAAAAGTGATCAACGTTTCGTTTTCAGAGTCTCTTTTGACAATCTCTTCGAGAGCTGTTTTCAGTCATTAACAGAGCTGTTCTGAAAGTGTCCAAGCGGCCTGTTCTGAGAGTGGACTGTTTTTTGCATTCGTTCTCAAGTTCTATCAGTGTTGTTTTCTGCTTTTCTGGAGCACATTTTGACTTGTTGCTGAATGCTCCTATAATGTAACTCTAAATGACAATCAGAGCAACTTGATTTGCGTGTGTGCAGCCTTTTGCTCAAAAGTGATCAACGTTTCGTTTTCGGAGTCTCTTTTTACAATCTCTTCGAGAGCTGTTTTCAGTCATTAACAGAGCTGTTCTGAAAGTGTCCAAGCGGCCTGTTCTTAGAGTGGATTGTTTTTTGCATTCGTTCTCAAGTTATATCAAACTATCAAAGTGTTGTTTTCTGCCTTTCTGGAGCACATTTTGACTTGTTGTTGAATGCTCCTATAATGTAACTCTAAATGACAATCAGAGTATGTTGAATTACGTGTGTGCAGCCTTTTGCTCAAAAGTTATCAATGTTTCGTTTTCAGAGTCTCTTTTGACAATCTCTTAAAGAGCTGATTTCAGTCATTAACAGAGCTGTTCTGAAAGTGTCCAAGCAGCCTGTTCTGAGAGTGGACAGTTTTTTGCATTCGTTCTCAAGTTATATCAAAGTGTTGTTTTCTGCCTTTCTCGAGCACATTTTGACTTGTTGTTGAATGCTCCTATAATGTAACTCTAAATGACAATCAGAGCAACTTGAATTGCGTGTGTGCAGCCTTTTGCTCAAAAGTGATCAACGTTTCATTTTCAGAGTCTCTTTTGACAATCTCTTCGAGAGCTGTTTTCAGTCATTAACAGAGCTGTTCTGAAAGTGTCCAAGCGGCCTGTTCTGAGAGTGGACTGTTTTTTGCATTCGTTCTCAAGTTCTATCAGTGTTGTTTTCTGCTTTTCTGGAGCACATTTTGACTTGTTGCTGAATGCTCCTATAATGTAACTCTAAATGACAATCAGAGCAACTTGAATTGCGTGTGTGCAGCCTTTTGCTCAAAAGTGATCAACGTTTCGTTTTCGGAGTCTCTTTTGACAATCTCTTCGAGAGCTGTTTTCAGTCATTAACAGAGCTGTTCTGAAAGTGTCCAAGCGGCCTGTTCTTAGAGTGGACTGTTTTTTGCATTCGTTCTCAAGTTATATCAAACTATCAAAGTGTTGTTTTCTGCCTTTCTCGAGCACATTTTGACTTGTTGTTGAATGCTCCTATAATGTAACTCTAAATGACAATCAGAGCAACTTGAATTGCGTGTGTGCAGCCTTTTGCTCAAAAGTGATCAACGTTTCGTTTTCAGAGTCTCTTTTGACAATCTCTTCGAGAGCTGTTTTCAGTCATTAACAGAGCTGTTCTGAAAGTGTCCAAGCGGCCTGTTCTGAGAGTGGACTGTTTTTTGCATTCGTTCTCAAGTTCTATCAGTGTTGTTTTCTGCTTTTCTGGAGCACATTTTGACTTGTTGCTGAATGCTCCTATAATGTAACTCTAAATGACAATCAGAGCAACTTGATTTGCGTGTGTGCAGCCTTTTGCTCAAAAGTGATCAACGTTTCGTTTTCGGAGTCTCTTTTTACAATCTCTTCGAGAGCTGTTTTCAGTCATTAACAGAGCTGTTCTGAAAGTGTCCAAGCGGCCTGTTCTTAGAGTGGATTGTTTTTTGCATTCGTTCTCAAGTTATATCAAACTATCAAAGTGTTGTTTTCTGCCTTTCTGGAGCACATTTTGACTTGTTGTTGAATGCTCCTATAATGTAACTCTAAATGACAATCAGAGTATGTTGAATTACGTGTGTGCAGCCTTTTGCTCAAAAGTTATCAATGTTTCGTTTTCAGAGTCTCTTTTGACAATCTCTTAAAGAGCTGATTTCAGTCATTAACAGAGCTGTTCTGAAAGTGTCCAAGCAGCCTGTTCTGAGAGTGGACAGTTTTTTGCATTCGTTCTCAAGTTATATCAAAGTGTTGTTTTCTGCCTTTCTCGAGCACATTTTGACTTGTTGTTGAATGCTCCTATAATGTAACTCTAAATGACAATCAGAGCAACTTGAATTGCGTGTGTGCAGCCTTTTGCTCAAAAGTGATCAACGTTTCGTTTTCAGAGTCTCTTTTGACAATCTCTTCGAGAGCTGTTTTCAGTCATTAACAGAGCTGTTCTGAAAGTGTCCAAGCGGCCTGTTCTGAGAGTGGACTGTTTTTTGCATTCGTTCTCAAGTTCTATCAGTGTTGTTTTCTGCTTTTCTGGAGCACATTTTGACTTGTTGCTGAATGCTCCTATAATGTAACTCTAAATGACAATCAGAGCAACTTGAATTGCGTGTGTGCAGCCTTTTGCTCAAAAGTGATCAACGTTTCGTTTTCGGAGTCTCTTTTGACAATCTCTTCGAGAGCTGTTTTCAGTCATTAACAGAGCTGTTCTGAAAGTGTCCAAGCGGCCTGTTCTTAGAGTGGACTGTTTTTTGCATTCGTTCTCAAGTTATATCAAACTATCAAAGTGTTGTTTTCTGCCTTTCTCGAGCACATTTTGACTTGTTGTTGAATGCTCCTATAATGTAACTCTAAATGACAATCAGAGCAACTTGAATTGCGTGTGTGCAGCCTTTTGCTCAAAAGTGATCAACGTTTCGTTTTCAGAGTCTCTTTTGACAATCTCTTCGAGAGCTGTTTTCAGTCATTAACAGAGCTGTTCTGAAAGTGTCCAAGCGGCCTGTTCTGAGAGTGGACTGTTTTTTGCATTCGTTCTCAAGTTCTATCAGTGTTGTTTTCTGCTTTTCTGGAGCACATTTTGACTTGTTGCTGAATGCTCCTATAATGTAACTCTAAATGACAATCAGAGCAACTTGAATTGCGTGTGTGCAGCCTTTTGCTCAAAAGTGATCAACGTTTCGTTTTCGTAGTCTCTTTTGACAATCTCTTCGAGAGCTGTTTTCAGTCATTAACAGAGCTGTTCTGAAAGTGTCCAATCGGCCTGTTCTTAGAGTGGACTGTTTTTTGCATTCGTTCTCAAGTTATATCAAACTATCAAAGTGTTGTTTTCTGCCTTTCTGGAGCACATTTTGACTTGTTGTTGAATGCTCCTATAATGTAACTCTAAATGACACTCAGAGTATGTTGAATTACGTGTGTGCAGCCTTTTGCTCAAAAGTTATCAATGTTTCGTTTTCAGAGTCTCTTTTGACAATCTCTTAAAGAGCTGATTTCAGTCATTAACAGAGCTGTTCTGAAAGTGTCCAAGCAGCCTGTTCTGAGAGTGGACTGTTTTTTGCATTCGTTCTCAAGTTATATCAAAGTGTTGTTTTCTGCCTTTCTCGAGCACATTTTGACTTGTTGTTGAATGCTCCTATAATGTAACTCTAAATGACAATCAGAGCAACTTGAATTGCGTGTGTGCAGCCTTTTGCTCAAAAGTGATCAACGTTTCGTTTTCAGAGTCTCTTTTGACAATCTCTTCGAGAGCTGTTTTCAGTCATTAACAAGAGCTGTTCTGAAAGTGTCCAAGCGGCCTGTTCTTAGAGTGGACTGTTTTTTGCATTCGTTCTCAAGTTATATCAAACTATCAAAGTGTTGTTTTCTGCCTTTCTGGAGCACATTTTGACTTGTTGTTGAATGCTCCTATAATGTAACTCTAAATGACAATCAGAGTATGTTGAATTACGTGTGTGCAGCCTTTTGCTCAAAAGTTATCAATGTTTCGTTTTCAGAGTCTCTTTTGACAATCTCTTAAAGAGCTGATTTCAGTCATTAACAGAGCTGTTCTGAAAGTGTCCAAGCAGCCTGTTCTGAGAGTGGACTGTTTTTTGCATTCGTTCTCAAGTTCTATCAGTGTTGTTTTCTGCTTTTCTGGAGCACATTTTGACTTGTTGCTGAATGCTCCTATAATGTAACTCTAAATGACAATCAGAGCAACTTGAATTGCGTGTGTGCAGCCTTTTGCTCAAAAGTGATCAACGTTTCGTTTTCGGAGTCTCTTTTGACAATCTCTTCGAGAGCTGTTTTCAGTCATTAACAGAGCTGTTCTGAAAGTGTCCAATCGGCCTGTTCTTAGAGTGGACTGTTTTTTGCATTCGTTCTCAAGTTATATCAAACTATCAAAGTGTTGTTTTCTGCCTTTCTGGAGCACATTTTGACTTGTTGTTGAATGCTCCTATAATGTAACTCTAAATGACACTCAGAGTATGTTGAATTACGTGTGTGCAGCCTTTTGCTCAAAAGTTATCAATGTTTCGTTTTCAGAGTCTCTTTTGACAATCTCTTAAAGAGCTGATTTCAGTCATTAACAGAGCTGTTCTGAAAGTGTCCAAGCAGCCTGTTCTGAGAGTGGACTGTTTTTTGCATTCGTTCTCAAGTTATATCAAACTATCAAAGTGTGTTTTCTGCCTTTCTGGAGCACATTTTGACTTGTTATTGAATGCTCCTATAATGTAACTCTAAATGACAATCAGAGTATGTTGAATTACGTGTGTGCAGCCTTTTGCTCAAAAGTTATCAATGTTTCGTTTTCAGAGACTCTTTTGACAATCTCTTAAAGAGCTGATTTCAGTCATTAACAGAGCTGTTCTGAAAGTGTCCAAGCAGCCTGTTCTGAGAGTGGACTGTTTTTTGCATTCGTTTTCAAGTTATATCAAAGTGTTGTTTTCTGCCTTTCTCGAGCACATTTTGACTTGTTGTTGAATGCTCCTATAATGTAACTCTAAATGACAATCAGAGCAACTTGAATTGCGTGTGTGCAGCCTTTTGCTCAAAAGTGATCAACGTTTCGTTTTCAGAATCTCTTTTGAAAATCTCTTCGAGAGTTGTTTTCAGTCATTAACAGAGCTGTTCTGAAAGTGTCCAAGCAGCCTGTTCTGAGAGTGGACTGTTTTTTGCATTCGTTCTCAAGTTATATCAAACTATCAAAGTGTTGTTTTCTGCCTTTCTCGAGCACATTTTGACTTGTTGTTGAATGCTCCTATAATGTAACTCTAAATGACAATCAGAGCAACTTGAATTGCGTGTGTGCAGCCTTTTGCTCAAAAGTGATCAACGTTTCGTTTTCAGAGTCTCTTTTGACAATCTCTTCGAGAGCTGTTTTCAGTCATTAACAGAGCTGTTCTGAAAGTGTCCAAGCGGCCTGTTCTGAGAGTGGACTGTTTTTTGCATTCGTTCTCAAGTTATATCAAACTATCAAAGTGTTGTTTTCTGCCTTTCTCGAGCACATTTTGACTTGTTGTTGAATGCTCCTATAATGTAACTCTAAATGGCAATCAGAGCAACTTGAATTGCGTGTGTGCAGCCTTTTGCTCAAAAGTAATCAAAGTTTCGTTTTCAGAGTCTCTTTTGACAATCTCTTCGAGAGCTGTTTTCAGTCATTAACAGAGCTGTTCTGAAAGTGTCCAAGCGGCCTGTTCTGAGAGTGGACTGTTTTTTGCATTCGTTCTCAAGTTCTATCAGCGTTGTTTTCTGCTTTTCTGGAGCACATTTTGACTTGTTGCTGAATGCTCCTATAATGTAACTCTAAATGACAATCAGAGCAACTTGAATTGCGTGTGTGCAGCCTTTTGCTCAAAAGTGATCAACGTTTCGTTTTCGGAGTCTCTTTTGACAATCTCTTCGAGAGCTGTTTTCAGTCATTAACAGAGCTGTTCTGAAAGTGTCCAAGCGGCCTGTTCTTAGAGTGGACTGTTTTTTGCATTCGTTCTCAAGTTATATCAAACTATCAAAGTGTTGTTTTCTGCCTTTCTCGAGCACATTTTGACTTGTTGTTGAATGCTCCTATAATGTAACTCTAAATGACAATCAGAGTATGTTGAATTACGTGTGTGCAGCCTTTTGCTAAAAAGTTATCAATGTTTCGTTTTCAGAGTCTCTTTTGACAATCTCTTAAAGAGCTGATTTCAGTCATTAACAGAGCTGTTCTGAAAGTGTCCAAGCAGCCTGTTCTGAGAGTGGACTGTTTTTTGCATTCGTTCTCAAGTTATATCAAAGTGTTGTTTTCTGCCTTTCTCGAGCACATTTTGACTTGTTGCTGAATGCTCCTATAATGTAACTCTAAATGACAATCAGAGCAACTTGAATTGCGTGTGTGCAGCCTTTTGCTCAAAAGTGATCAACGTTTCGTTTTCAGAGTCTCTTTTGACAATCTCTTCGAGAGCTGTTTTCAGTCATTAACAGAGCTGTTCTGAAAGTGTCCAAGCGGCCTGTTCTGAGAGTGGACTGTTTTTTGCATTCGTTCTCAAGTTCTATCAGTGTTGTTTTCTGCTTTTCTGGAGCACATTTTGACTTGTTGCTGAATGCTCCTATAATGTAACTCTAAATGACAATCAGAGCAACTTGATTTGCGTGTGTGCAGCCTTTTGCTCAAAAGTGATCAACGTTTCGTTTTCGGAGTCTCTTTTTACAATCTCTTCGAGAGCTGTTTTCAGTCATTAACAGAGCTGTTCTGAAAGTGTCCAAGCGGCCTGTTCTTAGAGTGGATTGTTTTTTGCATTCGTTCTCAAGTTATATCAAACTATCAAAGTGTTGTTTTCTGCCTTTCTGGAGCACATTTTGACTTGTTGTTGAATGCTCCTATAATGTAACTCTAAATGACAATCAGAGTATGTTGAATTACGTGTGTGCAGCCTTTTGCTCAAAAGTTATCAATGTTTCGTTTTCAGAGTCTCTTTTGACAATCTCTTAAAGAGCTGATTTCAGTCATTAACAGAGCTGTTCTGAAAGTGTCCAAGCAGCCTGTTCTGAGAGTGGACTGTTTTTTGCATTCGTTCTCAAGTTATATCAAAGTGTTGTTTTCTGCCTTTCTCGAGCACATTTTGACTTGTTGTTGAATGCTCCTATAATGTAACTCTAAATGACAATCAGAGCAACTTGAATTGCGTGTGTGCAGCCTTTTGCTCAAAAGTGATCAACGTTTCGTTTTCAGAGTCTCTTTTGACAATCTCTTCGAGAGCTGTTTTCAGTCATTAACAGAGCTGTTCTGAAAGTGTCCAAGCGGCCTGTTCTGAGAGTGGACTGTTTTTTGCATTCGTTCTCAAGTTCTATCAGTGTTGTTTTCTGCTTTTCTGGAGCACATTTTGACTTGTTGCTGAATGCTCCTATAATGTAACTCTAAATGACAATCAGAGCAACTTGAATTGCGTGTGTGCAGCCTTTTGCTCAAAAGTGATCAACGTTTCGTTTTCGGAGTCTCTTTTGACAATCTCTTCGAGAGCTGTTTTCAGTCATTAACAGAGCTGTTCTGAAAGTGTCCAAGCGGCCTGTTCTTAGAGTGGACTGTTTTTTGCATTCGTTCTCAAGTTATATCAAACTATCAAAGTGTTGTTTTCTGCCTTTCTCGAGCACATTTTGACTTGTTGTTGAATGCTCCTATAATGTAACTCTAAATGACAATCAGAGCAACTTGAATTGCGTGTGTGCAGCCTTTTGCTCAAAAGTGATCAACGTTTCGTTTTCAGAGTCTCTTTTGACAATCTCTTCGAGAGCTGTTTTCAGTCATTAACAGAGCTGTTCTGAAAGTGTCCAAGCGGCCTGTTCTGAGAGTGGACTGTTTTTTGCATTCGTTCTCAAGTTCTATCAGTGTTGTTTTCTGCTTTTCTGGAGCACATTTTGACTTGTTGCTGAATGCTCCTATAATGTAACTCTAAATGACAATCAGAGCAACTTGAATTGCGTGTGTGCAGCCTTTTGCTCAAAAGTGATCAACGTTTCGTTTTCGTAGTCTCTTTTGACAATCTCTTCGAGAGCTGTTTTCAGTCATTAACAGAGCTGTTCTGAAAGTGTCCAATCGGCCTGTTCTTAGAGTGGACTGTTTTTTGCATTCGTTCTCAAGTTATATCAAACTATCAAAGTGTTGTTTTCTGCCTTTCTGGAGCACATTTTGACTTGTTGTTGAATGCTCCTATAATGTAACTCTAAATGACACTCAGAGTATGTTGAATTACGTGTGTGCAGCCTTTTGCTCAAAAGTTATCAATGTTTCGTTTTCAGAGTCTCTTTTGACAATCTCTTAAAGAGCTGATTTCAGTCATTAACAGAGCTGTTCTGAAAGTGTCCAAGCAGCCTGTTCTGAGAGTGGACTGTTTTTTGCATTCGTTCTCAAGTTATATCAAAGTGTTGTTTTCTGCCTTTCTCGAGCACATTTTGACTTGTTGTTGAATGCTCCTATAATGTAACTCTAAATGACAATCAGAGCAACTTGAATTGCGTGTGTGCAGCCTTTTGCTCAAAAGTGATCAACGTTTCGTTTTCAGAGTCTCTTTTGACAATCTCTTCGAGAGCTGTTTTCAGTCATTAACAAGAGCTGTTCTGAAAGTGTCCAAGCGGCCTGTTCTTAGAGTGGACTGTTTTTTGCATTCGTTCTCAAGTTATATCAAACTATCAAAGTGTTGTTTTCTGCCTTTCTGGAGCACATTTTGACTTGTTGTTGAATGCTCCTATAATGTAACTCTAAATGACAATCAGAGTATGTTGAATTACGTGTGTGCAGCCTTTTGCTCAAAAGTTATCAATGTTTCGTTTTCAGAGTCTCTTTTGACAATCTCTTAAAGAGCTGATTTCAGTCATTAACAGAGCTGTTCTGAAAGTGTCCAAGCAGCCTGTTCTGAGAGTGGACTGTTTTTTGCATTCGTTCTCAAGTTCTATCAGTGTTGTTTTCTGCTTTTCTGGAGCACATTTTGACTTGTTGCTGAATGCTCCTATAATGTAACTCTAAATGACAATCAGAGCAACTTGAATTGCGTGTGTGCAGCCTTTTGCTCAAAAGTGATCAACGTTTCGTTTTCGGAGTCTCTTTTGACAATCTCTTCGAGAGCTGTTTTCAGTCATTAACAGAGCTGTTCTGAAAGTGTCCAATCGGCCTGTTCTTAGAGTGGACTGTTTTTTGCATTCGTTCTCAAGTTATATCAAACTATCAAAGTGTTGTTTTCTGCCTTTCTGGAGCACATTTTGACTTGTTGTTGAATGCTCCTATAATGTAACTCTAAATGACACTCAGAGTATGTTGAATTACGTGTGTGCAGCCTTTTGCTCAAAAGTTATCAATGTTTCGTTTTCAGAGTCTCTTTTGACAATCTCTTAAAGAGCTGATTTCAGTCATTAACAGAGCTGTTCTGAAAGTGTCCAAGCAGCCTGTTCTGAGAGTGGACTGTTTTTTGCATTCGTTCTCAAGTTATATCAAACTATCAAAGTGTGTTTTCTGCCTTTCTGGAGCACATTTTGACTTGTTATTGAATGCTCCTATAATGTAACTCTAAATGACAATCAGAGTATGTTGAATTACGTGTGTGCAGCCTTTTGCTCAAAAGTTATCAATGTTTCGTTTTCAGAGACTCTTTTGACAATCTCTTAAAGAGCTGATTTCAGTCATTAACAGAGCTGTTCTGAAAGTGTCCAAGCAGCCTGTTCTGAGAGTGGACTGTTTTTTGCATTCGTTTTCAAGTTATATCAAAGTGTTGTTTTCTGCCTTTCTCGAGCACATTTTGACTTGTTGTTGAATGCTCCTATAATGTAACTCTAAATGACAATCAGAGCAACTTGAATTGCGTGTGTGCAGCCTTTTGCTCAAAAGTGATCAACGTTTCGTTTTCAGAATCTCTTTTGAAAATCTCTTCGAGAGTTGTTTTCAGTCATTAACAGAGCTGTTCTGAAAGTGTCCAAGCAGCCTGTTCTGAGAGTGGACTGTTTTTTGCATTCGTTCTCAAGTTATATCAAACTATCAAAGTGTTGTTTTCTGCCTTTCTCGAGCACATTTTGACTTGTTGTTGAATGCTCCTATAATGTAACTCTAAATGACAATCAGAGCAACTTGAATTGCGTGTGTGCAGCCTTTTGCTCAAAAGTGATCAACGTTTCGTTTTCAGAGTCTCTTTTGACAATCTCTTCGAGAGCTGTTTTCAGTCATTAACAGAGCTGTTCTGAAAGTGTCCAAGCGGCCTGTTCTGAGAGTGGACTGTTTTTTGCATTCGTTCTCAAGTTATATCAAACTATCAAAGTGTTGTTTTCTGCCTTTCTCGAGCACATTTTGACTTGTTGTTGAATGCTCCTATAATGTAACTCTAAATGGCAATCAGAGCAACTTGAATTGCGTGTGTGCAGCCTTTTGCTCAAAAGTAATCAAAGTTTCGTTTTCAGAGTCTCTTTTGACAATCTCTTCGAGAGCTGTTTTCAGTCATTAACAGAGCTGTTCTGAAAGTGTCCAAGCGGCCTGTTCTGAGAGTGGACTGTTTTTTGCATTCGTTCTCAAGTTCTATCAGCGTTGTTTTCTGCTTTTCTGGAGCACATTTTGACTTGTTGCTGAATGCTCCTATAATGTAACTCTAAATGACAATCAGAGCAACTTGAATTGCGTGTGTGCAGCCTTTTGCTCAAAAGTGATCAACGTTTCGTTTTCGGAGTCTCTTTTGACAATCTCTTCGAGAGCTGTTTTCAGTCATTAACAGAGCTGTTCTGAAAGTGTCCAAGCGGCCTGTTCTTAGAGTGGACTGTTTTTTGCATTCGTTCTCAAGTTATATCAAACTATCAAAGTGTTGTTTTCTGCCTTTCTCGAGCACATTTTGACTTGTTGTTGAATGCTCCTATAATGTAACTCTAAATGACAATCAGAGTATGTTGAATTACGTGTGTGCAGCCTTTTGCTAAAAAGTTATCAATGTTTCGTTTTCAGAGTCTCTTTTGACAATCTCTTAAAGAGCTGATTTCAGTCATTAACAGAGCTGTTCTGAAAGTGTCCAAGCAGCCTGTTCTGAGAGTGGACTGTTTTTTGCATTCGTTCTCAAGTTATATCAAAGTGTTGTTTTCTGCCTTTCTCGAGCACATTTTGACTTGTTGCTGAATGCTCCTATAATGTAACTCTAAATGACAATCAGAGCAACTTGAATTGCGTGTGTGCAGCCTTTTGCTCAAAAGTGATCAACGTTTCGTTTTCAGAGTCTCTTTTGACAATCTCTTCGAGAGCTGTTTTCAGTCATTAACAGAGCTGTTCTGAAAGTGTCCAAGCGGCCTGTTCTGAGAGTGGACTGTTTTTTGCATTCGTTCTCAAGTTCTATCAGTGTTGTTTTCTGCTTTTCTGGAGCACATTTTGACTTGTTGCTGAATGCTCCTATAATGTAACTCTAAATGACAATCAGAGCAACTTGATTTGCGTGTGTGCAGCCTTTTGCTCAAAAGTGATCAACGTTTCGTTTTCGGAGTCTCTTTTTACAATCTCTTCGAGAGCTGTTTTCAGTCATTAACAGAGCTGTTCTGAAAGTGTCCAAGCGGCCTGTTCTTAGAGTGGATTGTTTTTTGCATTCGTTCTCAAGTTATATCAAACTATCAAAGTGTTGTTTTCTGCCTTTCTGGAGCACATTTTGACTTGTTGTTGAATGCTCCTATAATGTAACTCTAAATGACAATCAGAGTATGTTGAATTACGTGTGTGCAGCCTTTTGCTCAAAAGTTATCAATGTTTCGTTTTCAGAGTCTCTTTTGACAATCTCTTAAAGAGCTGATTTCAGTCATTAACAGAGCTGTTCTGAAAGTGTCCAAGCAGCCTGTTCTGAGAGTGGACTGTTTTTTGCATTCGTTCTCAAGTTATATCAAAGTGTTGTTTTCTGCCTTTCTCGAGCACATTTTGACTTGTTGTTGAATGCTCCTATAATGTAACTCTAAATGACAATCAGAGCAACTTGAATTGCGTGTGTGCAGCCTTTTGCTCAAAAGTGATCAACGTTTCGTTTTCAGAGTCTCTTTTGACAATCTCTTCGAGAGCTGTTTTCAGTCATTAACAGAGCTGTTCTGAAAGTGTCCAAGCGGCCTGTTCTGAGAGTGGACTGTTTTTTGCATTCGTTCTCAAGTTCTATCAGTGTTGTTTTCTGCTTTTCTGGAGCACATTTTGACTTGTTGCTGAATGCTCCTATAATGTAACTCTAAATGACAATCAGAGCAACTTGAATTGCGTGTGTGCAGCCTTTTGCTCAAAAGTGATCAACGTTTCGTTTTCGGAGTCTCTTTTGACAATCTCTTCGAGAGCTGTTTTCAGTCATTAACAGAGCTGTTCTGAAAGTGTCCAAGCGGCCTGTTCTTAGAGTGGACTGTTTTTTGCATTCGTTCTCAAGTTATATCAAACTATCAAAGTGTTGTTTTCTGCCTTTCTGGAGCACATTTTGACTTGTTGTTGAATGCTCCTATAATGTAACTCTAAATGACAATCAGAGTATGTTGAATTACGTGTGTGCAGCCTTTTGCTCAAAAGTTATCAATGTTTCGTTTTCAGAGACTCTTTTGACAATCTCTTAAAGAGCTGATTTCAGTAATTAACAGAGCTGTTCTGAAAGTGTCCAAGCAGCCTGTTCTGAGAGTGGACTGTTTTTTGCATTCGTTCTCAAGTTATATCAAAGTGTTGTTTTCTGCCTTTCTCGAGCACATTTTGACTTGTTGTTGAATGCTCCTATAATGTAACTCTAAATGACAATCAGAGCAACTTGAATTGCGTGTGTGCAGCCTTTTGCTCAAAAGTGATCAACGTTTCGTTTTCGGAGTCTCTTTTGACAATCTCTTCGAGAGCTGTTTTCAGTCATTAACAGAGCTGTTCTGAAAGTGTCCAAGCGGCCTGTTCTTAGAGTGGACTGTTTTTTGCATTCGTTCTCAAGTTATATCAAACTATCAAAGTGTTGTTTTCTGCCTTTCTCGAGCACATTTTGACTTGTTGTTGAATGCTCCTATAATGTAACTCTAAATGACAATCAGAGTATGTTGAATTACGTGTGTGCAGCCTTTTGCTAAAAAGTTATCAATGTTTCGTTTTCAGAGTCTCTTTTGACAATCTCTTAAAGAGCTGATTTCAGTCATTAACAGAGCTGTTCTGAAAGTGTCCAAGCAGCCTGTTCTGAGAGTGGACTGTTTTTTGCATTCGTTCTCAAGTTATATCAAAGTGTTGTTTTCTGCCTTTCTCGAGCACATTTTGACTTGTTGCTGAATGCTCCTATAATGTAACTCTAAATGACAATCAGAGCAACTTGAATTGCGTGTGTGCAGCCTTTTGCTCAAAAGTGATCAACGTTTCGTTTTCAGAGTCTCTTTTGACAATCTCTTCGAGAGCTGTTTTCAGTCATTAACAGAGCTGTTCTGAAAGTGTCCAAGCGGCCTGTTCTGAGAGTGGACTGTTTTTTGCATTCGTTCTCAAGTTCTATCAGTGTTGTTTTCTGCTTTTCTGGAGCACATTTTGACTTGTTGCTGAATGCTCCTATAATGTAACTCTAAATGACAATCAGAGCAACTTGATTTGCGTGTGTGCAGCCTTTTGCTCAAAAGTGATCAACGTTTCGTTTTCGGAGTCTCTTTTTACAATCTCTTCGAGAGCTGTTTTCAGTCATTAACAGAGCTGTTCTGAAAGTGTCCAAGCGGCCTGTTCTTAGAGTGGATTGTTTTTTGCATTCGTTCTCAAGTTATATCAAACTATCAAAGTGTTGTTTTCTGCCTTTCTGGAGCACATTTTGACTTGTTGTTGAATGCTCCTATAATGTAACTCTAAATGACAATCAGAGTATGTTGAATTACGTGTGTGCAGCCTTTTGCTCAAAAGTTATCAATGTTTCGTTTTCAGAGTCTCTTTTGACAATCTCTTAAAGAGCTGATTTCAGTCATTAACAGAGCTGTTCTGAAAGTGTCCAAGCAGCCTGTTCTGAGAGTGGACTGTTTTTTGCATTCGTTCTCAAGTTATATCAAAGTGTTGTTTTCTGCCTTTCTCGAGCACATTTTGACTTGTTGTTGAATGCTCCTATAATGTAACTCTAAATGACAATCAGAGCAACTTGAATTGCGTGTGTGCAGCCTTTTGCTCAAAAGTGATCAACGTTTCGTTTTCAGAGTCTCTTTTGACAATCTCTTCGAGAGCTGTTTTCAGTCATTAACAGAGCTGTTCTGAAAGTGTCCAAGCGGCCTGTTCTGAGAGTGGACTGTTTTTTGCATTCGTTCTCAAGTTCTATCAGTGTTGTTTTCTGCTTTTCTGGAGCACATTTTGACTTGTTGCTGAATGCTCCTATAATGTAACTCTAAATGACAATCAGAGCAACTTGAATTGCGTGTGTGCAGCCTTTTGCTCAAAAGTGATCAACGTTTCGTTTTCGGAGTCTCTTTTGACAATCTCTTCGAGAGCTGTTTTCAGTCATTAACAGAGCTGTTCTGAAAGTGTCCAAGCGGCCTGTTCTTAGAGTGGACTGTTTTTTGCATTCGTTCTCAAGTTATATCAAACTATCAAAGTGTTGTTTTCTGCCTTTCTGGAGCACATTTTGACTTGTTGTTGAATGCTCCTATAATGTAACTCTAAATGACAATCAGAGTATGTTGAATTACGTGTGTGCAGCCTTTTGCTCAAAAGTTATCAATGTTTCGTTTTCAGAGACTCTTTTGACAATCTCTTAAAGAGCTGATTTCAGTAATTAACAGAGCTGTTCTGAAAGTGTCCAAGCAGCCTGTTCTGAGAGTGGACTGTTTTTTGCATTCGTTCTCAAGTTATATCAAAGTGTTGTTTTCTGCCTTTCTCGAGCACATTTTGACTTGTTGTTGAATGCTCCTATAATGTAACTCTAAATGACAATCAGAGCAACTCGAATTGCGTGTGTGCAGCCTTTTGCTCAAAAGTGATCAACGTTTCGTTTTCAGAATCTCTTTTGACAATCTCTTCGAGAGCTGTTTTCAGTCATTAAAAGAGCTGTTCTGAAAGTGTCCAAGCGGCCTGTTCTGAGAGTGGACTGTTTTTTGCATTCGTTCTCAAGTTCTATCAGTGTTGTTTTCTGCTTTTCTGGAGCACATTTTGACTTGTTGCTGAATGCTCCTATAATGTAACTCTAAATGACAATCAGAGCAACTTGAATTGCGTGTGTGCAGCCTTTTGCTCAAAAGTGATCAACGTTTCGTTTTCAGAGTCTCTTTTGACAATCTCTTCGAGAGCTGTTTCAGTCATTAACAGAGCTGTTCTGAAAGTGTCCAAGCGGCCTGTTCTGAGAGTGGACTGTTTTTTGCATTCGTTCTCAAGTTCTATCAGTGTTGTTTTCTGCTTTTCTGGAGCACATTTTGACTTGTTGCTGAATGCTCCTATAATGTAACTCTAAATGACAATCAGAGCAACTTGAATTGCGTTTGTGCAGCCTTTTGCTCAAAAGTGATCAACGTTTCGTTTTCGGAGTCTCTTTTGACAATCTCTTCGAGAGCTGTTTTCAGTCATTAACAGAGCTGTTCTGAAAGTGTCCAAGCGGCCTGTTCTTAGAGTGGACTGTTTTTTGCATTCGTTCTCAAGTTATATCAAACTATCAAAGTGTTGTTTTCTGCCTTTCTCGAGCACATTTTGACTTGTTGTTGAATGCTCCTATAATGTAACTCTAAATGACAATCAGAGCAACTTGAATTGCGTGTGTGCAGCCTTTTGCTCAAAAGTGATCAACGTTTCGTTTTCAGAGTCTCTTTTGACAATCTCTTCGAGAGCTGTTTTCAGTCATTAACAGAGCTGTTCTGAAAGTGTCCAAGCGGCCTGTTCTGAGAGTGGACTGTTTTTTGCATTCGTTCTCAAGTTCTATCAGTGTTGTTTTCTGCTTTTCTGGAGCACATTTTGACTTGTTGCTGAATGCTCCTATAATGTAACTCTAAATGACAATCAGAGCAACTTGAATTGCGTGTGTGCAGCCTTTTGCTCAAAAGTGATCAACGTTTCGTTTTCGGAGTCTCTTTTGACAATCTCTTCGAGAGCTGTTTTCAGTCATTAACAGAGCTGTTCTGAAAGTGTCCAATCGGCCTGTTCTTAGAGTGGACTGTTTTTTGCATTCGTTCTCAAGTTATATCAAACTATCAAAGTGTTGTTTTCTGCCTTTCTGGAGCACATTTTGACTTGTTGTTGAATGCTCCTATAATGTAACTCTAAATGACACTCAGAGTATGTTGAATTACGTGTGTGCAGCCTTTTGCTCAAAAGTTATCAATGTTTCGTTTTCAGAGTCTCTTTTGACAATCTCTTAAAGAGCTGATTTCAGTCATTAACAGAGCTGTTCTGAAAGTGTCCAAGCAGCCTGTTCTGAGAGTGGACTGTTTTTTGCATTCGTTCTCAAGTTATATCAAAGTGTTGTTTTCTGCCTTTCTCGAGCACATTTTGACTTGTTGTTGAATGCTCCTATAATGTAACTCTAAATGACAATCAGAGCAACTTGAATTGCGTGTCTGTAGCCTTTTGCTCAAAAGTGATCAACGTTTCGTTTTAAAAGTCTCTTTTGACAATCTCTTCGAGAGCTGTTTTCTGTCATTAACAGAGCTGTTCTGAAAGTGTCCAAGCGGCCTGTTCTTAGAGTGGACTGTTTTTTGCATTCGTTCTCAAGTTATATCAAACTATCAAAGTGTTGTTTTCTGCCTTTCTGGAGCACATTTTGACTTGTTGTTGAATGCTCCTATAATGTAACTCTAAATGACAATCAGAGTATGTTGAATTACGTGTGTGCAGCCTTTTGCTCAAAAGTTATCAATGTTTCGTTTTCAGAGTCTCTTTTGACAATCTCTTAAAGAGCTGATTTCAGTCATTAACAGAGCTGTTCTGAAAGTGTCCAAGCAGCCTGTTCTGGGAGTGGACTGTTTTTTGCATTCGTTCTCAAGTTATATCAAAGTGTTGTTT
Organism: Nansenia antarctica; assembly: GCF_963989245.1. NCBI lineage: Eukaryota > Metazoa > Chordata > Actinopteri > Argentiniformes > Microstomatidae > Nansenia > Nansenia antarctica. Next base: position 9,705,718 of record NC_137686.1, on the reverse strand, counting down.
TCTGCCTTTCTCGAGCACATTTTGACTTGTTGTTGAATGCTCCTATAATGTAACTCTAAATGACAATCAGAGCAACTTGAATTGCGTGTGTGCAGCCTTTTATTCAAAAGTGATCAACGTTTCGTTTTCGGAGTCTCTTTTGACAATCTCTTCGAGAGCTGTTTTCTGTCATTAACAGAGCTGTTCTGAAAGTGTCCAAGCGGCCTGTTCTTAGAGTGGACTGTTTTTTGCATTCGTTCTCAAGTTATATCAAACTATCAAAGTGTTGTTTTCTGCCTTTCTGGAGCACATTTTGACTTGTTGAATGCTCCTATAATGTAACTCTAAATGACAATCAGAGTATGTTGAATTACGTGTGTGCAGCCTTTTGCTCAAAAGTTATCAATGTTTCGTTTTCAGAGTCTCTTTTGACAATCTCTTAAAGAGCTGATTTCAGTCATTAACAGAGCTGTTCTGAAAGTGTCCAAGCAGCCTGTTCTGAGAGTGGACTGTTTTTTGCATTCGTTCTCAAGTTATATCAAAGTGTTGTTTTCTGCCTTTCTCGAGCACATTTTGACTTGTTGTTGAATGCTCCTATAATGTAACTCTAAATGACAATCAGAGCAACTTGAATTGCGTGTGTGCAGCCTTTTGCTCAAAAGTGATCAACGTTTCGTTTTCGGAGTCTCTTTTGACAATCTCTTCGAGAGCTGTTTTCAGTCATTAACAGAGCTGTTCTGAAAGTGTCCAAGCGGCCTGTTCTTAGAGTGGACTGTTTTTTGCATTCGTTCTCAAGTTATATCAAACTATCAAAGTGTTGTTTTCTGCCTTTCTGGAGCACATTTTGACTTGTTGTTGAATGCTCCTATAATGTAACTCTAAATGACAATCAGAGTATGTTGAATTACGTGTGTGCAGCCTTTTGCTCAAAAGTTATCAATGTTTCGTTTTCAGAGTCTCTTTTGACAATCTCTTAAAGAGCTGATTTCAGTCATTAACAGAGCTGTTCTGAAAGTGTCCAAGCAGCCTGTTCTGAGAGTGGACTGTTTTTTGCATTCGTTCTCAAGTTATATCAAACTATCAAAGTGTTGTTTTCTGCCTTTCTGGAGCACATTTTGACTTGTTGTTGAATGCTCCTATAATGTAACTCTAAATGACAATCAGAGCAACTTGAATTGCGTGTGTGCAGCCTTTTGCTCAAAAGTGATCAACGTTTCGTTTTCGGAGTCTCGTTTGACAATCTCTTCGAGAGCTGTTTTCAGTCATTAACAGAGCTGTTCTGAAAGTGTCCAAGCGGCCTGTTCTTAGAGTGGACTGTTTTTTCCATTCGTTCTCAAGTTATATCAAACTATCAAAGTGTTGTTTTCTGCCTTTCTCGAGCACATTTTGACTTGTTGTTGAATGCTCCTATAATGTAACTCTAAATGGCAATCAGAGCAACTTGAATTGCGTGTGTGCAGCCTTTTGCTCAAAAGTGATCAAAGTTTCGTTTTCAGAGTCTCTTTTGACAATCTCTTCGAGAGCTGTTTTCAGTCATTAACAGAGCTGTTCTGAAAGTGTCCAAGCGGCCTGTTCTGAGAGTGGACTGTTTTTTGCATTCGTTCTCAAGTTATATCAAACTATCAAAGTGTTGTTTTCTGCCTTTCTGGAGCACATTTTGACTTGTTGTTGAATGCTCCTATAATGTAACTCTAAATGACAATCAGAGTATGTTGAATTACGTGTGTGCAGCCTTTTGCTCAAAAGTTATCAATGTTTCGTTTTCAGAGTCTCTTTTGACAATCTCTTAAAGAGCTGATTTCAGTCATTAACAGAGCTGTTCTGAAAGTGTCCAAGCGGCCTGTTCTGAGAGTGGACTGTTTTTTGCATTCGTTCTCAAGTTCTATCAGTGTTGTTTTCTGCTTTTCTGGAGCACATTTTGACTTGTTGCTGAATGCTCCTATAATGTAACTCTAAATGACAATCAGAGCAACTTGAATTGCGTGTGTGCAGCCTTTTGCTCAAAAGTGATCAACGTTTCGTTTTCGGAGTCTCTTTTGACAATCTCTTCGAGAGCTGTTTTCAGTCATTAACAGAGCTGTTCTGAAAGTGTCCAAGCGGCCTGTTCTTAGAGTGGACTGTTTTTTGCATTCGTTCTCAAGTTATATCAAACTATCAAAGTGTTGTTTTCTGCCTTTCTCGAGCACATTTTGACTTGTTGTTGAATGCTCCTATAATGTAACTCTAAATGACAATCAGAGCAACTTGAATTGCGTGTGTGCAGCCTTTTGCTCAAAAGTGATCAAAGTTTCGTTTTCAGAGTCTCTTTTGACAATCTCTTCGAGAGCTGTTTTCAGTCATTAACAGAGCTGTTCTGAAAGTGTCCAAGCGGCCTGTTCTGAGAGTGGACTGTTTTTTGCATTCGTTCTCAAGTTATATCAAACTATCAAAGTGTTGTTTTCTGCCTTTCTGGAGCACATTTTGACTTGTTGTTGAATGCTCCTATAATGTAACTCTAAATGACAATCAGAGTATGTTGAATTACGTGTGTGCAGCCTTTTGCTCAAAAGTTATCAATGTTTCGTTTTCAGAGTCTCTTTTGACAATCTCTTAAAGAGCTGATTTCAGTCATTAACAGAGCTGTTCTGAAAGTGTCCAAGCAGCCTGTTTTGAGAGTGGACTGTTTTTTGCATTCGTTCTCAAGTTATATCAAAGTGTTGTTTTCTGCCTTTCTCGAGCACATTTTGACTTGTTGTTGAATGCTCCTATAATGTAACTCTAAATGACAATCAGAGCAACTTGAATTGCGTGTCTGTAGCCTTTTGCTCAAAAGTGATCAACGTTTCGTTTTAAAAGTCTCTTTTGACAATCTCTTCGAGAGCTGTTTTCTGTCATTAACAGAGCTGTTCTGAAAGTGTCCAAGCGGCCTGTTCTTAGAGTGGACTGTTTTTTGCATTCGTTCTCAAGTTATATCAAACTATCAAAGTGTTGTTTTCTGCCTTTCTGGAGCACATTTTGACTTGTTGTTGAATGCTCCTATAATGTAACTCTAAATGACAATCAGAGTATGTTGAATTACGTGTGTGCAGCCTTTTGCTCAAAAGTTATCAATGTTTCGTTTTCAGAGTCTCTTTTGACAATCTCTTAAAGAGCTGATTTCAGTCATTAACAGAGCTGTTCTGAAAGTGTCCAAGCAGCCTGTTCTGAGAGTGGACTGTTTTTTGCATTCGTTCTCAAGTTATATCAAAGTGTTGTTTTCTGCCTTTCTCGAGCACATTTTGACTTGTTGTTGAATGCTCCTATAATGTAACTCTAAATGACAATCAGAGCAACTTGAATTGCGTGTGTGCAGCCTTTTGCTCAAAAGTGATCAACGTTTCGTTTTCGGAGTCTCTTTTGACAATCTCTTCGAGAGCTGTTTTCAGTCATTAACAGAGCTGTTCTGAAAGTGTCCAAGCGGCCTGTTCTTAGAGTGGACTGTTTTTTGCATTCGTTCTCAAGTTATATCAAACTATCAAAGTGTTGTTTTCTGCCTTTCTGGAGCACATTTTGACTTGTTGTTGAATGCTCCTATAATGTAACTCTAAATGGCAATCAGAGCAACTTGAATTGCGTGTGTGCAGCCTTTTGCTCAAAAGTGATCAACGTTTCGTTTTCAGAGTCTCTTTTGACAATCTCTTAAAGAGCTGATTTCAGTCATTAACAGAGCTGTTCTGAAAGTGTCCAAGCAGCCTGTTCTGAGAGTGGACTGTTTTTTGCATTCGTTCTCAAGTTATATCAAAGTGTTGTTTTCTGCCTTTCTCGAGCACATTTTGACTTGTTGTTGAATGCTCCTATAATGTAACTCTAAATTACAATCAGAGCAACTTGAATTGCGTGTGTGCAGCCTTTTATTCAAAAGTGATCAACGTTTCGTTTTCGGAGTCTCTTTTGACAATCTCTTCGAGAGCTGTTTTCTGTCATTAACAGAGCTGTTCTGAAAGTGTCCAAGCGGCCTGTTCTTAGAGTGGACTGTTTTTTGCATTCGTTCTCAAGTTATATCAAACTATCAAAGTGTTGTTTTCTGCCTTTCTGGAGCACATTTTGACTTGTTGAATGCTCCTATAATGTAACTCTAAATGACAATCAGAGTATGTTGAATTACGTGTGTGCAGCCTTTTGCTCAAAAGTTATCAATGTTTCGTTTTCAGAGTCTCTTTTGACAATCTCTTAAAGAGCTGATTTCAGTCATTAACAGAGCTGTTCTGAAAGTGTCCAAGCAGCCTGTTCTGAGAGTGGACTGTTTTTTGCATTCGTTCTCAAGTTATATCAAAGTGTTGTTTTCTGCCTTTCTCGAGCACATTTTGACTTGTTGTTGAATGCTCCTATAATGTAACTCTAAATGACAATCAGAGCAACTTGAATTGCGTGTGTGCAGCCTTTTGCTCAAAAGTGATCAACGTTTCGTTTTCGGAGTCTCTTTTGACAATCTCTTCGAGAGCTGTTTTCAGTCATTAACAGAGCTGTTCTGAAAGTGTCCAAGCGGCCTGTTCTTAGAGTGGACTGTTTTTTGCATTCGTTCTCAAGTTATATCAAACCATCAAAGTGTTGTTTTCTGCCTTTCTGGAGCACATTTTGACTTGTTGTTGAATGCTCCTATAATGTAACTCTAAATGACAATCAGAGTATGTTGAATTACGTGTGTGCAGCCTTTTGCTCAAAAGTTATCAATGTTTCGTTTTCAGAGTCTCTTTTGACAATCTCTTAAAGAGCTGATTTCAGTCATTAACAGAGCTGTTCTGAAAGTGTCCAAGCAGCCTGTTCTGAGAGTGGACTGTTTTTTGCAATCGTTCTCAAGTTATATCAAAGTGTTATTTTCTGCCTTTCTCGAGCACATTTTGACTTGTTGTTGAATGCTCCTATAATGTAACTCTAAATGACAATCAGAGCAACTTGAATTGCGTGTGTGCAGCCTTTTGCTCAAAAGTGATCAACGTTTCGTTTTCGGAGTCTCTTTTGACAATCTCTTCGAGAGCTGTTTTCAGTCATTAACAGAGCTGTTCTGAAAGTGTCCAAGCGGCCTGTTCTTAGAGTGGACTGTTTTTTGCATTCGTTCTCAAGTTATATCAAACTATCAAAGTGTTGTTTTCTGCCTTTCTGGAGCACATTTTGACTTGTTGTTGAATGCTCCTATAATGTAACTCTAAATGACAATCAGAGTATGTTGAATTACGTGTGTGCAGCCTTTTGCTCAAAAGTTATCAATGTTTCGTTTTCAGAGTCTCTTTTGACAATCTCTTAAAGAGCTGATTTCAGTCATTAACAGAGCTGTTCTGAAAGTGTCCAAGCAGCCTGTTCTGAGAGTGGACTGTTTTTTGCATTCGTTCTCAAGTTATATCAAAGTGTTGTTTTCTGCCTTTCTCGAGCACATTTTGACTTGTTGTTGAATGCTCCTATAATGTAACTCTAAATGACAATCAGAGCAACTTGAATTGCGTGTGTGCAGCCTTTTGCTCAAAAGTGATCAACGTTTCGTTTTCGGAGTCTCTTTTGACAATCTCTTCGAGAGCTGTTTTCAGTCATTAACAGAGCTGTTCTGAAAGTGTCCAAGCGGCCTGTTCTTAGAGTGGACTGTTTTTTGCATTCGTTCTCAAGTTATATCAAACTATCAAAGTGTTGTTTTCTGCCTTTCTGGAGCACATTTTGACTTGTTGTTGAATGCTCCTATAATGTAACTCTAAATGACAATCAGAGTATGTTGAATTACGTGTGTGCAGCCTTTTGCTCAAAAGTTATCAATGTTTCGTTTTCAGAGTCTCTTTTGACAATCTCTTAAAGAGCTGATTTCAGTCATTAACAGAGCTGTTCTGAAAGTGTCCAAGCAGCCTGTTCTGAGAGTGGACTGTTTTTTGCATTCGTTCTCAAGTTATATCAAACTATCAAAGTGTTGTTTTCTGCCTTTCTGGAGCACATTTTGACTTGTTGTTGAATGCTCCTATAATGTAACTCTAAATGACAATCAGAGCAACTTGAATTGCGTGTGTGCAGCCTTTTGCTCAAAAGTGATCAATGTTTCGTTTTCGGAGTCTCGTTTGACAATCTCTTCGAGAGCTGTTTTCAGTCATTAACAGAGCTGTTCTGAAAGTGTCCAAGCGGCCTGTTCTTAGAGTGGACTGTTTTTTCCATTCGTTCTCAAGTTATATCAAACTATCAAAGTGTTGTTTTCTGCCTTTCTCGAGCACATTTTGACTTGTTGTTGAATGCTCCTATAATGTAACTCTAAATGGCAATCAGAGCAACTTGAATTGCGTGTGTGCAGCCTTTTGCTCAAAAGTGATCAAAGTTTCGTTTTCAGAGTCTCTTTTGACAATCTCTTCGAGAGCTGTTTTCAGTCATTAACAGAGCTGTTCTGAAAGTGTCCAAGCGGCCTGTTCTGAGAGTGGACTGTTTTTTGCATTCGTTCTCAAGTTATATCAAACTATCAAAGTGTTGTTTTCTGCCTTTCTGGAGCACATTTTGACTTGTTGTTGAATGCTCCTATAATGTAACTCTAAATGACAATCAGAGTATGTTGAATTACGTGTGTGCAGCCTTTTGCTCAAAAGTTATCAATGTTTCGTTTTCAGAGTCTCTTTTGACAATCTCTTAAAGAGCTGATTTCAGTCATTAACAGAGCTGTTCTGAAAGTGTCCAAGCGGCCTGTTCTGAGAGTGGACTGTTTTTTGCATTCGTTCTCAAGTTCTATCAGTGTTGTTTTCTGCTTTTCTGGAGCACATTTTGACTTGTTGCTGAATGCTCCTATAATGTAACTCTAAATGACAATCAGAGCAACTTGAATTGCGTGTGTGCAGCCTTTTGCTCAAAAGTGATCAACGTTTCGTTTTCGGAGTCTCTTTTGACAATCTCTTCGAGAGCTGTTTTCAGTCATTAACAGAGCTGTTCTGAAAGTGTCCAAGCGGCCTGTTCTTAGAGTGGACTGTTTTTTGCATTCGTTCTCAAGTTATATCAAACTATCAAAGTGTTGTTTTCTGCCTTTCTCGAGCACATTTTGACTTGTTGTTGAATGCTCCTATAATGTAACTAAATGACAATCAGAGCAACTTGAATTGCGTGTGTGCAGCCTTTTGCTCAAAAGTGATCAAAGTTTCGTTTTCAGAGTCTCTTTTGACAATCTCTTCGAGAGCTGTTTTCAGTCATTAACAGAGCTGTTCTGAAAGTGTCCAAGCGGCCTGTTCTGAGAGTGGACTGTTTTTTGCATTCGTTCTCAAGTTCTATCAGTGTTGTTTTCTGCTTTTCTGGAGCACATTTTGACTTGTTGCTGAATGCTCCTATAATGTAACTCTAAATGACAATCAGAGCAACTTGAATTGCGTGTGTGCAGCCTTTTGCTCAAAAGTGATCAACGTTTCGTTTTCGGAGTCTCTTTTGACAATCTCTTCGAGAGCTGTTTTCAGTCATTAACAGAGCTGTTCTGAAAGTGTCCAAGCGGCCTGTTCTTTGAGTGGACTGTTTTTTGCATTCGTTCTCAAGTTATATCAAACTATCAAAGTGTTGTTTTCTGCCTTTCTCGAGCACATTTTGACTTGTTGTTGAATGCTCCTATAATGTAACTCTAAATGACAATCAGAGTATGTTGAATTACGTGTGTGCAGCCTTTTGCTCAAAAGTTATCAATGTTTCGTTTTCAGAGTCTCTTTTGACAATCTCTTAAAGAGCTGATTTCAGTCATTAACAGAGCTGTTCTGAAAGTGTCCAAGCAGCCTGTTCTGAGAGTGGACTGTTTTTTGCATTCGTTCTCAAGTTATATCAAAGTGTTGTTTTCTGCCTTTCTCGAGCACATTTTGACTTGTTGTTGAATGCTCCTATAATGTAACTCTAAATGACAATCAGAGCAACTTGAATTGCGTGTGTGCAGCCTTTTATTCAAAAGTGATCAACGTTTCGTTTTCGGAGTCTCTTTTGACAATCTCTTCGAGAGCTGTTTTCTGTCATTAACAGAGCTGTTCTGAAAGTGTCCAAGCGGCCTGTTCTTAGAGTGGACTGTTTTTTGCATTCGTTCTCAAGTTATATCAAACTATCAAAGTGTTGTTTTCTGCCTTTCTGGAGCACATTTTGACTTGTTGAATGCTCCTATAATGTAACTCTAAATGACAATCAGAGTATGTTGAATTACGTGTGTGCAGCCTTTTGCTCAAAAGTTATCAATGTTTCGTTTTCAGAGTCTCTTTTGACAATCTCTTAAAGAGCTGATTTCAGTCATTAACAGAGCTGTTCTGAAAGTGTCCAAGCAGCCTGTTCTGAGAGTGGACTGTTTTTTGCATTCGTTCTCAAGTTATATCAAACTATCAAAGTGTTGTTTTCTGCCTTTCTGGAGCACATTTTGACTTGTTGTTGAATGCTCCTATAATGTAACTCTAAATGACAATCAGAGCAACTTGAATTGCGTGTGTGCAGCCTTTTGCTCAAAAGTGATCAATGTTTCGTTTTCGGAGTCTCGTTTGACAATCTCTTCGAGAGCTGTTTTCAGTCATTAACAGAGCTGTTCTGAAAGTGTCCAAGCGGCCTGTTCTTAGAGTGGACTGTTTTTTCCATTCGTTCTCAAGTTATATCAAACTATCAAAGTGTTGTTTTCTGCCTTTCTCGAGCACATTTTGACTTGTTGTTGAATGCTCCTATAATGTAACTCTAAATGGCAATCAGAGCAACTTGAATTGCGTGTGTGCAGCCTTTTGCTCAAAAGTGATCAAAGTTTCGTTTTCAGAGTCTCTTTTGACAATCTCTTCGAGAGCTGTTTTCAGTCATTAACAGAGCTGTTCTGAAAGTGTCCAAGCGGCCTGTTCTGAGAGTGGACTGTTTTTTGCATTCGTTCTCAAGTTATATCAAACTATCAAAGTGTTGTTTTCTGCCTTTCTGGAGCACATTTTGACTTGTTGTTGAATGCTCCTATAATGTAACTCTAAATGACAATCAGAGTATGTTGAATTACGTGTGTGCAGCCTTTTGCTCAAAAGTTATCAATGTTTCGTTTTCAGAGTCTCTTTTGACAATCTCTTAAAGAGCTGATTTCAGTCATTAACAGAGCTGTTCTGAAAGTGTCCAAGCGGCCTGTTCTGAGAGTGGACTGTTTTTTGCATTCGTTCTCAAGTTCTATCAGTGTTGTTTTCTGCTTTTCTGGAGCACATTTTGACTTGTTGCTGAATGCTCCTATAATGTAACTCTAAATGACAATCAGAGCAACTTGAATTGCGTGTGTGCAGCCTTTTGCTCAAAAGTGATCAACGTTTCGTTTTCGGAGTCTCTTTTGACAATCTCTTCGAGAGCTGTTTTCAGTCATTAACAGAGCTGTTCTGAAAGTGTCCAAGCGGCCTGTTCTTTGAGTGGACTGTTTTTTGCATTCGTTCTCAAGTTATATCAAACTATCAAAGTGTTGTTTTCTGCCTTTCTCGAGCACATTTTGACTTGTTGTTGAATGCTCCTATAATGTAACTCTAAATGACAATCAGAGCAACTTGAATTGCGTGTGTGCAGCCTTTTGCTCAAAAGTGATCAAAGTTTCGTTTTCAGAGTCTCTTTTGACAATCTCTTCGAGAGCTGTTTTCAGTCATTAACAGAGCTGTTCTGAAAGTGTCCAAGCGGCCTGTTCTGAGAGTGGACTGTTTTTTGCATTCGTTCTCAAGTTCTATCAGTGTTGTTTTCTGCTTTTCTGGAGCACATTTTGACTTGTTGCTGAATGCTCCTATAATGTAACTCTAAATGACAATCAGAGCAACTTGAATTGCGTGTGTGCAGCCTTTTGCTCAAAAGTGATCAACGTTTCGTTTTCGGAGTCTCTTTTGACAATCTCTTCGAGAGCTGTTTTCAGTCATTAACAGAGCTGTTCTGAAAGTGTCCAAGCGGCCTGTTCTGAGAGTGGACTGTTTTTTGCATTCGTTCTCAAGTTCTATCAGTGTTGTTTTCTGCTTTTCTGGAGCACATTTTGACTTGTTGCTGAATGCTCCTATAATGTATCTCTAAATGACAATCAGAGCAACTTGAATTGCGTGTGTGCAGCCTTTTGCTCAAAAGTGATCAACGTTTCGTTTTCGGAGTCTCTTTTGACAATCTCTTCGAGAGCTGTTTTCAGTCATTAACAGAGCTGTTCTGAAAGTGTCCAAGCGGCCTGTTCTTAGAGTGGACTGTTTTTTGCATTCGTTCTCAAGTTATATCAAACTATCAAAGTGTTGTTTTCTGCCTTTCTCGAGCACATTTTGACTTGTTGTTGAATGCTCCTATAATGTAACTCTAAATGACAATCAGAGTATGTTGAATTACGTTTGTGCAGCCTTTTGCTCAAAAGTTATCAATGTTTCGTTTTCAGAGTCTCTTTTGACAATCTCTTAAAGAGCTGATTTCAGTCATTAACAGAGCTGTTCTGAAAGTGTCCAAGCAGCCTGTTCTGAGAGTGGACTGTTTTTTGCATTCGTTCTCAAGTTATATCAAAGTGTTGTTTTCTGCCTTTCTCGAGCACATTTTGACTTGTTGTTGAATGCTCCTATAATGTAACTCTAAATGACAATCAGAGCAACTTGAATTGCGTGTGTGCAGCCTTTTATTCAAAAGTGATCAACGTTTCGTTTTCGGAGTCTCTTTTGACAATCTCTTCGAGAGCTGTTTTCTGTCATTAACAGAGCTGTTCTGAAAGTGTCCAAGCGGCCTGTTCTTAGAGTGGACTGTTTTTTGCATTCGTTCTCAAGTTATATCAAACTATCAAAGTGTTGTTTTCTGCCTTTCTGGAGCACATTTTGACTTGTTGAATGCTCCTATAATGTAACTCTAAATGACAATCAGAGTATGTTGAATTACGTGTGTGCAGCCTTTTGCTCAAAAGTTATCAATGTTTCGTTTTCAGAGTCTCTTTTGACAATCTCTTAAAGAGCTGATTTCAGTCATTAACAGAGCTGTTCTGAAAGTGTCCAAGCAGCCTGTTCTGAGAGTGGACTGTTTTTTGCATTCGTTCTCAAGTTATATCAAAGTGTTGTTTTCTGCCTTTCTCGAGCACATTTTGACTTGTTGTTGAATGCTCCTATAATGTAACTCTAAATGACAATCAGAGCAACTTGAATTGCGTGTGTGCAGCCTTTTGCTCAAAAGTGATCAACGTTTCGTTTTCGGAGTCTCTTTTGACAATCTCTTCGAGAGCTGTTTTCAGTCATTAACAGAGCTGTTCTGAAAGTGTCCAAGCGGCCTGTTCTGAGAGTGGACTGTTTTTTGCATTCGTTCTCAAGTTATATCAAAGTGTTGTTTTCTGCCTTTCTCGAGCACATTTTGACTTGTTGTTGAATGCTCCTATAATGTAACTCTAAATGACAATCAGAGCAACTTGAATTGCGTGTGTGCAGCCTTTTGCTCAAAAGTGATCAACGTTTCGTTTTCGGAGTCTCTTTTGACAATCTCTTCGAGAGCTGTTTTCAGTCATTAACAGAGCTGTTCTGAAAGTGTCCAAGCGGCCTGTTCTTAGAGTGGACTGTTTTTTGCATTCGTTCTCAAGTTATATCAAACTATCAAAGTGTTGTTTTCTGCCTTTCTGGAGCACATTTTGACTTGTTGTTGAATGCTCCTATAATGTAACTCTAAATGACAATCAGAGTATGTTGAATTACGTGTGTGCAGCCTTTTGCTCAAAAGTTATCAATGTTTCGTTTTCAGAGTCTCTTTTGACAATCTCTTAAAGAGCTGATTTCAGTCATTAACAGAGCTGTTCTGAAAGTGTCCAAGCAGCCTGTTCTGAGAGTGGACTGTTTTTTGCATTCGTTCTCAAGTTATATCAAAGTGTTGTTTTCTGCCTTTCTCGAGCACATTTTGACTTGTTGTTGAATGCTCCTATAATGTAACTCTAAATGACAATCAGAGCAACTTGAATTGCGTGTGTGCAGCCTTTTGCTCAAAAGTGATCAACGTTTCGTTTTCGGAGTCTCTTTTGACAATCTCTTCGAGAGCTGTTTTCAGTCATTAACAGAGCTGTTCTGAAAGTGTCCAAGCGGCCTGTTCTTAGAGTGGACTGTTTTTTGCATTCGTTCTCAAGTTATATCAAACTATCAAAGTGTTGTTTTCTGCCTTTCTGGAGCACATTTTGACTTGTTGTTGAATGCTCCTATAATGTAACTCTAAATGACAATCAGAGTATGTTGAATTACGTGTGTGCAGCCTTTTGCTCAAAAGTTATCAATGTTTCGTTTTCAGAGTCTCTTTTGACAATCTCTTAAAGAGCTGATTTCAGTCATTAACAGAGCTGTTCTGAAAGTGTCCAAGCAGCCTGTTCTGAGAGTGGACTGTTTTTTGCATTCGTTCTCAAGTTATATCAAAGTGTTGTTTTCTGCCTTTCTCGAGCACATTTTGACTTGTTGTTGAATGCTCCTATAATGTAACTCTAAATGACAATCAGAGCAACTTGAATTGCGTGTGTGCAGCCTTTTGCTCAAAAGTGATCAACGTTTCGTTTTCGGAGTCTCTTTTGACAATCTCTTCGAGAGCTGTTTTCAGTCATTAACAGAGCTGTTCTGAAAGTGTCCAAGCGGCCTGTTCTTAGAGTGGACTGTTTTTTGCATTCGTTCTCAAGTTATATCAAACTATCAAAGTGTTGTTTTCTGCCTTTCTGGAGCACATTTTGACTTGTTGTTGAATGCTCTTATAATGTAACTCTAAATGACAATCAGAGTATGTTGAATTACGTGTGTGCAGCCTTTTGCTCAAAAGTGATCAATGTTTCGTTTTCAGAGTCTCTTTTGACAATCTCTTAAAGAGCTGATTTCAGTCATTAACAGAGCTGTTCTGAAAGTGTCCAAGCAGCCTGTTCTGAGAGTGGACTGTTTTTTGCATTCGTTCTCAAGTTATATCAAAGTGTTGTTTTCTGCCTTTCTCGAGCACATTTTGACTTGTTGTTGAATGCTCCTATAATGTAACTCTAAATGACAATCAGAGCAACTTGAATTGCGTGTGTGCAGCCTTTTGCTCAAAAGTGATCAACGTTTCGTTTTCGGAGTCTCTTTTGACAATCTCTTCGAGAGCTGTTTTCAGTCATTAACAGAGCTGTTTTGAAAGTGTCCAAGCGGCCTGTTCTTAGAGTGGACTGTTTTTTGCATTCGTTCTCAAGTTATATCAAACTATCAAAGTGTTGTTTTCTGCCTTTCTGGAGCACATTTTGACTTGCTGTTGAATGCTCCTTTAATGTAACTCTAAATGACAATCAGAGTATGTTGAATTACGTGTGTGCAGCCTTTTGCTCAAAAGTTATCAATGTTTCGTTTTCAGAGTCTCTTTTGACAATCTCTTAAAGAGCTGATTTCAGTCATTAACAGAGCTGTTCTGAAAGTGTCCAAGCAGCCTGTTCTGAGAGTGGACTGTTTTTTGCATTCGTTCTCAAGTTATATCAAAGTGTTGTTTTCTGCTTTCTCGAGCACATTTTGACTTGTTGTTGAATGCTCCTATAATGTAACTCTAAATGACAATCAGAGCAACTTGAATTGCGTGTGTGCAGCCTTTTGCTCAAAAGTGATCAACGTTTCGTTTTCGGAGTCTCTTTTGACAATCTCTTCGAGAGCTGTTTTCAGTCATTAACAGAGCTGTTCTGAAAGTGTCCAAGCGGCCTGTTCTTAGAGTGGACTGTTTTTTGCATTCGTTCTCAAGTTATATCAAACTATCAAAGTGTTGTTTTCTGCCTTTCTGGAGCACATTTTGACTTGTTGTTGAATGCTCCTATAATGTAACTCTAAATGACAATCAGAGTATGTTGAATTACGTGTGTGCAGCCTTTTGCTCAAAAGTTATCAATGTTTCGTTTTCAGAGTCTCTTTTGACAATCTCTTAAAGAGCTGATTTCAGTCATTAACAGAGCTGTTCTGAAAGTGTCCAAGCAGCCTGTTCTGAGAGTGGACTGTTTTTTGCATTCGTTCTCAAGTTATATCAAAGTGTTGTTTTCTGCCTTTCTCGAGCACATTTTGACTTGTTGTTGAATGCTCCTATAATGTAACTCTAAATGACAATCAGAGCAACTTGAATTGCGTGTGTGCAGCCTTTTGCTCAAAAGTGATCAACGTTTCGTTTTCGGAGTCTCTTTTGACAATCTCTTCGAGAGCTGTTTTCAGTCATTAACAGAGCTGTTCTGAAAGTGTCCAAGCGGCCTGTTCTTAGAGTGGACTGTTTTTTGCATTCGTTCTCAAGTTATATCAAACTATCAATGTGTTGTTTTCTGCCTTTCTGGAGCACATATTGACTTGTTGTTGAATGCTCCTTTAATGTAACTCTAAATGACAATCAGAGTATGTTGAATTACGTGTGTGCAGCCTTTTGCTCAAAAGTTATCAATGTTTCGTTTTCAGAGTCTCTTTTGACAATCTCTTAAAGAGCTGATTTCAGTCATTAACAGAGCTGTTCTGAAAGTGTCCAAGCAGCCTGTTCTGAGAGTGGACTGTTTTTTGCATTCGTTCTCAAGTTATATCAAAGTGTTGTTTTCTGCCTTTCTCGAGCACATTTTGACTTGTTGTTGAATGCTCCTATAATGTAACTCTAAATGACAATCAGAGCAACTTGAATTGCGTGTGTGCAGCCTTTTGCTCAAAAGTGATCAACGTTTCGTTTTCGGAGTCTCTTTTGACAATCTCTTCGAGAGCTGTTTTCAGTCATTAACAGAGCTGTTCTGAAAGTGTCCAAGCGGCCTGTTCTTAGAGTGGACTGTTTTTTGCATTCGTTCTCAAGTTATATCAAACTATCAAAGTGTTGTTTTCTGCCTTTCTGGAGCACATTTTGACTTGTTGTTGAATGCTCTTATAATGTAACTCTAAATGACAATCAGAGTATGTTGAATTACGTGTGTGCAGCCTTTTGCTCAAAAGTGATCAATGTTTCGTTTTCAGAGTCTCTTTTGACAATCTCTTAAAGAGCTGATTTCAGTCATTAACAGAGCTGTTCTGAAAGTGTCCAAGCAGCCTGTTCTGAGAGTGGACTGTTTTTTGCATTCGTTCTCAAGTTATATCAAAGTGTTGTTTTCTGCCTTTCTCGAGCACATTTTGACTTGTTGTTGAATGCTCCTATAATGTAACTCTAAATGACAATCAGAGCAACTTGAATTGCGTGTGTGCAGCCTTTTGCTCAAAAGTGATCAACGTTTCGTTTTCGGAATCTCTTTTGACAATCTCTTCGAGAGCTGTTTTCAGTCATTAACAGAGCTGTTCTGAAAGTGTCCAAGCGGCCTGTTCTTAGAGTGGACTGTTTTTTGCATTCGTTCTCAAGTTATATCAAACTATCAAAGTGTTGTTTTCTGCCTTTCTGGAGCACATTTTGACTTGTTGTTGAATGCTCCTTTAATGTAACTCTAAATGACAATCAGAGTATGTTGAATTACGTGTGTGCAGCCTTTTGCTCAAAAGTTATCAATGTTTCGTTTTCAGAGTCTCTTTTGACAATCTCTTAAAGAGCTGATTTCAGTCATTAACAGAGCTGTTCTGAAAGTGTCCAAGCAGCCTGTTCTGAGAGTGGACTGTTTTTTGCATTCGTTCTCAAGTTATATCAAAGTGTTGTTTTCTGCTTTCTCGAGCACATTTTGACTTGTTGTTGAATGCTCCTATAATGTAACTCTAAATGACAATCAGAGCAACTTGAATTGCGTGTGTGCAGCCTTTTGCTCAAAAGTGATCAACGTTTCGTTTTCGGAGTCTCTTTTGACAATCTCTTCGAGAGCTGTTTTCAGTCATTAACAGAGCTGTTCTGAAAGTGTCCAAGCGGCCTGTTCTTAGAGTGGACTGTTTTTTGCATTCGTTCTCAAGTTATATCAAACTATCAAAGTGTTGTTTTCTGCCTTTCTGGAGCACATTTTGACTTGTTGTTGAATGCTCCTATAATGTAACTCTAAATGACAATCAGAGTATGTTGAATTACGTGTGTGCAGCCTTTTGCTCAAAAGTTATCAATTTTTCGTTTTCAGAGTCTCTTTTGACAATCTCTTAAAGAGCTGATTTCAGTCATTAACAGAGCTGTTCTGAAAGTGTCCAAGCAGCCTGTTCTGAGAGTGGACTGTTTTTTGCATTCGTTCTCAAGTTATATCAAAGTGTTGTTTTCTGCCTTTCTCGAGCACATTTTGACTTGTTGTTGAATGCTCCTATAATGTAACTCTAAATGACAATCAGAGCAACTTGAATTGCGTGTGTGCAGCCTTTTGCTCAAAAGTGATCAACGTTTCGTTTTCGGAGTCTCTTTTGACAATCTCTTCGAGAGCTGTTTTCAGTCATTAACAGAGCTGTTCTGAAAGTGTCCAAGCGGCCTGTTCTTAGAGTGGACTGTTTTTTGCATTCGTTCTCAAGTTATATCAAACTATCAAAGTGTTGTTTTCTGCCTTTCTGGAGCACATTTTGACTTGTTGTTGAATGCTCCTATAATGTAACTCTAAATGACAATCAGAGTATGTTGAATTACGTGTGTGCAGCCTTTTGCTCAAAAGTTATCAATGTTTCGTTTTCAGAGTCTCTTTTGACAATCTCTTAAAGAGCTGATTTCAGTCATTAACAGAGCTGTTCTGAAAGTGTCCAAGCAGCCTGTTCTGAGAGTGGACTGTTTTTTGCATTCGTTCTCAAGTTATATCAAAGTGTTGTTTTCTGCCTTTCTCGAGCACATTTTGACTTGTTGTTGAATGCTCCTATAATGTAACTCTAAATGACAATCAGAGCAACTTGAATTGCGTGTGTGCAGCCTTTTGCTCAAAAGTGATCAACGTTTCGTTTTCAGAGTCTCTTTTGACAATCTCTTCGAGAGCTGTTTTCAGTCATTAACAGAGCTGTTCTGAAAGTGTCCAAGCGGCCTGTTCTGAGAGTGGACTGTTTTTTGCATTCGTTCTCAAGTTCTATCAGTGTTGTTTTCTGCTTTTCTGGAGCACATTTTGACTTGTTGCTGAATGCTCCTATAATGTAACTCTAAATGACAATCAGAGCAACTTGAATTGCGTGTGTGCAGCCTTTTGCTCAAAAGTGATCAACGTTTCGTTTTCGGAGTCTCTTTTGACAATCTCTTCGAGAGCTGTTTTCAGTCATTAACAGAGCTGTTCTGAAAGTGTCCAAGCGGCCTGTTCTTAGAGTGGACTGTTTTTTGCATTCGTTCTCAAGTTATATCAAACTATCAAAGTGTTGTTTTCTGCCTTTCTGGAGCACATTTTGACTTGTTGTTGAATGCTCCTATAATGTAACTCTAAATGACAATCAGAGTATGTTGAATTACGTGTGTGCAGCCTTTTGCTCAAAAGTTATCAATGTTTCGTTTTCAGAGTCTCTTTTGACAATCTCTTAAAGAGCTGATTTCAGTCATTAACAGAGCTGTTCTGAAAGTGTCCAAGCAGCCTGTTCTGAGAGTGGACTGTTTTTTGCATTCGTTCTCAAGTTATATCAAAGTGCTGTTTTCTGCCTTTCTCGAGCACATTTTGACTTGTTGTTGAATGCTCCTATAATGTAACTCTAAATGACAATCAGAGCAACTTGAATTGCGTGTGTGCAGCCTTTTGCTCAAAAGTGATCAACGTTTCGTTTTCAGAGTCTCTTTTGACAATCTCTTCGAGAGCTGTTTTCAGTCATTAACAGAGCTGTTCTGAAAGTGTCCAAGCGGCCTGTTCTGAGAGTGGACTGTTTTTTGCATTCGTTCTCAAGTTCTATCAGTGTTGTTTTCTGCTTTTCTGGAGCACATTTTGACTTGTTGCTGAATGCTCCTATAATGTAACTCTAAATGACAATCAGAGCAACTTGAATTGCGTGTGTGCAGCCTTTTGCTCAAAAGTGATCAACGTTTCGTTTTCGGAGTCTCTTTTGACAATCTCTTCGAGAGCTGTTTTCAGTCATTAACAGAGCTGTTCTGAAAGTGTCCAAGCGGCCTGTTCTTAGAGTGGACTGTTTTTTGCATTCGTTCTCAAGTTATATCAAACTATCAAAGTGTTGTTTTCTGCCTTTCTCGAGCACATTTTGACTTGTTGTTGAATGCTCCTATAATGTAACTCTAAATGACAATCAGAGTATGTTGAATTACGTGTGTGCAGCCTTTTGCTCAAAAGTTATCAATGTTTCGTTTTCAGAGTCTCTTTTGACAATCTCTTAAAGAGCTGATTTCAGTCATTAACAGAGCTGTTCTGAAAGTGTCCAAGCAGCCTGTTCTGAGAGTGGACTGTTTTTTGCATTCGTTCTCAAGTTATATCAAACTATCAAAGTGTTGTTTTCTGCCTTTCACGAGCACATTTTGACTTGTTGTTGAATAATCCTATAATGTAACTCTAAATGACAATCAGAGCAACTTGAATTGCGTGTGTGCAGCCTTTTGCTCAAAAGTGATCAACGTTTCGTTTTCGGAGTCTCTTTTGACAATCTCTTCGAGAGCTGTTTTCAGTCATTAAGAGAGCTCTTCTGAAAGTGTCCAAGCGGCCTGTTCTGAGAGTGGACTGTTTTTTGCATTCGTTCTCAAGTTATATCAAACTATCAAAGTGTTGTTTTCTGCCTTTCACGAGCACATTTTGACTTGTTGTTGAATAATCCTATAATGTTACTCTAAATGACAATCAGAGCAACTTGAATTGCGTGTGTGCAGCCTTTTGCTCAAAAGTAATCAACGTTTCGTTTTCAAAGTCTCTTTTGACAATCTCTTCGAGAGCTGTTTTCAGTCATTAACAGAGCTGTTCTGAAAGTGTCCAAGCGGCCTGTTCTTAGAGTGGACTGTTTTTTGCATTCGTTCTCAAGTTATATCAAACTATCAAAGTGTTGTTTTCTGCCTTTCACGAGCACATTTTGACTTGTTGTTGAATAATCCTATAATGTTACTCTAAATGACAATCAGAGCAACTTGAATTGCGTGTGTGCAGCCTTTTGCTCAAAAGTAATCAACGTTTCGTTTTCAGAGTCTCTTTTGACAATCTCTTCGAGAGCTGTTTTCAGTCATTAACAGAGCTGTTCTGAAAGTGTCCAAGCGGCCTGTTCTTAGAGTGGACTGTTTTTTGCATTCGTTCTCAAGTTATATCAAACTATCAAAGTGTTATTTTCTGCCTTTCACGAGCACATTTTGACTTGTTGTTGAATAATCCTATAATGTAACTCTAAATGACAATCAGAGCAACTTGAATTGCGTGTGTGCAGCCTTTTGCTCAAAAGTGATCAACGTTTCGTTTTCGGAGTCTCTTTTGACAATCTCTTCGAGAGCTGTTTTCAGTCATTAACAGAGCTGTTCTGAAAGTGTCCAAGCGGCCTGTTCTTAGAGTGGACTGTTTTTTGCATTCGTTCTCAAGTTATATCAAACTATCAAAGTGTTGTTTTCTGCCTTTCACGAGCACATTTTGACTTGTTGTTGAATAATCCTATAATGTAACTCTAAATGACAATCAGAGCAACTTGAATTGCGTGTGTGCAGCCTTTTGCTCAAAAGTGATCAACGTTTCGTTTTCGGAGTCTCTTTTGACAATCTCTTCGAGAGCTGTTTTCAGTCATTAACAGAGCTGTTCTGAAAGTGTCCAAGCGGCCTGTTCTTAGAGTGGACTGTTTTTTGCATTCGTTCTCAAGTTATATCAAACTATCAAAGTGTTGTTTTCTGCCTTTCACGAGCACATTTTGACTTGTTGTTGAATAATCCTATAATGTTACTCTAAATGACAATCAGAGCAACTTGAATTGCGTGTGTGCAGCCTTTTGCTCAAAAGTAATCAACGTTTCGTTTTCAGAGTCTCTTTTGACAATCTCTTCGAGAGCTGTTTTCAGTCATTAACAGAGCTGTTCTGAAAGTGTCCAAGCGGCCTGTTCTGAGAGTGGACTGTTTTTGCATTCGTTCTCAAGTTCTATCAGTGTTGTTTTCTGCTTTTCTGGAGCACATTTTGACTTGTTGCTGAATGCTCCTATAATGTAACTCTAAATGACAATCAGAGCAACTTGAATTGCGTGTGTGCAGCCTTTTGCTCAAAAGTGATCAACGTTTCGTTTTCGGAGTCTCTTTTGACAATCTCTTCGAGAGCTGTTTTCAGTCATTAACAGAGCTGTTCTGAAAGTGTCCAAGCGGCCTGTTCTTAGAGTGGACTGTTTTTTGCATTCGTTCTTAAGTTATTTCAAACTATCAAAGTGTTATTTTCTGCCTTTCACGAGCACATTTTGACTTGTTGTTGAATAATCCTATAATGTAACTCTAAATGACAATCAGAGCAACTTGAATTGCGTGTGTGCAGCCTTTTGCTCAAAAGTGATCAACGTTTCGTTTTCGGAGTCTCTTTTGACAATCTCTTCGAGAGCTGTTTTCAGTCATTAACAGAGCTGTTCTGAAAGTGTCCAAGCGGCCTGTTCTTAGAGTGGACTGTTTTTTGCATTCGTTCTCAAGTTATATCAAACTATCAAAGTGTTGTTTTCTGCCTTTCACGAGCACATTTTGACTTGTTGTTGAATAATCCTATAATGTAACTCTAAATGACAATCAGAGCAACTTGAATTGCGTGTGTGCAGCCTTTTGCTCAAAAGTGATCAACGTTTCGTTTTCGGAGTCTCTTTTGACAATCTCTTCGAGAGCTGTTTTCAGTCATTAACAGAGCTGTTCTGAAAGTGTCCAAGCGGCCTGTTCTTAGAGTGGACTGTTTTTTGCATTCGTTCTCAAGTTATATCAAACTATCAAAGTGTTGTTTTCTGCCTTTCACGAGCACATTTTGACTTGTTGTTGAATAATCCTATAATGTAACTCTAAATGACAATCAGAGCAACTTGAATTGCGTGTGTGCAGCCTTTTGCTCAAAAGTGATCAACGTTTCGTTTTCAGAGTCTCTTTTGACAATCTCTTCGAGAGCTGTTTTCAGTCATTAACAGAGCTGTTCTGAAAGTGTCCAAGCGGCCTGTTCTTAGAGTGGACTGTTTTTTGCATTCGTTCTCAAGTTATATCAAACTATCAAAGTGTTGTTTTCTGCCTTTCACGAGCACATTTTGACTTGTTGTTGAATAATCCTATAATGTAACTCTAAATGACAATCAGAGCAACTTGAATTGCGTGTGTGCAGCCTTTTGCTCAAAAGTGATCAACGTTTCGTTTTCGGAGTCTCTTTTGACAATCTCTTCGAGAGCTGTTTTCAGTCATTAACAGAGCTGTTCTGAAAGTGTCCAAGCGGCCTGTTCTGAGAGTGGACTGTTTTTTTGCATTCGTTCTCAAGTTATATCAAACTATCAAAGTGTTGTTTTCTGCCTTTCGAGAGCACATTTTGACTTGTTGTTGAATAATCCTATAATGTAACTCTAAATGACAATCAGAGCAACTTGAATTGCGTGTGTGCAGCCTTTTGCTCAAAAGTGATCAACGTTTCGTTTTCGGAGTCTCTTTTGACAATCTCTTCGAGAGCTGTTTTCAGTCATTAACAGAGCTGTTCTGAAAGTGTCCAAGCGGCCTGTTCTTAGAGTGGACTGTTTTTTGCATTCGTTCTCAAGTTATATCAAACTATCAAAGTGTTGTTTTCTGCCTTTCACGAGCACATTTTGACTTGTTGTTGAATAATCCTATAATGTAACTCTAAATGACAATCAGAGTAACTTGAATTGCGTGTGTGCAGCCTTTTGCTCAAAAGTGATCAACGTTTCGTTTTCGGAGTCTCTTTTGACAATCTCTTCGAGAGCTGTTTTCAGTCATTAACAGAGCTGTTCTGAAAGTGTCCAAGCGGCCTGTTCTTAGAGTGGACTGTTTTTTGCATTCGTTCTCAAGTTATATCAAACTATCAAAGTGTTGTTTTCTGCCTTTCACGAGCACATTTTGACTTGTTGTTGAATAATCCTATAATGTTACTCTAAATGACAATCAGAGCAACTTGAATTGCGTGTGTGCAGCCTTTTGCTCAAAAGTGATCAACGTTTCGTTTTCGGAGTCTCTTTTGACAATCTCTTCGAGAGCTGTTTTCAGTCATTAACAGAGCTGTTCTGAAAGTGTCCAAGCGGCCTGTTCTTAGAGTGGACTGTTTTTTGCATTCGTTCTCAAGTTATATCAAACTATCAAAGTGTTGTTTTCTGCCTTTCACGAGCACATTTTGACTTGTTGTTGAATAATCCTATAATGTTACTCTAAATGACAATCAGAGCAACTTGAATTGCGTGTGTGCAGCCTTTTGCTCAAAAGTAATCAACGTTTCGTTTTCAGAGTATCTTTTGACAATCTCTTCGAGAGCTGTTTTCAGTCATTAACAGAGCTGTTCTGAAAGTGTCCAAGCGGCCTGTTCTGAGAGTGGACTGTTTTTTGCATTCGTTCTCAAGTTATATCAAACTATCAAAGTGTTGTTTTCTGCCTTTCACGAGCACATTTTGACTTGTTGTTGAATAATCCTATAATGTAACTCTAAATGACAATCAGAGCAACTTGAATTGCGTGTGTGCAGCCTTTTGCTCAAAAGTGATCAACGTTTCGTTTTCGGAGTCTCTTTTGACAATCTCTTCGAGAGCTGTTTTCAGTCATTAACAGAGCTGTTCTGAAAGTGTCCAAGCGGCCTGTTCTTAGAGTGGACTGTTTTTTGCATTCGTTCTCAAGTTATATCAAACTATCAAAGTGTTGTTTTCTGCCTTTCACGAGCACATTTTGACTTGTTGTTGAATAATCCTATAATGTAACTCTAAATGACAATCAGAGCAACTTGAATTGCGTGTGTGCAGCCTTTTGCTCAAAAGTGATCAACGTTTCGTTTTCGGAGTCTCTTTTGACAATCTCTTCGAGAGCTGTTTTCAGTCATTAACAGAGCTGTTCTGAAAGTGTCCAAGCGGCCTGTTCTGAGAGTGGACTGTTTTTTTGCATTCGTTCTCAAGTTATATCAAACTATCAAAGTGTTGTTTTCTGCCTTTCACGAGCACATTTTGACTTGTTGTTGAATAATCCTATAATGTTACTCTAAATGACAATCAGAGCAACTTGAATTGCGTGTGTGCAGCCTTTTGCTCAAAAGTGATCAACGTTTCGTTTTCGGAGTCTCTTTTGACAATCTCTTCGAGAGCTGTTTTCAGTCATTAACAGAGCTGTTCTGAAAGTGTCCAAGCGGCCTGTTCTTAGAGTGGACTGTTTTTTGCATTCGTTCTCAAGTTATATCAAACTATCAAAGTGTTGTTTTCTGCCTTTCACGAGCACATTTTGACTTGTTGTTGAATAATCCTATAATGTTACTCTAAATGACAATCAGAGCAACTTGAATTGCGTGTGTTGCAGCCTTTTGCTCAAAAGTAATCAACGTTTCGTTTTCAGAGTATCTTTTGACAATCTCTTCGAGAGCTGTTTTCAGTCATTAACAGAGCTGTTCTGAAAGTGTCCAAGCGGCCTGTTCTGAGAGTGGACTGTTTTTTGCATTCGTTCTCAAGTTATATCAAACTATCAAAGTGTTGTTTTCTGCCTTTCACGAGCACATTTTGACTTGTTGTTGAATAATCCTATAATGTAACTCTAAATGACAATCAGAGCAACTTGAATTGCGTGTGTGCAGCCTTTTGCTCAAAAGTGATCAACGTTTCGTTTTCGGAGTCTCTTTTGACAATCTCTTCGAGAGCTGTTTTCAGTCATTAACAGAGCTGTTCTGAAAGTGTCCAAGCGGCCTGTTCTTAGAGTGGACTGTTTTTTGCATTCGTTCTCAAGTTATATCAAACTATCAAAGTGTTGTTTTCTGCCTTTCACGAGCACATTTTGACTTGTTGTTGAATAATCCTATAATGTAACTCTAAATGACAATCAGAGCAACTTGAATTGCGTGTGTGCAGCCTTTTGCTCAAAAGTGTTCAACGTTTCGTTTTCAGAGTCTCTTTTGACAATCTCTTCGAGAGCTGTTTTCAGTCATTAACAGAGCTGTTCTGAAAGTGTCCAAGCGGCCTGTTCTGAGAGTGGACTGTTTTTTTGCATTCGTTCTCAAGTTATATCAAACTATTAAAGTGTTGTTTTCTGCCTTTCGAGAGCACATTTTGACTTGTTGTTGAATAATCCTATAATGTAACTCTAAATGACAATCAGAGCAACTTGAATTGCGTGTGTGCAGCCTTTTGCTCAAAAGTGATCAACGTTTCGTTTTCGGAGTCTCTTTTGACAATCTCTTCGAGAGCTGTTTTCAGTCATTAACAGAGCTGTTCTGAAAGTGTCCAAGCGGCCTGTTCTTAGAGTGGACTGTTTTTTGCATTCGTTCTCAAGTTATATCAAACTATCAAAGTGTTGTTTTCTGCCTTTCACGAGCACATTTTGACTTGTTGTTGAATAATCCTATAATGTAACTCTAAATGACAATCAGAGTAACTTGAATTTCGTGTGTGCAGCCTTTTGCTCAAAAGTGATCAACGTTTCGTTTTCGGAGTCTCTTTTGACAATCTCTTCGAGAGCTGTTTTCAGTCATTAACAGAGCTGTTCTGAAAGTGTCCAAGCGGCCTGTTCTTAGAGTGGACTGTTTTTTGCATTCGTTCTCAAGTTATATCAAACTATCAAAGTGTTGTTTTCTGCCTTTCACGAGCACATTTTGACTTGTTGTTGAATAATCCTATAATGTTACTCTAAATGACAATCAGAGCAACTTGAATTGCGTGTGTGCAGCCTTTTGCTCAAAAGTGATCAACGTTTCGTTTTCGGAGTCTCTTTTGACAATCTCTTCGAGAGCTGTTTTCAGTCATTAACAGAGCTGTTCTGAAAGTGTCCAAGCGGCCTGTTCTTAGAGTGGACTGTTTTTTGCATTCGTTCTCAAGTTATATCAAACTATCAAAGTGTTGTTTTCTGCCTTTCACGAGCACATTTTGACTTGTTGTTGAATAATCCTATAATGTTACTCTAAATGACAATCAGAGCAACTTGAATTGCGTGTGTGCAGCCTTTTGCTCAAAAGTAATCAACGTTTCGTTTTCAGAGTATCTTTTGACAATCTCTTCGAGAGCTGTTTTCAGTCATTAACAGAGCTGTTCTGAAAGTGTCCAAGCGGCCTGTTCTGAGAGTGGACTGTTTTTTGCATTCGTTCTCAAGTTATATCAAACTATCAAAGTGTTGTTTTCTGCCTTTCACGAGCACATTTTGACTTGTTGTTGAATAATCCTATAATGTAACTCTAAATGACAATCAGAGCAACTTGAATTGCGTGTGTGCAGCCTTTTGCTCAAAAGTGATCAACGTTTCGTTTTCGGAGTCTCTTTTGACAATCTCTTCGAGAGCTGTTTTCAGTCATTAACAGAGCTGTTCTGAAAGTGTCCAAGCGGCCTGTTCTTAGAGTGGACTGTTTTTTGCATTCGTTCTCAAGTTATATCAAACTATCAAAGTGTTGTTTTCTGCCTTTCACGAGCACATTTTGACTTGTTGTTGAATAATCCTATAATGTAACTCTAAATGACAATCAGAGCAACTTGAATTGCGTGTGTGCAGCCTTTTGCTCAAAAGTGATCAACGTTTCGTTTTCAGAGTCTCTTTTGACAATCTCTTCGAGAGCTGTTTTCAGTCATTAACAGAGCTGTTCTGAAAGTGTCCAAGCGGCCTGTTCTTAGAGTGGACTGTTTTTTGCATTCGTTCTCAAGTTATATCAAACTATCAAAGTGTTGTTTTCTGCCTTTCACGAGCACATTTTGACTTGTTGTTGAATAATCCTATAATGTAACTCTAAATGACAATCAGAGCAACTTGAATTGCGTGTGTGCAGCCTTTTGCTCAAAAGTGATCAACGTTTCGTTTTCGGAGTCTCTTTTGACAATCTCTTCGAGAGCTGTTTTCAGTCATTAACAGAGCTGTTCTGAAAGTGTCCAAGCGGCCTGTTCTTAGAGTGGACTGTTTTTTGCATTCGTTCTCAAGTTATATCAAACTATCAAAGTGTTGTTTTCTGCCTTTCACAAGCACATTTTGACTTGTTGTTGAATAATCCTATAATGTAACTCTAAATGACAATCAGAGCAACTTGAATTGCGTGTGTGCAGCCTTTTGCTCAAAAGTGATCAACGTTTCGTTTTCGGAGTCTCTTTTGACAATCTCTTCGAGAGCTGTTTTCAGTCATTAACAGAGCTGTTCTGAAAGTGTCCAAGCGGCCTGTTCTGAGAGTGGACTGTTTTTTTGCATTCGTTCTCAAGTTATATCAAACTATCAAAGTGTTGTTTTCTGCCTTTCACGAGCACATTTTGACTTGTTGTTGAATAATCCTATAATGTTACTCTAAATGACAATCAGAGCAACTTGAATTGCGTGTGTGCAGCCTTTTGCTCAAAAGTGATCAACGTTTCGTTTTCGGAGTCTCTTTTGACAATCTCTTCGAGAGCTGTTTTCAGTCATTAACAGAGCTGTTCTGAAAGTGTCCAAGCGGCCTGTTCTTAGAGTGGACTGTTTTTTGCATTCGTTCTCAAGTTATATCAAACTATCAAAGTGTTGTTTTCTGCCTTTCACGAGCACATTTTGACTTGTTGTTGAATAATCCTATAATGTTACTCTAAATGACAATCAGAGCAACTTGAATTGCGTGTGTTGCAGCCTTTTGCTCAAAAGTAATCAACGTTTCGTTTTCAGAGTATCTTTTGACAATCTCTTCGAGAGCTGTTTTCAGTCATTAACAGAGCTGTTCTGAAAGTGTCCAAGCGGCCTGTTCTGAGAGTGGACTGTTTTTTGCATTCGTTCTCAAGTTATATCAAACTATCAAAGTGTTGTTTTCTGCCTTTCACGAGCACATTTTGACTTGTTGTTGAATAATCCTATAATGTAACTCTAAATGACAATCAGAGCAACTTGAATTGCGTGTGTGCAGCCTTTTGCTCAAAAGTGATCAACGTTTCGTTTTCGGAGTCTCTTTTGACAATCTCTTCGAGAGCTGTTTTCAGTCATTAACAGAGCTGTTCTGAAAGTGTCCAAGCGGCCTGTTCTTAGAGTGGACTGTTTTTTGCATTCGTTCTCAAGTTATATCAAACTATCAAAGTGTTGTTTTCTGCCTTTCACGAGCACATTTTGACTTGTTGTTGAATAATCCTATAATGTAACTCTAAATGACAATCAGAGCAACTTGAATTGCGTGTGTGCAGCCTTTTGCTCAAAAGTGATCAACGTTTCGTTTTCAGAGTCTCTTTTGACAATCTCTTCGAGAGCTGTTTTCAGTCATTAACAGAGCTGTTCTGAAAGTGTCCAAGCGGCCTGTTCTTAGAGTGGACTGTTTTTTGCATTCGTTCTCAAGTTATATCAAACTATCAAAGTGTTGTTTTCTGCCTTTCACGAGCACATTTTGACTTGTTGTTGAATAATCCTATAATGTAACTCTAAATGACAATCAGAGCAACTTGAATTGCGTGTGTGCAGCCTTTTGCTCAAAAGTGATCAACGTTTCGTTTTCGGAGTCTCTTTTGACAATCTCTTCGAGAGCTGTTTTCAGTCATTAACAGAGCTGTTCTGAAAGTGTCCAAGCGGCCTGTTCTGAGAGTGGACTGTTTTTTTGCATTCGTTCTCAAGTTATATCAAACTATCAAAGTGTTGTTTTCTGCCTTTCACGAGCACATTTTGACTTGTTGTTGAATAATCCTATAATGTTACTCTAAATGACAATCAGAGCAACTTGAATTGCGTGTGTGCAGCCTTTTGCTCAAAAGTGATCAACGTTTCGTTTTCGGAGTCTCTTTTGACAATCTCTTCGAGAGCTGTTTTCAGTCATTAACAGAGCTGTTCTGAAAGTGTCCAAGCGGCCTGTTCTTAGAGTGGACTGTTTTTTGCATTCGTTCTCAAGTTATATCAAACTATCAAAGTGTTGTTTTCTGCCTTTCACGAGCACATTTTGACTTGTTGTTGAATAATCCTATAATGTTACTCTAAATGACAATCAGAGCAACTTGAATTGCGTGTGTGCAGCCTTTTGCTCAAAAGTAATCAACGTTTCGTTTTCAGAGTATCTTTTGACAATCTCTTCGAGAGCTGTTTTCAGTCATTAACAGAGCTGTTCTGAAAGTGTCCAAGCGGCCTGTTCTGAGAGTGGACTGTTTTTTGCATTCGTTCTCAAGTTATATCAAACTATCAAAGTGTTGTTTTCTGCCTTTCATGAGCACATTTTGACTTGTTGTTGAATAATCCTATAATGTAACTCTAAATGACAATCAGAGCAACTTGAATTGCGTGTGTGCAGCCTTTTGCTCAAAAGTGATCAACATTTCGTTTTCGGAGTCTCTTTTGACAATCTCTTCGAGAGCTGTTTTCAGTCATTAACAGAGCTGTTCTGAAAGTGTCCAAGCGGCCTGTTCTTAGAGTGGACTGTTTTTTGCATTCGTTCTCAAGTTATATCAAACTATCAAAGTGTTGTTTTCTGCCTTTCACGAGCACATTTTGACTTGTTGTTGAATAATCCTATAATGTAACTCTAAATGACAATCAGAGCAACTTGAATTGCGTGTGTGCAGCCTTTTGCTCAAAAGTGATCAACGTTTCGTTTTCAGAGTCTCTTTTGACAATCTCTTCGAGAGCTGTTTTCAGTCATTAACAGAGCTGTTCTGAAAGTGTCCAAGCGGCCTGTTCTTAGAGTGGACTGTTTTTTGCATTCGTTCTCAAGTTATATCAAACTATCAAAGTGTTGTTTTCTGCCTTTCACGAGCACATTTTGACTTGTTGTTGAATAATCCTATAATGTAACTCTAAATGACAATCAGAGCAACTTGAATTGCGTGTGTGCAGCCTTTTGCTCAAAAGTGATCAACGTTTCGTTTTCGGAGTCTCTTTTGACAATCTCTTCGAGAGCTGTTTTCAGTCATTAACAGAGCTGTTCTGAAAGTGTCCAAGCGGCCTGTTCTTAGAGTGGACTGTTTTTTGCATTCGTTCTCAAGTTATATCAAACTATCAAAGTGTTGTTTTCTGCCTTTCACGAGCACATTTTGACTTGTTGTTGAATAATCCTATAATGTAACTCTAAATGACAATCAGAGCAACTTGAATTGCGTGTGTGCAGCCTTTTGCTCAAAAGTGATCAACGTTTCGTTTTCGGAGTCTCTTTTGACAATCTCTTCGAGAGCTGTTTTCAGTCATTAACAGAGCTGTTCTGAAAGTGTCCAAGCGGCCTGTTCTGAGAGTGGACTGTTTTTTTGCATTCGTTCTCAAGTTATATCAAACTATCAAAGTGTTGTTTTCTGCCTTTCACGAGCACATTTTGACTTGTTGTTGAATAATCCTATAATGTTACTCTAAATGACAATCAGAGCAACTTGAATTGCGTGTGTGCAGCCTTTTGCTCAAAAGTGATCAACGTTTCGTTTTCGGAGTCTCTTTTGACAATCTCTTCGAGAGCTGTTTTCAGTCATTAACAGAGCTGTTCTGAAAGTGTCCAAGCGGCCTGTTCTTAGAGTGGACTGTTTTTTGCATTCGTTCTCAAGTTATATCAAACTATCAAAGTGTTGTTTTCTGCCTTTCACGAGCACATTTTGACTTGTTGTTGAATAATCCTATAATGTTACTCTAAATGACAATCAGAGCAACTTGAATTGCGTGTGTTGCAGCCTTTTGCTCAAAAGTAATCAACGTTTCGTTTTCAGAGTATCTTTTGACAATCTCTTCGAGAGCTGTTTTCAGTCATTAACAGAGCTGTTCTGAAAGTGTCCAAGCGGCCTGTTCTGAGAGTGGACTGTTTTTTGCATTCGTTCTCAAGTTATATCAAACTATCAAAGTGTTGTTTTCTGCCTTTCACGAGCACATTTTGACTTGTTGTTGAATAATCCTATAATGTAACTCTAAATGACAATCAGAGCAACTTGAATTGCGTGTGTGCAGCCTTTTGCTCAAAAGTGATCAACGTTTCGTTTTCGGAGTCTCTTTTGACAATCTCTTCGAGAGCTGTTTTCAGTCATTAACAGAGCTGTTCTGAAAGTGTCCAAGCGGCCTGTTCTTAGAGTGGACTGTTTTTTGCATTCGTTCTCAAGTTATATCAAACTATCAAAGTGTTGTTTTCTGCCTTTCACGAGCACATTTTGACTTGTTGTTGAATAATCCTATAATGTAACTCTAAATGACAATCAGAGCAACTTGAATTGCGTGTGTGCAGCCTTTTGCTCAAAAGTGATCAACGTTTCGTTTTCAGAGTCTCTTTTGACAATCTCTTCGAGAGCTGTTTTCAGTCATTAACAGAGCTGTTCTGAAAGTGTCCAAGCGGCCTGTTCTTAGAGTGGACTGTTTTTTGCATTCGTTCTCAAGTTAT
Organism: Nansenia antarctica; assembly: GCF_963989245.1. Lineage (NCBI taxonomy): Eukaryota > Metazoa > Chordata > Actinopteri > Argentiniformes > Microstomatidae > Nansenia > Nansenia antarctica. Next base: position 9,675,663 of record NC_137686.1, on the reverse strand, counting down.
ATCAAACTATCAAAGTGTTGTTTTCTGCCTTTCACGAGCACATTTTGACTTGTTGTTGAATAATCCTATAATGTAACTCTAAATGACAATCAGAGCAACTTGAATTGCGTGTGTGCAGCCTTTTGCTCAAAAGTGATCAACGTTTCGTTTTCGGAGTCTCTTTTGACAATCTCTTCGAGAGCTGTTTTCAGTCATTAACAGAGCTGTTCTGAAAGTGTCCAAGCGGCCTGTTCTGAGAGTGGACTGTTTTTTTGCATTCGTTCTCAAGTTATATCAAACTATCAAAGTGTTGTTTTCTGCCTTTCACGAGCACATTTTGACTTGTTGTTGAATAATCCTATAATGTTACTCTAAATGACAATCAGAGCAACTTGAATTGCGTGTGTGCAGCCTTTTGCTCAAAAGTGATCAACGTTTCGTTTTCGGAGTCTCTTTTGACAATCTCTTCGAGAGCTGTTTTCAGTCATTAACAGAGCTGTTCTGAAAGTGTCCAAGCGGCCTGTTCTTAGAGTGGACTGTTTTTTGCATTCGTTCTCAAGTTATATCAAACTATCAAAGTGTTGTTTTCTGCCTTTCACGAGCACATTTTGACTTGTTGTTGAATAATCCTATAATGTTACTCTAAATGACAATCAGAGCAACTTGAATTGCGTGTGTTGCAGCCTTTTGCTCAAAAGTAATCAACGTTTCGTTTTCAGAGTATCTTTTGACAATCTCTTCGAGAGCTGTTTTCAGTCATTAACAGAGCTGTTCTGAAAGTGTCCAAGCGGCCTGTTCTGAGAGTGGACTGTTTTTTGCATTCGTTCTCAAGTTATATCAAACTATCAAAGTGTTGTTTTCTGCCTTTCACGAGCACATTTTGACTTGTTGTTGAATAATCCTATAATGTAACTCTAAATGACAATCAGAGCAACTTGAATTGCGTGTGTGCAGCCTTTTGCTCAAAAATGATCAACGTTTCGTTTTCGGAGTCTCTTTTGACAATCTCTTCGAGAGCTGTTTTCAGTCATTAACAGAGCTGTTCTGAAAGTGTCCAAGCGGCCTGTTCTTAGAGTGGACTGTTTTTTGCATTCGTTCTCAAGTTATATCAAACTATCAAAGTGTTGTTTTCTGCCTTTCACGAGCACATTTTGACTTGTTGTTGAATAATCCTATAATGTAACTCTAAATGACAATCAGAGCAACTTGAATTGCGTGTGTGCAGCCTTTTGCTCAAAAGTGATCAACGTTTCGTTTTCAGAGTCTCTTTTGACAATCTCTTCGAGAGCTGTTTTCAGTCATTAACAGAGCTGTTCTGAAAGTGTCCAAGCGGCCTGTTCTTAGAGTGGACTGTTTTTTGCATTCGTTCTCAAGTTATATCAAACTATCAAAGTGTTGTTTTCTGCCTTTCACGAGCACATTTTGACTTGTTGTTGAATAATCCTATAATGTAACTCTAAATGACAATCAGAGCAACTTGAATTGCGTGTGTGCAGCCTTTTGCTCAAAAGTGATCAACGTTTCGTTTTCGGAGTCTCTTTTGACAATCTCTTCGAGAGCTGTTTTCAGTCATTAACAGAGCTGTTCTGAAAGTGTCCAAGCGGCCTGTTCTTAGAGTGGACTGTTTTTTGCATTCGTTCTCAAGTTATATCAAACTATCAAAGTGTTGTTTTCTGCCTTTCACGAGCACATTTTGACTTGTTGTTGAATAATCCTATAATGTAACTCTAAATGACAATCAGAGCAACTTGAATTGCGTGTGTGCAGCCTTTTGCTCAAAAGTGATCAACGTTTCGTTTTCGGAGTCTCTTTTGACAATCTCTTCGAGAGCTGTTTTCAGTCATTAACAGAGCTGTTCTGAAAGTGTCCAAGCGGCCTGTTCTGAGAGTGGACTGTTTTTTTGCATTCGTTCTCAAGTTATATCAAACTATCAAAGTGTTGTTTTCTGCCTTTCGAGAGCACATTTTGACTTGTTGTTGAATAATCCTATAATGTAACTCTAAATGACAATCAGAGCAACTTGAATTGCGTGTGTGCAGCCTTTTGCTCAAAAGTGATCAACGTTTCGTTTTCGGAGTCTCTTTTGACAATCTCTTCGAGAGCTGTTTTCAGTCATTAACAGAGCTGTTCTGAAAGTGTCCAAGCGGCCTGTTCTTAGAGTGGACTGTTTTTTGCATTCGTTCTCAAGTTATATCAAACTATCAAAGTGTTGTTTTCTGCCTTTCACGAGCACATTTTGACTTGTTGTTGAATAATCCTATAATGTAACTCTAAATGACAATCAGAGTAACTTGAATTGCGTGTGTGCAGCCTTTTGCTCAAAAGTGATCAACGTTTCGTTTTCGGAGTCTCTTTTGACAATCTCTTCGAGAGCTGTTTTCAGTCATTAACAGAGCTGTTCTGAAAGTGTCCAAGCGGCCTGTTCTTAGAGTGGACTGTTTTTTGCATTCGTTCTCAAGTTATATCAAACTATCAAAGTGTTGTTTTCTGCCTTTCACGAGCACATTTTGACTTGTTGTTGAATAATCCTATAATGTTACTCTAAATGACAATCAGAGCAACTTGAATTGCGTGTGTGCAGCCTTTTGCTCAAAAGTGATCAACGTTTCGTTTTCGGAGTCTCTTTTGACAATCTCTTCGAGAGCTGTTTTCAGTCATTAACAGAGCTGTTCTGAAAGTGTCCAAGCGGCCTGTTCTTAGAGTGGACTGTTTTTTGCATTCGTTCTCAAGTTATATCAAACTATCAAAGTGTTGTTTTCTGCCTTTCACGAGCACATTTTGACTTGTTGTTGAATAATCCTATAATGTTACTCTAAATGACAATCAGAGCAACTTGAATTGCGTGTGTGCAGCCTTTTGCTCAAAAGTAATCAACGTTTCGTTTTCAGAGTATCTTTTGACAATCTCTTCGAGAGCTGTTTTCAGTCATTAACAGAGCTGTTCTGAAAGTGTCCAAGCGGCCTGTTCTGAGAGTGGACTGTTTTTTGCATTCGTTCTCAAGTTATATCAAACTATCAAAGTGTTGTTTTCTGCCTTTCACGAGCACATTTTGACTTGTTGTTGAATAATCCTATAATGTAACTCTAAATGACAATCAGAGCAACTTGAATTGCGTGTGTGCAGCCTTTTGCTCAAAAGTGATCAACGTTTCGTTTTCGGAGTCTCTTTTGACAATCTCTTCGAGAGCTGTTTTCAGTCATTAACAGAGCTGTTCTGAAAGTGTCCAAGCGGCCTGTTCTTAGAGTGGACTGTTTTTTGCATTCGTTCTCAAGTTATATCAAACTATCAAAGTGTTGTTTTCTGCCTTTCACGAGCACATTTTGACTTGTTGTTGAATAATCCTATAATGTAACTCTAAATGACAATCAGAGCAACTTGAATTGCGTGTGTGCAGCCTTTTGCTCAAAAGTGATCAACGTTTCGTTTTCAGAGTCTCTTTTGACAATCTCTTCGAGAGCTGTTTTCAGTCATTAACAGAGCTGTTCTGAAAGTGTCCAAGCGGCCTGTTCTTAGAGTGGACTGTTTTTTGCATTCGTTCTCAAGTTATATCAAACTATCAAAGTGTTGTTTTCTGCCTTTCACGAGCACATTTTGACTTGTTGTTGAATAATCCTATAATGTAACTCTAAATGACAATCAGAGCAACTTGAATTGCGTGTGTGCAGCCTTTTGCTCAAAAGTGATCAACGTTTCGTTTTCGGAGTCTCTTTTGACAATCTCTTCGAGAGCTGTTTTCAGTCATTAACAGAGCTGTTCTGAAAGTGTCCAAGCGGCCTGTTCTTAGAGTGGACTGTTTTTTGCATTCGTTCTCAAGTTATATCAAACTATCAAAGTGTTGTTTTCTGCCTTTCACGAGCACATTTTGACTTGTTGTTGAATAATCCTATAATGTAACTCTAAATGACAATCAGAGCAACTTGAATTGCGTGTGTGCAGCCTTTTGCTCAAAAGTGATCAACGTTTCGTTTTCGGAGTCTCTTTTGACAATCTCTTCGAGAGCTGTTTTCAGTCATTAACAGAGCTGTTCTGAAAGTGTCCAAGCGGCCTGTTCTGAGAGTGGACTGTTTTTTGCATTCGTTCTCAAGTTATATCAAACTATCAAAGTGTTGTTTTCTGCCTTTCACGAGCACATTTTGACTTGTTGTTGAATAATCCTATAATGTTACTCTAAATGACAATCAGAGCAACTTGAATTGCGTGTGTGCAGCCTTTTGTTCAAAAGTAATCAACGTTTCGTTTTCAGAGTCTCTTTTGACAATCTCTTCGAGAGCTGTTTTCAGTCATTAACAGAGCTGTTCTGAAAGTGTCCAAGCGGCCTGTTCTGAGAGTGGACTGTTTTTGCATTCGTTCTCAAGTTCTATCAGTGTTGTTTTCTGCTTTTCTGGAGCACATTTTGACTTGTTGCTGAATGCTCCTATAATGTAACTCTTAATGACAATCAGAGCAACTTGAATTGCGTGTGTGCAGCCTTTTGCTCAAAAGTGATCAACGTTTCGTTTTCGGAGTCTCTTTTGACAATCTCTTCGAGAGCTGTTTTCAGTCATTAACAGAGCTGTTCTGAAAGTGTCCAAGCGGCCTGTTCTTAGAGTGGACTGTTTTTTGCATTCGTTCTCAAGTTATATCAAACTATCAAAGTGTTGTTTTCTGCCTTTCACGAGCACATTTTGACTTGTTGTTGAATAATCCTATAATGTAACTCTAAATGACAATCAGAGCAACTTGAATTGCGTGTGTGCAGCCTTTTGCTCAAAAGTGATCAACGTTTCGTTTTCGGAGTCTCTTTTGACAATCTCTTCGAGAGCTGTTTTCAGTCATTAACAGAGCTGTTCTGAAAGTGTCCAAGCGGCCTGTTCTTAGAGTGGACTGTTTTTTGCATTCGTTCTCAAGTTATATCAAACTATCAAAGTGTTATTTTCTGCCTTTCACGAGCACATTTTGACTTGTTGTTGAATAATCCTATAATGTAACTCTAAATGACAATCAGAGCAACTTGAATTGCGTGTGTGCAGCCTTTTGCTCAAAAGTGATCAACGTTTCGTTTTCGGAGTCTCTTTTGACAATCTCTTCGAGAGCTGTTTTCAGTCATTAACAGAGCTGTTCTGAAAGTGTCCAAGCGGCCTGTTCTGAGAGTGGACTGTTTTTGCATTCGTTCTCAAGTTCTATCAGTGTTGTTTTCTGCTTTTCTGGAGCACATTTTGACTTGTTGCTGAATGCTCCTATAATGTAACTCTAAATGACAATCAGAGCAACTTGAATTGCGTGTGTGCAGCCTTTTGCTCAAAAGTGATCAACGTTTCGTTTTCGGAGTCTCTTTTGACAATCTCTTCGAGAGCTGTTTTCAGTCATTAACAGAGCTGTTCTGAAAGTGTCCAAGCGGCCTGTTCTTAGAGTGGACTGTTTTTTGCATTCGTTCTCAAGTTATATCAAACTATCAAAGTGTTATTTTCTGCCTTTCACGAGCACATTTTGACTTGTTGTTGAATAATCCTATAATGTAACTCTAAATGACAATCAGAGCAACTTGAATTGCGTGTGTGCAGCCTTTTGCTCAAAAGTGATCAACGTTTCGTTTTCGGAGTCTCTTTTGACAATCTCTTCGAGAGCTGTTTTCAGTCATTAACAGAGCTGTTCTGAAAGTGTCCAAGCGGCCTGTTCTTAGAGTGGACTGTTTTTTGCATTCGTTCTCAAGTTATATCAAACTATCAAAGTGTTGTTTTCTGCCTTTCACGAGCACATTTTGACTTGTTGTTGAATAATCCTATAATGTAACTCTAAATGACAATCAGAGCAACTTGAATTGCGTGTGTGCAGCCTTTTGCTCAAAAGTGATCAACGTTTCGTTTTCGGAGTCTCTTTTGACAATCTCTTCGAGAGCTGTTTTCAGTCATTAACAGAGCTGTTCTGAAAGTGTCCAAGCGGCCTGTTCTTAGAGTGGACTGTTTTTTGCATTCGTTCTCAAGTTATATCAAACTATCAAAGTGTTGTTTTCTGCCTTTCACGAGCACATTTTGACTTGTTGTTGAATAATCCTATAATGTAACTCTAAATGACAATCAGAGCAACTTGAATTGCGTGTGTGCAGCCTTTTGCTCAAAAGTGATCAACGTTTCGTTTTCGGAGTCTCTTTTGACAATCTCTTCGAGAGCTGTTTTCAGTCATTAACAGAGCTGTTCTGAAAGTGTCCAAGCGGCCTGTTCTTAGAGTGGACTGTTTTTTGCATTCGTTCTCAAGTTATATCAAACTATCAAAGTGTTGTTTTCTGCCTTTCACGAGCACATTTTGACTTGTTGTTGAATAATCCTATAATGTTACTCTAAATGACAATCAGAGCAACTTGAATTGCGTGTGTGCAGCCTTTTGCTCAAAAGTGATCAACGTTTCGTTTTCGGAGTCTCTTTTGACAATCTCTTCGAGAGCTGTTTTCAGTCATTAACAGAGCTGTTCTGAAAGTGTCCAAGCGGCCTGTTCTGAGAGTGGACTGTTTTTTTGCATTCGTTCTCAAGTTATATCAAACTATCAAAGTGTTGTTTTCTGCCTTTCGAGAGCACATTTTGACTTGTTGTTGAATAATCCTATAATGTAACTCTAAATGACAATCAGAGCAACTTGAATTGCGTGTGTGCAGCCTTTTGCTCAAAAGTGATCAACGTTTCGTTTTCAGAGTCTCTTTTGACAATCTCTTCGAGAGCTGTTTTCAGTCATTAACAGAGCTGTTCTGAAAGTGTCCAAGCGGCCTGTTCTGAGAGTGGACTGTTTTTGCATTCGTTCTCAAGTTCTATCAGTGTTGTTTTCTGCTTTTCTGGAGCACATTTTGACTTGTTGCTGAATGCTCCTATAATGTAACTCTTAATGACAATCAGAGCAACTTGAATTGCGTGTGTGCAGCCTTTTGCTCAAAAGTGATCAACGTTTCGTTTTCGGAGTCTCTTTTGACAATCTCTTCGAGAGCTGTTTTCAGTCATTAACAGAGCTGTTCTGAAAGTGTCCAAGCGGCCTGTTCTTAGAGTGGACTGTTTTTTGCATTCGTTCTCAAGTTATATCAAACTATCAAAGTGTTGTTTTCTGCCTTTCACGAGCACATTTTGACTTGTTGTTGAATAATCCTATAATGTAACTCTAAATGACAATCAGAGCAACTTGAATTGCGTGTGTGCAGCCTTTTGCTCAAAAGTGATCAACGTTTCGTTTTCGGAGTCTCTTTTGACAATCTCTTCGAGAGCTGTTTTCAGTCATTAACAGAGCTGTTCTGAAAGTGTCCAAGCGGCCTGTTCTGAGAGTGGACTGTTTTTTGCATTCGTTCTCAAGTTATATCAAACTATCAAAGTGTTGTTTTCTGCCTTTCACGAGCACATTTTGACTTGTTGTTGAATAATCCTATAATGTAACTCTAAATGACAATCAGAGCAACTTGAATTGCGTGTGTGCAGCCTTTTGCTCAAAAGTGATCAACGTTTCGTTTTCGGAGTCTCTTTTGACAATCTCTTCGAGAGCTGTTTTCAGTCATTAACAGAGCTGTTCTGAAAGTGTCCAAGCGGCCTGTTCTTAGAGTGGACTGTTTTTTGCATTCGTTCTCAAGTTATATCAAACTATCAAAGTGTTGTTTTCTGCCTTTCACGAGCACATTTTGACTTGTTGTTGAATAATCCTATAATGTTACTCTAAATGACAATCAGAGCAACTTGAATTGCGTGTGTGCAGCCTTTTGCTCAAAAGTAATCAACGTTTCGTTTTCAGAGTCTCTTTTGACAATCTCTTCGAGAGCTGTTTTCAGTCATTAACAGAGCTGTTCTGAAAGTGTCCAAGCGGCCTGTTCTGAGAGTGGACTGTTTTTGCATTCGTTCTCAAGTTCTATCAGTGTTGTTTTCTGCTTTTCTGGAGCACATTTTGACTTGTTGCTGAATGCTCCTATAATGTAACTCTAAATGACAATCAGAGCAACTTGAATTGCGTGTGTGCAGCCTTTTGCTCAAAAGTGATCAACGTTTCGTTTTCGGAGTCTCTTTTGACAATCTCTTCGAGAGCTGTTTTCAGTCATTAACAGAGCTGTTCTGAAAGTGTCCAAGCGGCCTGTTCTTAGAGTGGACTGTTTTTTGCATTCGTTCTCAAGTTATATCAAACTATCAAAGTGTTATTTTCTGCCTTTCACGAGCACATTTTGACTTGTTGTTGAATAATCCTATAATGTAACTCTAAATGACAATCAGAGCAACTTGAATTGCGTGTGTGCAGCCTTTTGCTCAAAAGTGATCAACGTTTCGTTTTCGGAGTCTCTTTTGACAATCTCTTCGAGAGCTGTTTTCAGTCATTAACAGAGCTGTTCTGAAAGTGTCCAAGCGGCCTGTTCTTAGAGTGGACTGTTTTTTGCATTCGTTCTCAAGTTATATCAAACTATCAAAGTGTTGTTTTCTGCCTTTCACGAGCACATTTTGACTTGTTGTTGAATAATCCTATAATGTAACTCTAAATGACAATCAGAGCAACTTGAATTGCGTGTGTGCAGCCTTTTGCTCAAAAGTGATCAACGTTTCGTTTTCGGAGTCTCTTTTGACAATCTCTTCGAGAGCTGTTTTCAGTCATTAACAGAGCTGTTCTGAAAGTGTCCAAGCGGCCTGTTCTTAGAGTGGACTGTTTTTTGCATTCGTTCTCAAGTTATATCAAACTATCAAAGTGTTGTTTTCTGCCTTTCACGAGCACATTTTGACTTGTTGTTGAATAATCCTATAATGTTACTCTAAATGACAATCAGAGCAACTTGAATTGCGTGTGTGCAGCCTTTTGCTCAAAAGTAATCAACGTTTCGTTTTCAGAGTCTCTTTTGACAATCTCTTCGAGAGCTGTTTTCAGTCATTAACAGAGCTGTTCTGAAAGTGTCCAAGCGGCCTGTTCTGAGAGTGGACTGTTTTTGCATTCGTTCTCAAGTTCTATCAGTGTTGTTTTCTGCTTTTCTGGAGCACATTTTGACTTGTTGCTGAATGCTCCTATAATGTAACTCTAAATGACAATCAGAGCAACTTGAATTGCGTGTGTGCAGCCTTTTGCTCAAAAGTGATCAACGTTTCGTTTTCGGAGTCTCTTTTGACAATCTCTTCGAGAGCTGTTTTCAGTCATTAACAGAGCTGTTCTGAAAGTGTCCAAGCGGCCTGTTCTTAGAGTGGACTGTTTTTTGCATTCGTTCTCAAGTTATTTCAAACTATCAAAGTGTTATTTTCTGCCTTTCACGAGCACATTTTGACTTGTTGTTGAATAATCCTATAATGTAACTCTAAATGACAATCAGAGCAACTTGAATTGCGTGTGTGCAGCCTTTTGCTCAAAAGTGATCAACGTTTCGTTTTCGGAGTCTCTTTTGACAATCTCTTCGAGAGCTGTTTTCAGTCATTAACAGAGCTGTTCTGAAAGTGTCCAAGCGGCCTGTTCTTAGAGTGGACTGTTTTTTGCATTCGTTCTCAAGTTATATCAAACTATCAAAGTGTTGTTTTCTGCCTTTCACGAGCACATTTTGACTTGTTGTTGAATAATCCTATAATGTAACTCTAAATGACAATCAGAGCAACTTGAATTGCGTGTGTGCAGCCTTTTGCTCAAAAGTGATCAACGTTTCGTTTTCGGAGTCTCTTTTGACAATCTCTTCGAGAGCTGTTTTCAGTCATTAACAGAGCTGTTCTGAAAGTGTCCAAGCGGCCTGTTCTGAGAGTGGACTGTTCTTTTGCATTCGTTCTCAAGTTATATCAAACTATCAAAGTGTTGTTTTCTGCCTTTCGAGAGCACATTTTGACTTGTTGTTGAATAATCCTATAATGTAACTCTAAATGACAATCAGAGCAACTTGAATTGCGTGTGTGCAGCCTTTTGCTCAAAAGTGATCAACGTTTCGTTTTCGGAGTCTCTTTTGACAATCTCTTCGAGAGCTGTTTTCAGTCATTAACAGAGCTGTTCTGAAAGTGTCCAAGCGGCCTGTTCTTAGAGTGGACTGTTTTTTGCATTCGTTCTCAAGTTATATCAAACTATCAAAGTGTTGTTTTCTGCCTTTCACGAGCACATTTTGACTTGTTGTTGAATAATCCTATAATGTTACTCTAAATGACAATCAGAGCAACTTGAATTGCGTGTGTGCAGCCTTTTGCTCAAAAGTAATCAACGTTTCGTTTTCAGAGTCTCTTTTGACAATCTCTTCGAGAGCTGTTTTCAGTCATTAACAGAGCTGTTCTGAAAGTGTCCAAGCGGCCTGTTCTGAGAGTGGACTGTTTTTGCATTCGTTCTCAAGTTCTATCAGTGTTGTTTTCTGCTTTTCTGGAGCACATTTTGACTTGTTGCTGAATGCTCCTATAATGTAACTCTAAATGACAATCAGAGCAACTTGAATTGCGTGTGTGCAGCCTTTTGCTCAAAAGTGATCAACGTTTCGTTTTCGGAGTCTCTTTTGACAATCTCTTCGAGAGCTGTTTTCAGTCATTAACAGAGCTGTTCTGAAAGTGTCCAAGCGGCCTGTTCTTAGAGTGGACTGTTTTTTGCATTCGTTCTCAAGTTATTTCAAACTATCAAAGTGTTATTTTCTGCCTTTCACGAGCACATTTTGACTTGTTGTTGAATAATCCTATAATGTAACTCTAAATGACAATCAGAGCAACTTGAATTGCGTGTGTGCAGCCTTTTGCTCAAAAGTGATCAACGTTTCGTTTTCGGAGTCTCTTTTGACAATCTCTTCGAGAGCTGTTTTCAGTCATTAACAGAGCTGTTCTGAAAGTGTCCAAGCGGCCTGTTCTGAGAGTGGACTGTTCTTTTGCATTCGTTCTCAAGTTATATCAAACTATCAAAGTGTTGTTTTCTGCCTTTCGAGAGCACATTTTGACTTGTTGTTGAATAATCCTATAATGTAACTCTAAATGACAATCAGAGCAACTTGAATTGCGTGTGTGCAGCCTTTTGCTCAAAAGTGATCAACGTTTCGTTTTCGGAGTCTCTTTTGACAATCTCTTCGAGAGCTGTTTTCAGTCATTAACAGAGCTGTTCTGAAAGTGTCCAAGCGGCCTGTTCTTAGAGTGGACTGTTTTTTGCATTCGTTCTCAAGTTATATCAAACTATCAAAGTGTTGTTTTCTGCCTTTCACGAGCACATTTTGACTTGTTGTTGAATAATCCTATAATGTTACTCTAAATGACAATCAGAGCAACTTGAATTGCGTGTGTGCAGCCTTTTGCTCAAAAGTAATCAACGTTTCGTTTTCAGAGTCTCTTTTGACAATCTCTTCGAGAGCTGTTTTCAGTCATTAACAGAGCTGTTCTGAAAGTGTCCAAGCGGCCTGTTCTGAGAGTGGACTGTTTTTGCATTCGTTCTCAAGTTCTATCAGTGTTGTTTTCTGCTTTTCTGGAGCACATTTTGACTTGTTGCTGAATGCTCCTATAATGTAACTCTAAATGACAATCAGAGCAACTTGAATTGCGTGTGTGCAGCCTTTTGCTCAAAAGTGATCAACGTTTCGTTTTCGGAGTCTCTTTTGACAATCTCTTCGAGAGCTGTTTTCAGTCATTAACAGAGCTGTTCTGAAAGTGTCCAAGCGGCCTGTTCTTAGAGTGGACTGTTTTTTGCATTCGTTCTCAAGTTATATCAAACTATCAAAGTGTTGTTTTCTGCCTTTCACGAGCACATTTTGACTTGTTGTTGAATAATCCTATAATGTAACTCTAAATGACAATCAGAGTAACTTGAATTGCGTGTGTGCAGCCTTTTGCTCAAAAGTGATCAACGTTTCGTTTTCGGAGTCTCTTTTGACAATCTCTTCGAGAGCTGTTTTCAGTCATTAACAGAGCTGTTCTGAAAGTGTCCAAGCGGCCTGTTCTTAGAGTGGACTGTTTTTTGCATTCGTTCTCAAGTTATATCAAACTATCAAAGTGTTGTTTTCTGCCTTTCACGAGCACATTTTGACTTGTTGTTGAATAATCCTATAATGTAACTCTAAATGACAATCAGAGCAACTTGAATTGCGTGTGTGCAGCCTTTTGCTCAAAAGTGATCAACGTTTCGTTTTCGGAGTCTCTTTTGACAATCTCTTCGAGAGCTGTTTTCAGTCATTAACAGAGCTGTTCTGAAAGTGTCCAAGCGGCCTGTTCTGAGAGTGGACTGTTCTTTTGCATTCGTTCTCAAGTTATATCAAACTATCAAAGTGTTGTTTTCTGCCTTTCGAGAGCACATTTTGACTTGTTGTTGAATAATCCTATAATGTAACTCTAAATGACAATCAGAGCAACTTGAATTGCGTGTGTGCAGCCTTTTGCTCAAAAGTGATCAACGTTTCGTTTTCGGAGTCTCTTTTGACAATCTCTTCGAGAGCTGTTTTCAGTCATTAACAGAGCTGTTCTGAAAGTGTCCATGCGGCCTGTTCTTAGAGTGGACTGTTTTTTGCATTCGTTCTCAAGTTATATCAAACTATCAAAGTGTTGTTTTCTGCCTTTCACGAGCACATTTTGACTTGTTGTTGAATAATCCTATAATGTTACTCTAAATGACAATCAGAGCAACTTGAATTGCGTGTGTGCAGCCTTTTGCTCAAAAGTAATCAACGTTTCGTTTTCAGAGTCTCTTTTGACAATCTCTTCGAGAGCTGTTTTCAGTCATTAACAGAGCTGTTCTGAAAGTGTCCAAGCGGCCTGTTCTGAGAGTGGACTGTTTTTGCATTCGTTCTCAAGTTCTATCAGTGTTGTTTTCTGCTTTTCTGGAGCACATTTTGACTTGTTGCTGAATGCTCCTATAATGTAACTCTAAATGACAATCAGAGCAACTTGAATTGCGTGTGTGCAGCCTTTTGCTCAAAAGTGATCAACGTTTCATTTTCGGAGTCTCTTTTGACAATCTCTTCGAGAGCTGTTTTCAGTCATTAACAGAGCTGTTCTGAAAGTGTCCAAGCGGCCTGTTCTTAGAGTGGACTGTTTTTTGCATTCGTTCTCAAGTTATATCAAACTATCAAAGTGTTGTTTTCTGCCTTTCACGAGCACATTTTGACTTGTTGTTGAATAATCCTATAATGTAACTCTAAATGACAATCAGAGTAACTTGAATTGCGTGTGTGCAGCCTTTTGCTCAAAAGTGATCAACGTTTCGTTTTCGGAGTCTCTTTTGACAATCTCTTTGAGAGCTGTTTTCAGTCATTAACAGAGCTGTTCTGAAAGTGTCCAAGCGGCCTGTTCTTAGAGTGGACTGTTTTTTGCATTCGTTCTCAAGTTATATCAAACTATCAAAGTGTTGTTTTCTGCCTTTCACGAGCACATTTTGACTTGTTGTTGAATAATCCTATAATGTAACTCTAAATGACAATCAGAGCAACTTGAATTGCGTGTGTGCAGCCTTTTGCTCAAAAGTGATCAACGTTTCGTTTTCGGAGTCTCTTTTGACAATCTCTTCGAGAGCTGTTTTCAGTCATTAACAGAGCTGTTCTGAAAGTGTCCAAGCGGCCTGTTCTGAGAGTGGACTGTTTTTTGCATTCGTTCTCAAGTTATATCAAACTATCAAAGTGTTGTTTTCTGCCTTTCACGAGCACATTTTGACTTGTTGTTGAATAATCCTATAATGTAACTCTAAATGACAATCAGAGCAACTTGAATTGCGTGTGTGCAGCCTTTTGCTCAAAAGTGATCAACATTTCGTTTTCGGAGTCTCTTTTGACAATCTCTTCGAGAGCTGTTTTCAGTCATTAACAGAGCTGTTCTGAAAGTGTCCGAGCGGCCTGTTCTTAGAGTGGACTGTTTTTTGCATTCGTTCTCAAGTTATATCAAACTATCAAAGTGTTGTTTTCTGCCTTTCACGAGCACATTTTGACTTGTTGTTGAATAATCCTATAATGTTACTCTAAATGACAATCAGAGCAACGTGAATTGCGTGTGTGCAGCCTTTTGCTCAAAAGTAATCAACGTTTCGTTTTCAGAGTCTCTTTTGACAATCTCTTCGAGAGCTGTTTTCAGTCATTAACAGAGCTGTTCTGAAAGTGTCCAAGCGGCCTGTTCTGAGAGTGGACTGTTTTTGCATTCGTTCTCAAGTTCTATCAGTGTTGTTTTCTGCTTTTCTGGAGCACATTTTGACTTGTTGCTGAATGCTCCTATAATGTAACTCTAAATGACAATCAGAGCAACTTGAATTGCGTGTGTGCAGCCTTTTGCTCAAAAGTGATCAACGTTTCGTTTTCGGAGTCTCTTTTGACAATCTCTTCGAGAGCTGTTTTCAGTCATTAACAGAGCTGTTCTGAAAGTGTCCAAGCGGCCTGTTCTTAGAGTGGACTGTTTTTTGCATTCGTTCTCAAGTTATTTCAAACTATCAAAGTGTTATTTTCTGCCTTTCACGAGCACATTTTGACTTGTTGTTGAATAATCCTATAATGTAACTCTAAATGACAATCAGAGCAACTTGAATTGCGTGTGTGCAGCCTTTTGCTCAAAAGTGATCAACGTTTCGTTTTCGGAGTCTCTTTTGACAATCTCTTCGAGAGCTGTTTTCAGTCATTAACAGAGCTGTTCTGAAAGTGTCCAAGCGGCCTGTTCTGAGAGTGGACTGTTCTTTTGCATTCGTTCTCAAGTTATATCAAACTATCAAAGTGTTGTTTTCTGCCTTTCGAGAGCACATTTTGACTTGTTGTTGAATAATCCTATAATGTAACTCTAAATGACAATCAGAGCAACTTGAATTGCGTGTGTGCAGCCTTTTGCTCAAAAGTGATCAACGTTTCGTTTTCGGAGTCTCTTTTGACAATCTCTTCGAGAGCTGTTTTCAGTCATTAACAGAGCTGTTCTGAAAGTGTCCAAGCGGCCTGTTCTTAGAGTGGACTGTTTTTTGCATTCGTTCTCAAGTTATATCAAACTATCAAAGTGTTGTTTTCTGCCTTTCACGAGCACATTTTGACTTGTTGTTGAATAATCCTATAATGTTACTCTAAATGACAATCAGAGCAACTTGAATTGCGTGTGTGCAGCCTTTTGCTCAAAAGTAATCAACGTTTCGTTTTCAGAGTCTCTTTTGACAATCTCTTCGAGAGCTGTTTTCAGTCATTAACAGAGCTGTTCTGAAAGTGTCCAAGCGGCCTGTTCTGAGAGTGGACTGTTTTTGCATTCGTTCTCAAGTTCTATCAGTGTTGTTTTCTGCTTTTCTGGAGCACATTTTGACTTGTTGCTGAATGCTCCTATAATGTAACTCTAAATGACAATCAGAGCAACTTGAATTGCGTGTGTGCAGCCTTTTGCTCAAAAGTGATCAACGTTTCGTTTTCGGAGTCTCTTTTGACAATCTCTTCGAGAGCTGTTTTCAGTCATTAACAGAGCTGTTCTGAAAGTGTCCAAGCGGCCTGTTCTTAGAGTGGACTGTTTTTTGCATTCGTTCTCAAGTTATATCAAACTATCAAAGTGTTGTTTTCTGCCTTTCACGAGCACATTTTGACTTGTTGTTGAATAATCCTATAATGTTACTCTAAATGACAATCAGAGCAACTTGAATTGCGTGTGTGCAGCCTTTTGCTCAAAAGTGATCAACGTTTCGTTTTCGGAGTCTCTTTTGACAATCTCTTCGAGAGCTGTTTTCAGTCATTAACAGAGCTGTTCTGAAAGTGTCCAAGCGGCCTGTTCTTAGAGTGGACTGTTTTTTGCATTCGTTCTCAAGTTATATCAAACTATCAAAGTGTTGTTTTCTGCCTTTCACGAGCACATTTTGACTTGTTGTTGAATAATCCTATAATGTTACTCTAAATGACAATCAGAGCAACTTGAATTGCGTGTGTGCAGCCTTTTGCTCAAAAGTAATCAACGTTTCGTTTTCAGAGTCTCTTTTGACAATCTCTTCGAGAGCTGTTTTCAGTCATTAACAGAGCTGTTCTGAAAGTGTCCAAGCGGCCTGTTCTGAGAGTGGACTGTTTTTGCATTCGTTCTCAAGTTCTATCAGTGTTGTTTTCTGCTTTTCTGGAGCACATTTTGACTTGTTGCTGAATGCTCCTATAATGTAACTCTAAATGACAATCAGAGCAACTTGAATTGCGTGTGTGCAGCCTTTTGCTCAAAAGTGATCAACGTTTCGTTTTCGGAGTCTCTTTTGACAATCTCTTCGAGAGCTGTTTTCAGTCATTAACAGAGCTGTTCTGAAAGTGTCCAAGCGGCCTGTTCTTAGAGTGGACTGTTTTTTGCATTCGTTCTCAAGTTATATCAAACTATCAAAGTGTTGTTTTCTGCCTTTCACGAGCACATTTTGACTTGTTGTTGAATAATCCTATAATGTAACTCTAAATGACAATCAGAGCAACTTGAATTGCGTGTGTGCAGCCTTTTGCTCAAAAGTGATCAACGTTTCGTTTTCGGAGTCTCTTTTGACAATCTCTTTGAGAGCTGTTTTCAGTCATTAACAGAGCTGTTCTGAAAGTGTCCAAGCGGCCTGTTCTTAGAGTGGACTGTTTTTTGCATTCGTTCTCAAGTTATATCAAACTATCAAAGTGTTGTTTTCTGCCTTTCACGAGCACATTTTGACTTGTTGTTGAATAATCCTATAATGTAACTCTAAATGACAATCAGAGCAACTTGAATTGCGTGTGTGCAGCCTTTTGCTCAAAAGTGATCAACGTTTCGTTTTCGGAGTCTCTTTTGACAATCTCTTCGAGAGCTGTTTTCAGTCATTAACAGAGCTGTTCTGAAAGTGTCCAAGCGGCCTGTTCTGAGAGTGGACTGTTTTTTGCATTCGTTCTCAAGTTATATCAAACTATCAAAGTGTTGTTTTCTGCCTTTCACGAGCACATTTTGACTTGTTGTTGAATAATCCTATAATGTAACTCTAAATGACAATCAGAGCAACTTGAATTGCGTGTGTGCAGCCTTTTGCTCAAAAGTGATCAACATTTCGTTTTCGGAGTCTCTTTTGACAATCTCTTCGAGAGCTGTTTTCAGTCATTAACAGAGCTGTTCTGAAAGTGTCCGAGCGGCCTGTTCTTAGAGTGGACTGTTTTTTGCATTCGTTCTCAAGTTATATCAAACTATCAAAGTGTTGTTTTCTGCCTTTCACTAGCACATTTTGACTTGTTGTTGAATAATCCTATAATGTTACTCTAAATGACAATCAGAGCAACGTGAATTGCGTGTGTGCAGCCTTTTGCTCAAAAGTAATCAACGTTTCGTTTTCAGAGTCTCTTTTGACAATCTCTTCGAGAGCTGTTTTCAGTCATTAACAGAGCTGTTCTGAAAGTGTCCAAGCGGCCTGTTCTGAGAGTGGACTGTTTTTGCATTCGTTCTCAAGTTCTATCAGTGTTGTTTTCTGCTTTTCTGGAGCACATTTTGACTTGTTGCTGAATGCTCCTATAATGTAACTCTAAATGACAATCAGAGCAACTTGAATTGCGTGTGTGCAGCCTTTTGCTCAAAAGTGATCAACGTTTCGTTTTCGGAGTCTCTTTTGACAATCTCTTCGAGAGCTGTTTTCAGTCATTAACAGAGCTGTTCTGAAAGTGTCCAAGCGGCCTGTTCTTAGAGTGGACTGTTTTTTGCATTCGTTCTCAAGTTATTTCAAACTATCAAAGTGTTATTTTCTGCCTTTCACGAGCACATTTTGACTTGTTGTTGAATAATCCTATAATGTAACTCTAAATGACAATCAGAGCAACTTGAATTGCGTGTGTGCAGCCTTTTGCTCAAAAGTGATCAACGTTTCGTTTTCGGAGTCTCTTTTGACAATCTCTTCGAGAGCTGTTTTCAGTCATTAACAGAGCTGTTCTGAAAGTGTCCAAGCGGCCTGTTCTGAGAGTGGACTGTTCTTTTGCATTCGTTCTCAAGTTATATCAAACTATCAAAGTGTTGTTTTCTGCCTTTCGAGAGCACATTTTGACTTGTTGTTGAATAATCCTATAATGTAACTCTAAATGACAATCAGAGCAACTTGAATTGCGTGTGTGCAGCCTTTTGCTCAAAAGTGATCAACGTTTCGTTTTCGGAGTCTCTTTTGACAATCTCTTCGAGAGCTGTTTTCAGTCATTAACAGAGCTGTTCTGAAAGTGTCCAAGCGGCCTGTTCTTAGAGTGGACTGTTTTTTGCATTCGTTCTCAAGTTATATCAAACTATCAAAGTGTTGTTTTCTGCCTTTCACGAGCACATTTTGACTTGTTGTTGAATAATCCTATAATGTTACTCTAAATGACAATCAGAGCAACTTGAATTGCGTGTGTGCAGCCTTTTGCTCAAAAGTAATCAACGTTTCGTTTTCAGAGTCTCTTTTGACAATCTCTTCGAGAGCTGTTTTCAGTCATTAACAGAGCTGTTCTGAAAGTGTCCAAGCGGCCTGTTCTGAGAGTGGACTGTTTTTGCATTCGTTCTCAAGTTCTATCAGTGTTGTTTTCTGCTTTTCTGGAGCACATTTTGACTTGTTGCTGAATGCTCCTATAATGTAACTCTAAATGACAATCAGAGCAACTTGAATTGCGTGTGTGCAGCCTTTTGCTCAAAAGTGATCAACGTTTCGTTTTCGGAGTCTCTTTTGACAATCTCTTCGAGAGCTGTTTTCAGTCATTAACAGAGCTGTTCTGAAAGTGTCCAAGCGGCCTGTTCTTAGAGTGGACTGTTTTTTGCATTCGTTCTCAAGTTATATCAAACTATCAAAGTGTTGTTTTCTGCCTTTCACGAGCACATTTTGACTTGTTGTTGAATAATCCTATAATGTTACTCTAAATGACAATCAGAGCAACTTGAATTGCGTGTGTGCAGCCTTTTGCTCAAAAGTGATCAACGTTTCGTTTTCGGAGTCTCTTTTGACAATCTCTTCGAGAGCTGTTTTCAGTCATTAACAGAGCTGTTCTGAAAGTGTCCAAGCGGCCTGTTCTTAGAGTGGACTGTTTTTTGCATTCGTTCTCAAGTTATATCAAACTATCAAAGTGTTGTTTTCTGCCTTTCACGAGCACATTTTGACTTGTTGTTGAATAATCCTATAATGTTACTCTAAATGACAATCAGAGCAACTTGAATTGCGTGTGTGCAGCCTTTTGCTCAAAAGTAATCAACGTTTCGTTTTCAGAGTCTCTTTTGACAATCTCTTCGAGAGCTGTTTTCAGTCATTAACAGAGCTGTTCTGAAAGTGTCCAAGCGGCCTGTTCTGAGAGTGGACTGTTTTTGCATTCGTTCTCAAGTTCTATCAGTGTTGTTTTCTGCTTTTCTGGAGCACATTTTGACTTGTTGCTGAATGCTCCTATAATGTAACTCTAAATGACAATCAGAGCAACTTGAATTGCGTGTGTGCAGCCTTTTGCTCAAAAGTGATCAACGTTTCGTTTTCGGAGTCTCTTTTGACAATCTCTTCGAGAGCTGTTTTCAGTCATTAACAGAGCTGTTCTGAAAGTGTCCAAGCGGCCTGTTCTTAGAGTGGACTGTTTTTTGCATTCGTTCTCAAGTTATATCAAACTATCAAAGTGTTGTTTTCTGCCTTTCACGAGCACATTTTGACTTGTTGTTGAATAATCCTATAATGTAACTCTAAATGACAATCAGAGTAACTTGAATTGCGTGTGTGCAGCCTTTTGCTCAAAAGTGATCAACGTTTCGTTTTCGGAGTCTCTTTTGACAATCTCTTCGAGAGCTGTTTTCAGTCATTAACAGAGCTGTTCTGAAAGTGTCCAAGCGGCCTGTTCTGAGAGTGGACTGTTTTTTGCATTCGTTCTCAAGTTATATCAAACTATCAAAGTGTTGTTTTCTGCCTTTCACGAGCACATTTTGACTTGTTGTTGAATAATCCTATAATGTAACTCTAAATGACAATCAGAGCAACTTGAATTGCGTGTGTGCAGCCTTTTGCTCAAAAGTGATCAACGTTTCGTTTTCGGAGTCTCTTTTGACAATCTCTTCGAGAGCTGTTTTCAGTCATTAACAGAGCTGTTCTGAAAGTGTCCGAGCGGCCTGTTCTTAGAGTGGACTGTTTTTTGCATTCGTTCTCAAGTTATATCAAACTATCAAAGTGTTGTTTTCTGCCTTTCACGAGCACATTTTGACTTGTTGTTGAATAATCCTATAATGTTACTCTAAATGACAATCAGAGCAACGTGAATTGCGTGTGTGCAGCCTTTTGCTCAAAAGTAATCAACGTTTCGTTTTCAGAGTCTCTTTTGACAATCTCTTCGAGAGCTGTTTTCAGTCATTAACAGAGCTGTTCTGAAAGTGTCCAAGCGGCCTGTTCTTAGAGTGGACTGTTTTTTGCATTCGTTCTCAAGTTATATCAAACTATCAAAGTGTTGTTTTCTGCCTTTCACGAGCACATTTTGACTTGTTGTTGAATAATCCTATAATGTTACTCTAAATGACAATCAGAGCAACTTGAATTGCGTGTGTGCAGCCTTTTGCTCAAAAGTAATCAACGTTTCGTTTTCAGAGTCTCTTTTGACAATCTCTTCGAGAGCTGTTTTCAGTCATTAACAGAGCTGTTCTGAAAGTGTCCAAGCGGCCTGTTCTGAGAGTGGACTGTTTTTTTGCATTCGTTCTCAAGTTATATCAAACTATCAAAGTGTTGTTTTCTGCCTTTCACGAGCACATTTTGACTTGTTGTTGAATAATCCTATAATGTAACTCTAAATGACAATCAGAGCAACTTGAATTGCGTGTGTGCAGCCTTTGGCTCAAAAGTGATCAACGTTTCGTTTTCGGAGTCTCTTTTGACAATCTCTTCGAGAGCTGTTTTCAGTCATTAACAGAGCTGTTCTGAAAGTGTCCAAGCGGCCTGTTCTGAGAGTGGACTGTTCTTTTGCATTCGTTCTCAAGTTATATCAAACTATCAAAGTGTTGTTTTCTGCCTTTCGAGAGCACATTTTGACTTGTTGTTGAATAATCCTATAATGTAACTCTAAATGACAATCAGAGCAACTTGAATTGCGTGTGTGCAGCCTTTTGCTCAAAAGTGATCAACGTTTCGTTTTCGGAGTCTCTTTTGACAATCTCTTCGAGAGCTGTTTTCAGTCATTAACAGAGCTGTTCTGAAAGTGTCCATGCGGCCTGTTCTTAGAGTGGACTGTTTTTTGCATTCGTTCTCAAGTTATATCAAACTATCAAAGTGTTGTTTTCTGCCTTTCACAAGCACATTTTGACTTGTTGTTGAATAATCCTATAATGTTACTCTAAATGACAATCAGAGCAACTTGAATTGCGTGTGTGCAGCCTTTTGCTCAAAAGTAATCAACGTTTCGTTTTCAGAGTCTCTTTTGACAATCTCTTCGAGAGCTGTTTTCAGTCATTAACAGAGCTGTTCTGAAAGTGTCCAAGCGGCCTGTTCTGAGAGTGGACTGTTTTTGCATTCGTTCTCAAGTTCTATCAGTGTTGTTTTCTGCTTTTCTGGAGCACATTTTGACTTGTTGCTGAATGCTCCTATAATGTAACTCTAAATGACAATCAGAGCAACTTGAATTGCGTGTGTGCAGCCTTTTGCTCAAAAGTGATCAACGTTTCGTTTTCGGAGTCTCTTTTGACAATCTCTTCGAGAGCTGTTTTCAGTCATTAACAGAGCTGTTCTGAAAGTGTCCAAGCGGCCTGTTCTTAGAGTGGACTGTTTTTTGCATTCGTTCTCAAGTTATATCAAACTATCAAAGTGTTGTTTTCTGCCTTTCACGAGCACATTTTGACTTGTTGTTGAATAATCCTATAATGTAACTCTAAATGACAATCAGAGTAACTTGAATTGCGTGTGTGCAGCCTTTTGCTCAAAAGTGATCAACGTTTCGTTTTCGGAGTCTCTTTTGACAATCTCTTTGAGAGCTGTTTTCAGTCATTAACAGAGCTGTTCTGAAAGTGTCCAAGCGGCCTGTTCTTAGAGTGGACTGTTTTTTGCATTCGTTCTCAAGTTATATCAAACTATCAAAGTGTTGTTTTCTGCCTTTCACGAGCACATTTTGACTTGTTGTTGAATAATCCTATAATGTAACTCTAAATGACAATCAGAGCAACTTGAATTGCGTGTGTGCAGCCTTTTGCTCAAAAGTGATCAACGTTTCGTTTTCGGAGTCTCTTTTGACAATCTCTTCGAGAGCTGTTTTCAGTCATTAACAGAGCTGTTCTGAAAGTGTCCAAGCGGCCTGTTCTGAGAGTGGACTGTTTTTTGCATTCGTTCTCAAGTTATATCAAACTATCAAAGTGTTGTTTTCTGCCTTTCACGAGCACATTTTGACTTGTTGTTGAATAATCCTATAATGTAACTCTAAATGACAATCAGAGCAACTTGAATTGCGTGTGTGCAGCCTTTTGCTCAAAAGTGATCAACATTTCGTTTTCGGAGTCTCTTTTGACAATCTCTTCGAGAGCTGTTTTCAGTCATTAACAGAGCTGTTCTGAAAGTGTCCGAGCGGCCTGTTCTTAGAGTGGACTGTTTTTTGCATTCGTTCTCAAGTTATATCAAACTATCAAAGTGTTGTTTTCTGCCTTTCACGAGCACATTTTGACTTGTTGTTGAATAATCCTATAATGTTACTCTAAATGACAATCAGAGCAACGTGAATTGCGTGTGTGCAGCCTTTTGCTCAAAAGTAATCAACGTTTCGTTTTCAGAGTCTCTTTTGACAATCTCTTCGAGAGCTGTTTTCAGTCATTAACAGAGCTGTTCTGAAAGTGTCCAAGCGGCCTGTTCTGAGAGTGGACTGTTTTTGCATTCGTTCTCAAGTTCTATCAGTGTTGTTTTCTGCTTTTCTGGAGCACATTTTGACTTGTTGCTGAATGCTCCTATAATGTAACTCTAAATGACAATCAGAGCAACTTGAATTGCGTGTGTGCAGCCTTTTGCTCAAAAGTGATCAACGTTTCGTTTTCGGAGTCTCTTTTGACAATCTCTTCGAGAGCTGTTTTCAGTCATTAACAGAGCTGTTCTGAAAGTGTCCAAGCGGCCTGTTCTTAGAGTGGACTGTTTTTTGCATTCGTTCTCAAGTTATTTCAAACTATCAAAGTGTTATTTTCTGCCTTTCACGAGCACATTTTGACTTGTTGTTGAATAATCCTATAATGTAACTCTAAATGACAATCAGAGCAACTTGAATTGCGTGTGTGCAGCCTTTTGCTCAAAAGTGATCAACGTTTCGTTTTCGGAGTCTCTTTTGACAATCTCTTCGAGAGCTGTTTTCAGTCATTAACAGAGCTGTTCTGAAAGTGTCCAAGGGGCCTGTTCTGAGAGTGGACTGTTCTTTTGCATTCGTTCTCAAGTTATATCAAACTATCAAAGTGTTGTTTTCTGCCTTTCGAGAGCACATTTTGACTTGTTGTTGAATAATCCTATAATGTAACTCTAAATGACAATCAGAGCAACTTGAATTGCGTGTGTGCAGCCTTTTGCTCAAAAGTGATCAACGTTTCGTTTTCGGAGTCTCTTTTGACAATCTCTTCGAGAGCTGTTTTCAGTCATTAACAGAGCTGTTCTGAAAGTGTCCAAGCGGCCTGTTCTTAGAGTGGACTGTTTTTTGCATTCGTTCTCAAGTTATATCAAACTATCAAAGTGTTGTTTTCTGCCTTTCACGAGCACATTTTGACTTGTTGTTGAATAATCCTATAATGTAACTCTAAATGACAATCAGAGTAACTTGAATTGCGTGTGTGCAGCCTTTTGCTCAAAAGTGATCAACGTTTCGTTTTCGGAGTCTCTTTTGACAATCTCTTTGAGAGCTGTTTTCAGTCATTAACAGAGCTGTTCTGAAAGTGTCCAAGCGGCCTGTTCTTAGAGTGGACTGTTTTTTGCATTCGTTCTCAAGTTATATCAAACTATCAAAGTGTTGTTTTCTGCCTTTCACGAGCACATTTTGACTTGTTGTTGAATAATCCTATAATGTAACTCTAAATGACAATCAGAGCAACTTGAATTGCGTGTGTGCAGCCTTTTGCTCAAAAGTGATCAACGTTTCGTTTTCGGAGTCTCTTTTGACAATCTCTTCGAGAGCTGTTTTCAGTCATTAACAGAGCTGTTCTGAAAGTGTCCAAGCGGCCTGTTCTGAGAGTGGACTGTTTTTTGCATTCGTTCTCAAGTTATATCAAACTATCAAAGTGTTGTTTTCTGCCTTTCACGAGCACATTTTGACTTGTTGTTGAATAATCCTATAATGTAACTCTAAATGACAATCAGAGCAACTTGAATTGCGTGTGTGCAGCCTTTTGCTCAAAAGTGATCAACATTTCGTTTTCGGAGTCTCTTTTGACAATCTCTTCGAGAGCTGTTTTCAGTCATTAACAGAGCTGTTCTGAAAGTGTCCGAGCGGCCTGTTCTTAGAGTGGACTGTTTTTTGCATTCGTTCTCAAGTTATATCAAACTATCAAAGTGTTGTTTTCTGCCTTTCACGAGCACATTTTGACTTGTTGTTGAATAATCCTATAATGTTACTCTAAATGACAATCAGAGCAACGTGAATTGCGTGTGTGCAGCCTTTTGCTCAAAAGTAATCAACGTTTCGTTTTCAGAGTCTCTTTTGACAATCTCTTCGAGAGCTGTTTTCAGTCATTAACAGAGCGGTTCTGAAAGTGTCCAAGCGGCCTGTTCTGAGAGTGGACTGTTTTTGCATTCGTTCTCAAGTTCTATCAGTGTTGTTTTCTGCTTTTCTGGAGCACATTTTGACTTGTTGCTGAATGCTCCTATAATGTAACTCTAAATGACAATCAGAGCAACTTGAATTGCGTGTGTGCAGCCTTTTGCTCAAAAGTGATCAACGTTTCGTTTTCGGAGTCTCTTTTGACAATCTCTTCGAGAGCTGTTTTCAGTCATTAACAGAGCTGTTCTGAAAGTGTCCAAGCGGCCTGTTCTTAGAGTGGACTGTTTTTTGCATTCGTTCTCAAGTTATTTCAAACTATCAAAGTGTTATTTTCTGCCTTTCACGAGCACATTTTGACTTGTTGTTGAATAATCCTATAATGTAACTCTAAATGACAATCAGAGCAACTTGAATTGCGTGTGTGCAGCCTTTTGCTCAAAAGTGATCAACGTTTCGTTTTCGGAGTCTCTTTTGACAATCTCTTCGAGAGCTGTTTTCAGTCATTAACAGAGCTGTTCTGAAAGTGTCCAAGCGGCCTGTTCTGAGAGTGGACTGTTCTTTTGCATTCGTTCTCAAGTTATATCAAACTATCAAAGTGTTGTTTTCTGCCTTTCGAGAGCACATTTTGACTTGTTGTTGAATAATCCTATAATGTAACTCTAAATGACAATCAGAGCAACTTGAATTGCGTGTGTGCAGCCTTTTGCTCAAAAGTGATCAACGTTTCGTTTTCGGAGTCTCTTTTGACAATCTCTTCGAGAGCTGTTTTCAGTCATTAACAGAGCTGTTCTGAAAGTGTCCAAGCGGCCTGTTCTTAGAGTGGACTGTTTTTTGCATTCGTTCTCAAGTTATATCAAACTATCAAAGTGTTGTTTTCTGCCTTTCACGAGCACATTTTGACTTGTTGTTGAATAATCCTATAATGTTACTCTAAATGACAATCAGAGCAACTTGAATTGCGTGTGTTCAGCCTTTTGCTCAAAAGTAATCAACGTTTCGTTTTCAGAGTCTCTTTTGACAATCTCTTCGAGAGCTGTTTTCAGTCATTAACAGAGCTGTTCTGAAAGTGTCCAAGCGGCCTGTTCTGAGAGTGGACTGTTTTTGCATTCGTTCTCAAGTTCTATCAGTGTTGTTTTCTGCTTTTCTGGAGCACATTTTGACTTGTTGCTGAATGCTCCTATAATGTAACTCTAAATGACAATCAGAGCAACTTGAATTGCGTGTGTGCAGCCTTTTGCTCAAAAGTGATCAACGTTTCGTTTTCGGAGTCTCTTTTGACAATCTCTTCGAGAGCTGTTTTCAGTCATTAACAGAGCTGTTCTGAAAGTGTCCAAGCGGCCTGTTCTTAGAGTGGACTGTTTTTTGCATTCGTTCTCAAGTTATATCAAACTATCAAAGTGTTGTTTTCTGCCTTTCACGAGCACATTTTGACTTGTTGTTGAATAATCCTATAATGTAACTCTAAATGACAATCAGAGTAACTTGAATTGCGTGTGTGCAGCCTTTTGCTCAAAAGTGATCAACGTTTCGTTTTCGGAGTCTCTTTTGACAATCTCTTCGAGAGCTGTTTTCAGTCATTAACAGAGCTGTTCTGAAAGTGTCCAAGCGGCCTGTTCTTAGAGTGGACTGTTTTTTGCATTCGTTCTCAAGTTATATCAAACTATCAAAGTGTTGTTTTCTGCCTTTCACGAGCACATTTTGACTTGTTGTTGAATAATCCTATAATGTAACTCTAAATGACAATCAGAGCAACTTGAATTGCGTGTGTGCAGCCTTTTGCTCAAAAGTGATCAACGTTTCGTTTTCGGAGTCTCTTTTGACAATCTCTTCGAGAGCTGTTTTCAGTCATTAACAGAGCTGTTCTGAAAGTGTCCAAGCGGCCTGTTCTGAGAGTGGACTGTTCTTTTGCATTCGTTCTCAAGTTATATCAAACTATCAAAGTGTTGTTTTCTGCCTTTCGAGAGCACATTTTGACTTGTTGTTGAATAATCCTATAATGTAACTCTAAATGACAATCAGAGCAACTTGAATTGCGTGTGTGCAGCCTTTTGCTCAAAAGTGATCAACGTTTCTTTTTCGGAGTCTCTTTTGACAATCTCTTCGAGAGCTGTTTTCAGTCATTAACAGAGCTGTTCTGAAAGTGTCCAAGCGGCCTGTTCTTAGAGTGGACTGTTTTTTGCATTCGTTCTCAAGTTATATCAAACTATCAAAGTGTTGTTTTCTGCCTTTCACGAGCACATTTTGACTTGTTGTTGAATAATCCTATAATGTTACTCTAAATGACAATCAGAGCAACTTGAATTGCGTGTGTGCAGCCTTTTGCTCAAAAGTAATCAACGTTTCGTTTTCAGAGTCTCTTTTGACAATCTCTTCGAGAGCTGTTTTCAGTCATTAACAGAGCTGTTCTGAAAGTGTCCAAGCGGCCTGTTCTGAGAGTGGACTGTTTTTGCATTCGTTCTCAAGTTCTATCAGTGTTGTTTTCTGCTTTTCTGGAGCACATTTTGACTTGTTGCTGAATGCTCCTATAATGTAACTCTAAATGACAATCAGAGCAACTTGAATTGCGTGTGTGCAGCCTTTTGCTCAAAAGTGATCAACGTTTCGTTTTCGGAGTCTCTTTTGACAATCTCTTCGAGAGCTGTTTTCAGTCATTAACAGAGCTGTTCTGAAAGTGTCCAAGCGGCCTGTTCTTAGAGTGGACTGTTTTTTGCATTCGTTCTCAAGTTATATCAAACTATCAAAGTGTTGTTTTCTGCCTTTCACGAGCACATTTTGACTTGTTGTTGAATAATCCTATAATGTAACTCTAAATGACAATCAGAGTAACTTGAATTGCGTGTGTGCAGCCTTTTGCTCAAAAGTGATCAACGTTTCGTTTTCGGAGTCTCTTTTGACAATCTCTTCGAGAGCTGTTTTCAGTCATTAACAGAGCTGTTCTGAAAGTGTCCAAGCGGCCTGTTCTTAGAGTGGACTGTTTTTTGCATTCGTTCTCAAGTTATATCAAACTATCAAAGTGTTGTTTTCTGCCTTTCACGAGCACATTTTGACTTGTTGTTGAATAATCCTATAATGTAACTCTAAATGACAATCAGAGCAACTTGAATTGCGTGTGTGCAGCCTTTTGCTCAAAAGTGATCAACGTTTCGTTTTCGGAGTCTCTTTTGACAATCTCTTCGAGAGCTGTTTTCAGTCATTAACAGAGCTGTTCTGAAAGTGTCCAAGCGGCCTGTTCTGAGAGTGGACTGTTTTTTGCATTCGTTCTCAAGTTATATCAAACTATCAAAGTGTTGTTTTCTGCCTTTCACGAGCACATTTTGACTTGTTGTTGAATAATCCTATAATGTAACTCTAAATGACAATCAGAGCAACTTGAATTGCGTGTGTGCAGCCTTTTGCTCAAAAGTGATCAACGTTTCGTTTTCGGAGTCTCTTTTGACAATCTCTTCGAGAGCTGTTTTCAGTCATTAACAGAGCTGTTCTGAAAGTGTCCGAGCGGCCTGTTCTTAGAGTGGACTGTTTTTTGCATTCGTTCTCAAGTTATATCAAACTATCAAAGTGTTGTTTTCTGCCTTTCACGAGCACATTTTGACTTGTTGTTGAATAATCCTATAATGTTACTCTAAATGACAATCAGAGCAACGTGAATTGCGTGTGTGCAGCCTTTTGCTCAAAAGTAATCAACGTTTCGTTTTCAGAGTCTCTTTTGACAATCTCTTCGAGAGCTGTTTTCAGTCATTAACAGAGCTGTTCTGAAAGTGTCCAAGCGGCCTGTTCTTAGAGTGGACTGTTTTTTGCATTCGTTCTCAAGTTATATCAAACTATCAAAGTGTTGTTTTCTGCCTTTCACGAGCACATTTTGACTTGTTGTTGAATAATCCTATAATGTTACTCTAAATGACAATCAGAGCAACTTGAATTGCGTGTGTGCAGCCTTTTGCTCAAAAGTAATCAACGTTTCGTTTTCAGAGTCTCTTTTGACAATCTCTTCGAGAGCTGTTTTCAGTCATTAACAGAGCTGTTCTGAAAGTGTCCAAGCGGCCTGTTCTGAGAGTGGACTGTTTTTTTGCATTCGTTCTCAAGTTATATCAAACTATCAAAGTGTTGTTTTCTGCCTTTCACGAGCACATTTTGACTTGTTGTTGAATAATCCTATAATGTAACTCTAAATGACAATCAGAGCAACTTGAATTGCGTGTGTGCAGCCTTTTGCTCAAAAGTGATCAACGTTTCGTTTTCGGAGTCTCTTTTGACAATCTCTTCGAGAGCTGTTTTCAGTCATTAACAGAGCTGTTCTGAAAGTGTCCAAGCGGCCTGTTCTTAGGGTGGACTGTTTTTTGCATTCGTTCTCAAGTTATATCAAACTATCAAAGTGTTGTTTTCTGCCTTTCACGAGCACATTTTGACTTGTTGTTGAATAATCCTATAATGTAACTCTAAATGACAATCAGAGCAACTTGAATTGCGTGTGTGCAGCCTTTTGCTCAAAAGTGATCAACGTTTCGTTTTCGGAGTCTCTTTTGACAATCTCTTCGAGAGCTGTTTTCAGTCATTAACAGAGCTGTTCTGAAAGTGTCCAAGCGGCCTGTTCTTAGAGTGGACTGTTTTTTTGCATTCGTTCTCAAGTTATATCAAACTATCAACGTGTTGTTTTCTGCCTTTCACGAGCACATTTTGACTTGTTGTTGAATAATCCTATAATGTTACTCTAAATGACAATCAGAGCAACTTGAATTGCGTGTGTGCAGCCTTTTGCTCAAAAGTAATCAACGTTTCGTTTTCAGAGTCTCTTTTGACAATCTCTTCGAGAGCTGTTTTCAGTCATTAACAGAGCTGTTCTGAAAGTGTCCAAGCGGCCTGTTCTTAGAGTGGACTGTTTTTTGCATTCGTTCTCAAGTTATATCAAACTATCAAAGTGTTGTTTTCTGCCTTTCACGAGCACATTTTGACTTGTTGTTGAATAATCCTATAATGTAACTCTAAATGACAATCAGAGCAACTTGAATTGCGTGTGTGCAGCCTTTTGCTCAAAAGTGATCAACGTTTCGTTTTCGGAGTCTCTTTTGACAATCTCTTCGAGAGCTGTTTTCAGTCATTAACAGAGCTGTTCTGAAAGTGTCCAAACGGCCTGTTCTTAGAGTGGACTGTTTTTTGCATTCGTTCTCAAGTTATATCAAACTATCAAAGTGTTGTTTTCTGCCTTTCACGAGCACATTTTGACTTGTTGTTGAATAATCCTATAATGTAACTCTAAATGACAATCAGAGCAACTTGAATTGCGTGTGTGCAGCCTTTTGCTCAAAAGTGATCAACGTTTCGTTTTCGGAGTCTCTTTTGACAATCTCTTCGAGAGCTGTTTTCAGTCATTAACAGAGCTGTTCTGAAAGTGTCCAAGCGGCCTGTTCTGAGAGTGGACTGTTTTTTGCATTCGTTCTCAAGTTATATCAAACTATCAAAGTGTTGTTTTCTGCCTTTCACGAGCACATTTTGACTTGTTGTTGAATAATCCTATAATGTAACTCTAAATGACAATCAGAGCAACTTGAATTGCGTGTGTGCAGCCTTTTGCTCAAAAGTGATCAACGTTTCGTTTTCGGAGTCTCTTTTGACAATCTCTTCGAGAGCTGTTTTCAGTCATTAACAGAACTGTTCTGAAAGTGTCCAAACGGCCTGTTCTTAGAGTGGACTGTTTTTTGCATTCGTTCTCAAGTTATATCAAACTATCAAAGTGTTGTTTTCTGCCTTTCACGAGCACATTTTGACTTGTTGTTGAATAATCCTATAATGTAACTCTAAATGACAATCAGAGCAACTTGAATTGCGTGTGTGCAGCCTTTTGCTCAAAAGTGATCAACGTTTCGTTTTCGGAGTCTCTTTTGACAATCTCTTCGAGAGCTGTTTTCAGTCATTAACAGAGCTGTTCTGAAAGTGTCCAAACGGCCTGTTCTTAGAGTGGACTGTTTTTTGCATTCGTTCTCAAGTTATATCAAACTATCAAAGTGTTGTTTTCTGCCTTTCACGAGCACATTTTGACTTGTTGTTGAATAATCCTATAATGTAACTCTAAATGACAATCAGAGCAACTTGAATTGCGTGTGTGCAGCCTTTTGCTCAAAAGTGATCAACGTTTCGTTTTCGGAGTCTCTTTTGACAATCTCTTCGAGAGCTGTTTTCAGTCATTAACAGAGCTGTTCTGAAAGTGTCCAAACGGCCTGTTCTTAGAGTGGACTGTTTTTTGCATTCGTTCTCAAGTTATATCAAACTATCAAAGTGTTGTTTTCTGCCTTTCACGAGCACATTTTGACTTGTTGTTGAATAATCCTATAATGTTACTCTAAATGACAATCAGAGCAACTTGAATTGCGTGTGTGCAGCCTTTTGCTCAAAAGTAATCAACGTTTCGTTTTCAGAGTCTCTTTTGACAATCTCTTCGAGAGCTGTTTTCAGTCATTAACAGAGCTGTTCTGAAAGTGTCCAAGCGGCCTGTTCTTAGAGTGGACTGTTTTTTGCATTCGTTCTCAAGTTATATCAAACTATCAAAGTGTTGTTTTCTGCCTTTCACGAGCACATTTTGACTTGTTGTTGAATAATCCTATAATGTTACTCTAAATGACAATCAGAGCAACTTGAATTGTGTGTGTGCAGCCTTTTGCTCAAAAGTAATCAACGTTTCGTTTTCAGAGTCTCTTTTGACAATCTCTTCGAGAGCTGTTTTCAGTCATTAACAGAGCTGTTCTGAAAGTGTCCAAGCGGCCTGTTCTTAGAGTGGACTGTTTTTTGCATTCGTTCTCAAGTTATATCAAACTATCAAAGTGCTGTTTTCTGCCTTTCACGAGCACATTTTGACTTGTTGT
The DNA here is from genome assembly GCF_963989245.1 of Nansenia antarctica. Taxonomy (NCBI): domain Eukaryota; kingdom Metazoa; phylum Chordata; class Actinopteri; order Argentiniformes; family Microstomatidae; genus Nansenia; species Nansenia antarctica. The sequence continues at coordinate 9,644,364 of NC_137686.1, read as the reverse complement.
TGAATAATCCTATAATGTTACTCTAAATGACAATCAGAGCAACTTGAATTGCGTGTGTGCAGCCTTTTGCTCAAAAGTAATCAACGTTTCGTTTTCAGAGTCTCTTTTGACAATCTCTTCGAGAGCTGTTTTCAGTCATTAACAGAGCTGTTCTGAAAGTGTCCAAGCGGCCTGTTCTGAGAGTGGACTGTTTTTGCATTCGTTCTCAAGTTCTATCAGTGTCGTTTTCTGCTTTTCTGGAGCACATTTTGACTTGTTGCTGAATGCTCCTATAATGTAACTCTAAATGACAATCAGAGCAACTTGAATTGCGTGTGTGCAGCCTTTTGCTCAAAAGTGATCAACGTTTCGTTTTCGGAGTCTCTTTTGACAATCTCTTCGAGAGCTGTTTTCAGTCATTAACAGAGCTGTTCTGAAAGTGTCCAAGCGGCCTGTTCTTAGAGTGGACTGTTTTTTGCATTCGTTCTCAAGTTATATCAAACTATCAAAGTGTTGTTTTCTGCCTTTCACGAGCACATTTTGACTTGTTGTTGAATAATCCTATAATGTAACTCTAAATGACAATCAGAGCAACTTGAATTGCGTGTGTGCAGCCTTTTGCTCAAAAGTGATCAACGTTTCGTTTTCGGAGTCTCTTTTGACAATCTCTTCGAGAGCTGTTTTCAGTCATTAACAGAGCTGTTCTGAAAGTGTCCAAACGGCCTGTTCTTAGAGTGGACTGTTTTTTGCATTCGTTCTCAAGTTATATCAAACTATCAAAGTGTTGTTTTCTGCCTTTCACGAGCACATTTTGACTTGTTGTTGAATAATCCTATAATGTAACTCTAAATGACAATCAGAGCAACTTGAATTGCGTGTGTGCAGCCTTTTGCTCAAAAGTGATCAACGTTTCGTTTTCGGAGTCTCTTTTGACAATCTCTTCGAGAGCTGTTTTCAGTCATTAACAGAGCTGTTCTGAAAGTGTCCAAGCGGCCTGTTCTGAGAGTGGACTGTTTTTTTGCATTCGTTCTCAAGTTATATCAAACTATCAAAGTGTTGTTTTCTGCCTTTCGAGAGCACATTTTGACTTGTTGTTGAATAATCCTATAATGTAACTCTAAATGACAATCAGAGCAACTTGAATTGCGTGTGTGCAGCCTTTTGCTCAAAAGTGATCAACGTTTCGTTTTCGGAGTCTCTTTTGACAATCTCTTCGAGAGCTGTTTTCAGTCATTAACAGAGCTGTTCTGAAAGTGTCCAAGCGGCCTGTTCTTAGAGTGGACTGTTTTTTGCATTCGTTCTCAAGTTATATCAAACTATCAAAGTGTTGTTTTCTGCCTTTCACGAGCACATTTTGACTTGTTGTTGAATAATCCTATAATGTAACTCTAAATGACAATCAGAGTAACTTGAATTGCGTGTGTGCAGCCTTTTGCTCAAAAGTGATCAACGTTTCGTTTTCGGAGTCTCTTTTGACAATCTCTTCGAGAGCTGTTTTCAGTCATTAACAGAGCTGTTCTGAAAGTGTCCAAGCGGCCTGTTCTTAGAGTGGACTGTTTTTTGCATTCGTTCTCAAGTTATATCAAACTATCAAAGTGTTGTTTTCTGCCTTTCACGAGCACATTTTGACTTGTTGTTGAATAATCCTATAATGTAACTCTAAATGACAATCAGAGCAACTTGAATTGCGTGTGTGCAGCCTTTTGCTCAAAAGTGATCAACGTTTCGTTTTCGGAGTCTCTTTTGACAATCTCTTCGAGAGCTGTTTTCAGTCATTAACAGAGCTGTTCTGAAAGTGTCCAAGCGGCCTGTTCTGAGAGTGGACTGTTTTTTGCATTCGTTCTCAAGTTATATCAAACTATCAAAGTGTTGTTTTCTGCCTTTCACGAGCACATTTTGACTTGTTGTTGAATAATCCTATAATGTTACTCTAAATGACAATCAGAGCAACTTGAATTGCGTGTGTGCAGCCTTTTGTTCAAAAGTAATCAACGTTTCGTTTTCAGAGTCTCTTTTGACAATCTCTTCGAGAGCTGTTTTCAGTCATTAACAGAGCTGTTCTGAAAGTGTCCAAGCGGCCTGTTCTGAGAGTGGACTGTTTTTGCATTCGTTCTCAAGTTCTATCAGTGTTGTTTTCTGCTTTTCTGGAGCACATTTTGACTTGTTGCTGAATGCTCCTATAATGTAACTCTAAATGACAATCAGAGCAACTTGAATTGCGTGTGTGCAGCCTTTTGTTCAAAGGTGATCAACGTTTCGTTTTCGGAGTCTCTTTTGACAATCTCTTCGAGAGCTGTTTTCAGTCATTAACAGAGCTGTTCTGAAAGTGTCCAAGCGGCCTGTTCTTAGAGTGGACTGTTTTTTGCATTCGTTCTCAAGTTATATCAAACTAATAAAGTGTTGTTTTCTGCCTTTCACGAGCACATTTTGACTTGTTGTTGAATAATCCTATAATGTAACTCTAAATGACAATCAGAGCAACTTGAATTGCGTGTGTGCAGCCATTTGCTCAAAAGTGATCAACGTTTCGTTTTCGGAGTCTCTTTTGACAATCTCTTCGAGAGCTGTTTTCAGTCATTAACAGAGCTGTTCTGAAAGTGTCCAAGCGGCCTGTTCTTAGAGTGGACTGTTTTTTGCATTCGTTCTCAAGTTATATCAAACTATCAAAGTGTTGTTTTCTGCCTTTCACGAGCACATTTTGACTTGTTGTTGAATAATCCTATAATGTAACTCTAAATGACAATCAGAGCAACTTGAATTGCGTGTGTGCAGCCTTTTGCTCAAAAGTGATCAACGTTTCGTTTTCGGAGTCTCTTTTGACAATCTCTTCGAGAGCTGTTTTCAGTCATTAACAGAGCTGTTCTGAAAGTGTCCAAGCGGCCTGTTCTGAGAGTGGACTGTTTTTTGCATTCGTTCTCAAGTTATATCAAACTATCAAAGTGTTGTTTTCTGCCTTTCACGAGCACATTTTGACTTGTTGTTGAATAATCCTATAATGTTACTCTAAATGACAATCAGAGCAACTTGAATTGCGTGTGTGCAGCCTTTTGTTCAAAAGTAATCAACGTTTCGTTTTCAGAGTCTCTTTTGACAATCTCTTCGAGAGCTGTTTTCAGTCATTAACAGAGCTGTTCTGAAAGTGTCCAAGCGGCCTGTTCTGAGAGTGGACTGTTTTTGCATTCGTTCTCAAGTTCTATCAGTGTTGTTTTCTGCTTTTCTGGAGCACATTTTGACTTGTTGCTGAATGCTCCTATAATGTAACTCTAAATGACAATCAGAGCAACTTGAATTGCGTGTGTGCAGCCTTTTGTTCAAAGGTGATCAACGTTTCGTTTTCGGAGTCTCTTTTGACAATCTCTTCGAGAGCTGTTTTCAGTCATTAACAGAGCTGTTCTGAAAGTGTCCAAGCGGCCTGTTCTTAGAGTGGACTGTTTTTTGCATTCGTTCTCAAGTTATATCAAACTAATAAAGTGTTGTTTTCTGCCTTTCACGAGCACATTTTGACTTGTTGTTGAATAATCCTATAATGTAACTCTAAATGACAATCAGAGCAACTTGAATTGCGTGTGTGCAGCCATTTGCTCAAAAGTGATCAACGTTTCGTTTTCGGAGTCTCTTTTGACAATCTCTTCGAGAGCTGTTTTCAGTCATTAACAGAGCTGTTCTGAAAGTGTCCAAGCGGCCTGTTCTTAGAGTGGACTGTTTTTTGCATTCGTTCTCAAGTTATATCAAACTATCAAAGTGTTGTTTTCTGCCTTTCACGAGCACATTTTGACTTGTTGTTGAATAATCCTATAATGTAACTCTAAATGACAATCAGAGCAACTTGAATTGCGTGTGTGCAGCCTTTTGCTCAAAAGTGATCAACGTTTCGTTTTCGGAGTCTCTTTTGACAATCTCTTCGAGAGCTGTTTTCAGTCATTAACAGAGCTGTTCTGAAAGTGTCCAAGCGGCCTGTTCTGAGAGTGGACTGTTTTTTGCATTCGTTCTCAAGTTATATCAAACTATCAAAGTGTTGTTTTCTGCCTTTCACGAGCACATTTTGACTTGTTGTTGAATAATCCTATAATGTTACTCTAAATGACAATCAGAGCAACTTGAATTGCGTGTGTGCAGCCTTTTGTTCAAAAGTAATCAACGTTTCGTTTTCAGAGTCTCTTTTGACAATCTCTTCGAGAGCTGTTTTCAGTCATTAACAGAGCTGTTCTGAAAGTGTCCAAGCGGCCTGTTCTGAGAGTGGACTGTTTTTGCATTCGTTCTCAAGTTCTATCAGTGTTGTTTTCTGCTTTTCTGGAGCACATTTTGACTTGTTGCTGAATGCTCCTATAATGTAACTCTAAATGACAATCAGAGCAACTTGAATTGCGTGTGTGCAGCCTTTTGCTCAAAAGTGATCAACGTTTCGTTTTCGGAGTCTCTTTTGACAATCTCTTCGAGAGCTGTTTTCAGTCATTAACAGAGCTGTTCTGAAAGTGTCCAAGCGGCCTGTTCTTAGAGTGGACTGTTTTTTGCATTCGTTCTCAAGTTATATCAAACTAATAAAGTGTTGTTTTCTACCTTTCACGAGCACATTTTGACTTGTTGTTGAATAATCCTATAATGTAACTCTAAATGACAATCAGAGCAACTTGAATTGCGTGTGTGCAGCCATTTGCTCAAAAGTGATCAACGTTTCGTTTTCGGAGTCTCTTTTGACAATCTCTTCGAGAGCTGTTTTCAGTCATTAACAGAGCTGTTCTGAAAGTGTCCAAGCGGCCTGTTCTTAGAGTGGACTGTTTTTTGCATTCGTTCTCAAGTTATATCAAACTATCAAAGTGTTGTTTTCTGCCTTTCACGAGCACATTTTGACTTGTTGTTGAATAATCCTATAATGTAACTCTAAATGACAATCAGAGCAACTTGAATTGCGTGTGTGCAGCCTTTTGCTCAAAAGTGATCAACGTTTCGTTTTCGGAGTCTCTTTTGACAATCTCTTCGAGAGCTGTTTTCAGTCATTAACAGAGCTGTTCTGAAAGTGTCCAAACGGCCTGTTCTTAGAGTGGACTGTTTTTTGCATTCGTTCTCAAGTTATATCAAACTATCAAAGTGTTGTTTTCTGCCTTTCACGAGCACATTTTGACTTGTTGTTGAATAATCCTATAATGTAACTCTAAATGACAATCAGAGCAACTTGAATTGCGTGTGTGCAGCCTTTTGCTCAAAAGTGATTAACGTTTCGTTTTCGGAGTCTCTTTTGACAATCTCTTCGAGAGCTGTTTTCAGTCATTAACAGAGCTGTTCTGAAAGTGTCCAAGCGGCCTGTTCTGAGAGTGGACTGTTTTTTGCATTCGTTCTCAAGTTATATCAAACTATCAAAGTGTTGTTTTCTGCCTTTCACGAGCACATTTTGACTTGTTGTTGAATAATCCTATAATGTAACTCTAAATGACAATCAGAGCAACTTGAATTGCGTGTGTGCAGCCTTTTGCTCAAAAGTGATCAACGTTTCGTTTTCGGAGTCTCTTTTGACAATCTCTTCGAGAGCTGTTTTCAGTCATTAACAGAGCTGTTCTGAAAGTGTCCAAACGGCCTGTTCTTAGAGTGGACTGTTTTTTGCATTCGTTCTCAAGTTATATCAAACTATCAAAGTGTTGTTTTCTGCCTTTCACGAGCACATTTTGACTTGTTGTTGAATATTCCTATAATGTTACTCTAAATGACAATCAGAGCAACTTGAATTGCGTGTGTGCAGCCTTTTGCTCAAAAGTAATCAACGTTTCGTTTTCAGAGTCTCTTTTGACAATCTCTTCGAGAGCTATTTTCAGTCATTAACAGAGCTGTTCTGAAAGTGTCCAAGCGGCCTGTTCTTAGAGTGGACTGTTTTTTGCATTCGTTCTCAAGTTATATCAAACTATCAAAGTGTTGTTTTCTGCCTTTCACAAGCACATTTTGACTTGTTGTTGAATAATCCTATAATGTTACTCTAAATGACAATCAGAGCAACTTGAATTGCGTGTGTGCAGCCTTTTGCTCAAAAGTAATCAACGTTTCGTTTTCAGAGTCTCTTTTGACAATCTCTTCGAGAGCTGTTTTCAGTCATTAACAGAGCTGTTCTGAAAGTGTCCAAGCGGCCTGTTCTGAGAGTGGACTGTTTTTTTGCATTCGTTCTCAAGTTATATCAAACTATCAAAGTGTTGTTTTCTGCCTTTCACGAGCACATTTTGACTTGTTGTTGAATAATCCTATAATGTAACTCTAAATGACAATCAGAGCAACTTGAATTGCGTGTGTGCAGCCTTTTGCTCAAAAGTGATCAACGTTTCGTTTTCGGAGTCTCTTTTGACAATCTCTTCGAGAGCTGTTTTCAGTCATTAACAGAGCTGTTCTGAAAGTGTCCAAGCGGCCTGTTCTTAGAGTGGACTGTTTTTTTGCATTCGTTCTCAAGTTATATCAAACTATCAAAGTGTTGTTTTCTGCCTTTCACGAGCACATTTTGACTTGTTGAATAATCCTATAATGTTACTCTAAATGACAATCAGAGCAACTTGAATTGCGTGTGTGCAGCCTTTTGCTCAAAAGTAATCAACGTTTCGTTTTCAGAGTCTCTTTTGACAATCTCTTCGAGAGCTGTTTTCAGTCATTAACAGAGCTGTTCTGAAAGTGTCCAAGCGGCCTGTTCTTAGAGTGGACTGTTTTTTGCATTCGTTCTCAAGTTATATCAAACTATCAAAGTGCTGTTTTCTGCCTTTCACGAGCACATTTTGACTTGTTGTTGAATAATCCTATAATGTTACTCTAAATGACAATCAGAGCAACTTGAATTGCGTGTGTGCAGCCTTTTGCTCAAAAGTAATCAACGTTTCGTTTTCAGAGTCTCTTTTGACAATCTCTTCGAGAGCTGTTTTCAGTCATTAACAGAGCTGTTCTGAAAGTGTTCAAGCGGCCTGTTCTGAGAGTGGACTGTTTTTGCATTCGTTCTCAAGTTCTATCAGTGTTGTTTTCTGCTTTTCTGGAGCACATTTTGACTTGTTGCTGAATGCTCCTATAATGTAACTCTAAATGACAATCAGAGCAACTTGAATTGCGTGTGTGCAGCCTTTTGCTCAAAAGTGATCAACGTTTCGTTTTCGGAGTCTCTTTTGACAATCTCTTCGAGAGCTGTTTTCAGTCATTAACAGAGCTGTTCTGAAAGTGTCCAAGCGGCCTGTTCTTAGAGTGGACTGTTTTTTGCATTCGTTCTCAAGTTATATCAAACTATCAAAGTGTTGTTTTCTGCCTTTCACGAGCACATTTTGACTTGTTGTTGAATAATCCTATAATGTAACTCTAAATGACAATCAGAGCAACTTGAATTGCGTGTGTGCAGCCTTTTGCTCAAAAGTGATCAACGTTTCGTTTTCGGAGTCTCTTTTGACAATCTCTTCGAGAGCTGTTTTCAGTCATTAACAGAGCTGTTCTGAAAGTGTCCAAGCGGCCTGTTCTGAGAGTGGACTGTTTTTTGCATTCGTTCTCAAGTTCTATCAGTGTTGTTTTCTGCTTTTCTGGAGCACATTTTGACTTGTTGCTGAATGCTCCTATAATGTAACTCTAAATGACAATCAGAGCAACTTGAATTGCGTGTGTGCAGCCTTTTGCTCAAAAGTGATCAACGTTTCGTTTTCGGAGTCTCTTTTGACAATCTCTTCGAGAGCTGTTTTCAGTCATTAACAGAGCTGTTCTGAAAGTGTCCAAGCGGCCTGTTCTTAGAGTGGACTGTTTTTTGCATTCGTTCTCAAGTTATATCAAACTATCAAAGTGTTGTTTTCTGCCTTTCACGAGCACATTTTGACTTGTTGTTGAATAATCCTATAATGTAACTCTAAATGACAATCAGAGCAACTTGAATTGCGTGTGTGCAGCCTTTTGCTCAAAAGTGATTAACGTTTCGTTTTCGGAGTCTCTTTTGACAATCTCTTCGAGAGCTGTTTTCAGTCATTAACAGAGCTGTTCTGAAAGTGTCCAAGCGGCCTGTTCTGAGAGTGGACTGTTTTTTGCATTCGTTCTCAAGTTATATCAAACTATCAAAGTGTTGTTTTCTGCCTTTCACGAGCACATTTTGACTTGTTGTTGAATAATCCTATAATGTAACTCTAAATGACAATCAGAGCAACTTGAATTGCGTGTGTGCAGCCTTTTGCTCAAAAGTGATCAACGTTTCGTTTTCGGAGTCTCTTTTGACAATCTCTTCGAGAGCTGTTTTCAGTCATTAACAGAGCTGTTCTGAAAGTGTCCAAACGGCCTGTTCTTAGAGTGGACTGTTTTTTGCATTCGTTCTCAAGTTATATCAAACTATCAAAGTGTTGTTTTCTGCCTTTCACGAGCACATTTTGACTTGTTGTTGAATATTCCTATAATGTTACTCTAAATGACAATCAGAGCAACTTGAATTGCGTGTGTGCAGCCTTTTGCTCAAAAGTAATCAACGTTTCGTTTTCAGAGTCTCTTTTGACAATCTCTTCGAGAGCTATTTTCAGTCATTAACAGAGCTGTTCTGAAAGTGTCCAAGCGGCCTGTTCTTAGAGTGGACTGTTTTTTGCATTCGTTCTCAAGTTATATCAAACTATCAAAGTGTTGTTTTCTGCCTTTCACGAGCACATTTTGACTTGTTGTTGAATAATCCTATAATGTTACTCTAAATGACAATCAGAGCAACTTGAATTGCGTGTGTGCAGCCTTTTGCTCAAAAGTAATCAACGTTTCGTTTTCAGAGTCTCTTTTGACAATCTCTTCGAGAGCTGTTTTCAGTCATTAACAGAGCTGTTCTGAAAGTGTCCAAGCGGCCTGTTCTGAGAGTGGACTGTTTTTTTGCATTCGTTCTCAAGTTATATCAAACTATCAAAGTGTTGTTTTCTGCCTTTCACGAGCACATTTTGACTTGTTGTTGAATAATCCTATAATGTAACTCTAAATGACAATCAGAGCAACTTGAATTGCGTGTGTGCAGCCTTTTGCTCAAAAGTGATCAACGTTTCGTTTTCGGAGTCTCTTTTGACAATCTCTTCGAGAGCTGTTTTCAGTCATTAACAGAGCTGTTCTGAAAGTGTCCAAGCGGCCTGTTCTTAGAGTGGACTGTTTTTTTGCATTCGTTCTCAAGTTATATCAAACTATCAAAGTGTTGTTTTCTGCCTTTCACGAGCACATTTTGACTTGTTGAATAATCCTATAATGTTACTCTAAATGACAATCAGAGCAACTTGAATTGTGTGTGTGCAGCCTTTTGCTCAAAAGTAATCAACGTTTCGTTTTCAGAGTCTCTTTTGACAATCTCTTCGAGAGCTGTTTTCAGTCATTAACAGAGCTGTTCTGAAAGTGTCCAAGCGGCCTGTTCTTAGAGTGGACTGTTTTTTGCATTCGTTCTCAAGTTATATCAAACTATCAAAGTGCTGTTTTCTGCCTTTCACGAGCACATTTTGACTTGTTGTTGAATAATCCTATAATGTTACTCTAAATGACAATCAGAGCAACTTGAATTGCGTGTGTGCAGCCTTTTGCTCAAAAGTAATCAACGTTTCGTTTTCAGAGTCTCTTTTGACAATCTCTTCGAGAGCTGTTTTCAGTCATTAACAGAGCTGTTCTGAAAGTGTTCAAGCGGCCTGTTCTGAGAGTGGACTGTTTTTGCATTCGTTCTCAAGTTCTATCAGTGTTGTTTTCTGCTTTTCTGGAGCACATTTTGACTTGTTGCTGAATGCTCCTATAATGTAACTCTAAATGACAATCAGAGCAACTTGAATTGCGTGTGTGCAGCCTTTTGCTCAAAAGTGATCAACGTTTCGTTTTCGGAGTCTCTTTTGACAATCTCTTCGAGAGCTGTTTTCAGTCATTAACAGAGCTGTTCTGAAAGTGTCCAAGCGGCCTGTTCTTAGAGTGGACTGTTTTTTGCATTCGTTCTCAAGTTATATCAAACTATCAAAGTGTTGTTTTCTGCCTTTCACGAGCACATTTTGACTTGTTGTTGAATAATCCTATAATGTAACTCTAAATGACAATCAGAGCAACTTGAATTGCGTGTGTGCAGCCTTTTGCTCAAAAGTGATCAACGTTTCGTTTTCGGAGTCTCTTTTGACAATCTCTTCGAGAGCTGTTTTCAGTCATTAACAGAGCTGTTCTGAAAGTGTCCAAGCGGCCTGTTCTGAGAGTGGACTGTTTTTTGCATTCGTTCTCAAGTTCTATCAGTGTTGTTTTCTGCTTTTCTGGAGCACATTTTGACTTGTTGCTGAATGCTCCTATAATGTAACTCTAAATGACAATCAGAGCAACTTGAATTGCGTGTGTGCAGCCTTTTGCTCAAAAGTGATCAACGTTTCGTTTTCGGAGTCTCTTTTGACAATCTCTTCGAGAGCTGTTTTCAGTCATTAACAGAGCTGTTCTGAAAGTGTCCAAGCGGCCTGTTCTTAGAGTGGACTGTTTTTTGCATTCGTTCTCAAGTTATATCAAACTATCAAAGTGTTGTTTTCTGCCTTTCACGAGCACATTTTGACTTGTTGTTGAATAATCCTATAATGTAACTCTAAATGACAATCAGAGCAACTTGAATTGCGTGTGTGCAGCCTTTTGCTCAAAAGTGATCAACGTTTCGTTTTCGGAGTCTCTTTTGACAATCTCTTCGAGAGCTGTTTTCAGTCATTAACAGAGCTGTTCTGAAAGTGTCCAAGCGGCCTGTTCTTAGAGTGGACTGTTTTTTGCATTCGTTCTCAAGTTATATCAAACTATCAAAGTGTTGTTTTCTGCCTTTCACGAGCACATTTTGACTTGTTGTTGAATAATCCTATAATGTTACTCTAAATGACAATCAGAGCAACTTGAATTGCGTGTGTGCAGCCTTTTGCTCAAAAGTAATCAACGTTTCGTTTTCAGAGTCTCTTTTGACAATCTCTTCGAGAGCTGTTTTCAGTCATTAACAGAGCTGTTCTGAAAGTGTCCAAGCGGCCTGTTCTTAGAGTGGACTGTTTTTTGCATTCGTTCTCAAGTTATATCAAACTATCAAAGTGTTGTTTTCTGCCTTTCACGAGCACATTTTGACTTGTTGTTGAATAATCCTATAATGTTACTCTAAATGACAATCAGAGCAACTTGAATTGCGTGTGTGCAGCCTTTTGCTCAAAAGTAATCAACGTTTCGTTTTCAGAGTCTCTTTTGACAATCTCTTCGAGAGCTGTTTTCAGTCATTAACAGAGCTGTTCTGAAAGTGTCCAAGCGGCCTGTTCTGAGAGTGGACTGTTTTTTTGCATTCGTTCTCAAGTTATATCAAACTATCAAAGTGTTGTTTTCTGCCTTTCACGAGCACATTTTGACTTGTTGTTGAATAATCCTATAATGTAACTCTAAATGACAATCAGAGCAACTTGAATTGCGTGTGTGCAGCCTTTTGCTCAAAAGTGATCAACGTTTCGTTTTCGGAGTCTCTTTTGACAATCTCTTCGAGAGCTGTTTTCAGTCATTAACAGAGCTGTTCTGAAAGTGTCCAAGCGGCCTGTTCTTAGAGTGGACTGTTTTTTTGCATTCGTTCTCAAGTTATATCAAACTATCAAAGTGTTGTTTTCTGCCTTTCACGAGCACATTTTGACTTGTTGAATAATCCTATAATGTTACTCTAAATGACAATCAGAGCAACTTGAATTGCGTGTGTGCAGCCTTTTGCTCAAAAGTAATCAACGTTTCGTTTTCAGAGTCTCTTTTGACAATCTCTTCGAGAGCTGTTTTCAGTCATTAACAGAGCTGTTCTGAAAGTGTCCAAGCGGCCTGTTCTTAGAGTGGACTGTTTTTTGCATTCGTTCTCAAGTTATATCAAACTATCAAAGTGCTGTTTTCTGCCTTTCACGAGCACATTTTGACTTGTTGTTGAATAATCCTATAATGTTACTCTAAATGACAATCAGAGCAACTTGAATTGCGTGTGTGCAGCCTTTTGCTCAAAAGTAATCAACGTTTCGTTTTCAGAGTCTCTTTTGACAATCTCTTCGAGAGCTGTTTTCAGTCATTAACAGAGCTGTTCTGAAAGTGTCCAAGCGGCCTGTTCTGAGAGTGGACTGTTTTTTTGCATTCGTTCTCAAGTTATATCAAACTATCAAAGTGTTGTTTTCTGCCTTTCACGAGCACATTTTGACTTGTTGTTGAATAATCCTATAATGTAACTCTAAATGACAATCAGAGCAACTTGAATTGCGTGTGTGCAGCCTTTTGCTCAAAAGTGATCAACGTTTCGTTTTCGGAGTCTCTTTTGACAATCTCTTCGAGAGCTGTTTTCAGTCATTAACAGAGCTGTTCTGAAAGTGTCCAAGCGGCCTGTTCTTAGAGTGGACTGTTTTTTTGCATTCGTTCTCAAGTTATATCAAACTATCAAAGTGTTGTTTTCTGCCTTTCACGAGCACATTTTGACTTGTTGAATAATCCTATAATGTTACTCTAAATGACAATCAGAGCAACTTGAATTGCGTGTGTGCAGCCTTTTGCTCAAAAGTAATCAACGTTTCGTTTTCAGAGTCTCTTTTGACAATCTCTTCGAGAGCTGTTTTCAGTCATTAACAGAGCTGTTCTGAAAGTGTCCAAGCGGCCTGTTCTTAGAGTGGACTGTTTTTTGCATTCGTTCTCAAGTTATATCAAACTATCAAAGTGCTGTTTTCTGCCTTTCACGAGCACATTTTGACTTGTTGTTGAATAATCCTATAATGTAACTCTAAATGACAATCAGAGCAACTTGAATTGCGTGTGTGCAGCCTTTTGCTCAAAAGTGATCAACGTTTCGTTTTCGGAGTCTCTTTTGACAATCTCTTCGAGAGCTGTTTTCAGTCATTAACAGAGCTGTTCTGAAAGTGTCCAAGCGGCCTGTTCTTAGAGTGGACTGTTTTTTGCATTCGTTCTCAAGTTATATCAAACTATCAAAGTGTTGTTTTCTGCCTTTCACGAGCACATTTTGACTTGTTGTTGAATAATCCTATAATGTAACTCTAAATGACAATCAGAGCAACTTGAATTGCGTGTGTGCAGCCTTTTGCTCAAAAGTGATCAACGTTTCGTTTTCGGAGTCTCTTTTGACAATCTCTTCGAGAGCTGTTTTCAGTCATTAACAGAGCTGTTCTGAAAGTGTCCAAGCGGCCTGTTCTGAGAGTGGACTGTTTTTTGCATTCGTTCTCAAGTTCTATCAGTGTTGTTTTCTGCTTTTCTGGAGCACATTTTGACTTGTTGCTGAATGCTCCTATAATGTAACTCTAAATGACAATCAGAGCAACTTGAATTGCGTGTGTGCAGCCTTTTGCTCAAAAGTGATCAACGTTTCGTTTTCGGAGTCTCTTTTGACAATCTCTTCGAGAGCTGTTTTCAGTCATTAACAGAGCTGTTCTGAAAGTGTCCAAGCGGCCTGTTCTTAGAGTGGATTGTTTTTTGCATTCGTTCTCAAGTTATATCAAACTATCAAAGTGTTGTTTTCTGCCTTTCACGAGCACATTTTGACTTGTTGTTGAATAATCCTATAATGTAACTCTAAATGACAATCAGAGCAACTTGAATTGCGTGTGTGCAGCCTTTTGCTCAAAAGTGATCAACGTTTCGTTTTCGGAGTCTCTTTTGACAATCTCTTCGAGAGCTGTTTTCAGTCATTAACAGAGCTGTTCTGAAAGTGTCCAAGCGGCCTGTTCTGAGACTGGACTGTTTTTTTGCATTCGTTCTCAAGTTATATCAAACTATCAAAGTGTTGTTTTCTGCCTTTCACGAGCACATTTTGACTTGTTGTTGAATAATCCTATAATGTAACTCTAAATGACAATCAGAGCAACTTGAATTGCATGTGTGCAGCCTTTTGCTCAAAAGTGATCAACGTTTCGTTTTCGGAGTCTCTTTTGACAATCTCTTCGAGAGCTGTTTTAAGTCATTAACAGAGCTGTTCTGAAAGTGTCCAAGCGGCCTGTTCTTAGAGTGGACTGTTTTTTGCATTCGTTCTCAAGTTATATCAAACTATCAAAGTGTTGTTTTCTGCCTTTCACGAGCACATTTTGACTTGTTGTTGAATAATCCTATAATGTAACTCTAAATGACAATCAGAGCAACTTGAATTGCGTGTGTGCAGCCTTTTGCTCAAAAGTGATCAACGTTTCGTTTTCGGAGTCTCTTTTGACAATCTCTTCGAGAGCTGTTTTCAGTCATTAACAGAGCTGTTCTGAAAGTGTCCGAGCGGCCTGTTCTTAGAGTGGACTGTTTTTTGCATTCGTTCTCAAGTTATATCAAACTATCAAAGTGTTGTTTTCTGCCTTTCACGAGCACATTTTGACTTGTTGTTGAATAATCCTATAATGTTACTCTAAATGACAATCAGAGCAACGTGAATTGCGTGTGTGCAGCCTTTTGCTCAAAAGTAATCAACGTTTCGTTTTCAGAGTCTCTTTTGACAATCTCTTCGAGAGCTGTTTTCAGTCATTAACAGAGCTGTTCTGAAAGTGTCCAAGCGGCCTGTTCTTAGAGTGGACTGTTTTTTGCATTCGTTCTCAAGTTATATCAAACTATCAAAGTGCTGTTTTCTGCCTTTCACGAGCACATTTTGACTTGTTGTTGAATAATCCTATAATGTTACTCTAAATGACAATCAGAGCAACTTGAATTGCGTGTGTGCAGCCTTTTGCTCAAAAGTAATCAACGTTTCGTTTTCAGAGTCTCTTTTGACAATCTCTTCGAGAGCTGTTTTCAGTCATTAACAGAGCTGTTCTGAAAGTGTTCAAGCGGCCTGTTCTGAGAGTGGACTGTTTTTGCATTCGTTCTCAAGTTCTATCAGTGTTGTTTTCTGCTTTTCTGGAGCACATTTTGACTTGTTGCTGAATGCTCCTATAATGTAACTCTAAATGACAATCAGAGCAACTTGAATTGCGTGTGTGCAGCCTTTTGCTCAAAAGTGATCAACGTTTCGTTTTCGGAGTCTCTTTTGACAATCTCTTCGAGAGCTGTTTTCAGTCATTAACAGAGCTGTTCTGAAAGTGTCCAAGCGGCCTGTTCTTAGAGTGGACTGTTTTTTGCATTCGTTCTCAAGTTATATCAAACTATCAAAGTGTTGTTTTCTGCCTTTCACGAGCACATTTTGACTTGTTGTTGAATAATCCTATAATGTAACTCTAAATGACAATCAGAGCAACTTGAATTGCGTGTGTGCAGCCTTTTGCTCAAAAGTGATCAACGTTTCGTTTTCGGAGTCTCTTTTGACAATCTCTTCGAGAGCTGTTTTCAGTCATTAACAGAGCTGTTCTGAAAGTGTCCAAGCGGCCTGTTCTGAGAGTGGACTGTTTTTTGCATTCGTTCTCAAGTTCTATCAGTGTTGTTTTCTGCTTTTCTGGAGCACATTTTGACTTGTTGCTGAATGCTCCTATAATGTAACTCTAAATGACAATCAGAGCAACTTGAATTGCGTGTGTGCAGCCTTTTGCTCAAAAGTTATCAACGTTTCGTTTTCGGAGTCTCTTTTGACAATCTCTTCGAGAGCTGTTTTTAGTCATTAACAGAGCTGTTCTGAAAGTGTCCAAGCGGCCTGTTCTTAGAGTGGACTGTTTTTTGCATTCGTTCTCAAGTTATATCAAACTATCAAAGTGTTGTTTTCTGCCTTTCACGAGCACATTTTGACTTGTTGTTGAATAATCCTATAATGTAACTCTAAATGACAATCAGAGCAACTTGAATTGCGTGTGTGCAGCCTTTTGCTCAAAAGTGATCAACGTTTCGTTTTCGGAGTCTCTTTTGACAATCTCTTCGAGAGCTGTTTTCAGTCATTAACAGAGCTGTTCTGAAAGTGTCCAAGCGGCCTGTTCTGAGACTGGACTGTTTTTTTGCATTCGTTCTCAAGTTATATCAAACTATCAAAGTGTTGTTTTCTGCCTTTCACGAGCACATTTTGACTTGTTGTTGAATAATCCTATAATGTAACTCTAAATGACAATCAGAGCAACTTGAATTGCATGTGTGCAGCCTTTTGCTCAAAAGTGATCAACGTTTCGTTTTCGGAGTCTCTTTTGACAATCTCTTCGAGAGCTGTTTTAAGTCATTAACAGAGCTGTTCTGAAAGTGTCCAAGCGGCCTGTTCTTAGAGTGGACTGTTTTTTGCATTCGTTCTCAAGTTATATCAAACTATCAAAGTGTTGTTTTCTGCCTTTCACGAGCACATTTTGACTTGTTGTTGAATAATCCTATAATGTAACTCTAAATGACAATCAGAGCAACTTGAATTGCGTGTGTGCAGCCTTTTGCTCAAAAGTGATCAACGTTTCGTTTTCGGAGTCTCTTTTGACAATCTCTTCGAGAGCTGTTTTCAGTCATTAACAGAGCTGTTCTGAAAGTGTCCGAGCGGCCTGTTCTTAGAGTGGACTGTTTTTTGCATTCGTTCTCAAGTTATATCAAACTATCAAAGTGTTGTTTTCTGCCTTTCACGAGCACATTTTGACTTGTTGTTGAATAATCCTATAATGTTACTCTAAATGACAATCAGAGCAACGTGAATTGCGTGTGTGCAGCCTTTTGCTCAAAAGTAATCAACGTTTCGTTTTCAGAGTCTCTTTTGACAATCTCTTCGAGAGCTGTTTTCAGTCATTAACAGAGCTGTTCTGAAAGTGTCCAAGCGGCCTGTTCTTAGAGTGGACTGTTTTTTGCATTCGTTCTCAAGTTATATCAAACTATCAAAGTGCTGTTTTCTGCCTTTCACGAGCACATTTTGACTTGTTGTTGAATAATCCTATAATGTTACTCTAAATGACAATCAGAGCAACTTGAATTGCGTGTGTGCAGCCTTTTGCTCAAAAGTAATCAACGTTTCGTTTTCAGAGTCTCTTTTGACAATCTCTTCGAGAGCTGTTTTCAGTCATTAACAGAGCTGTTCTGAAAGTGTTCAAGCGGCCTGTTCTGAGAGTGGACTGTTTTTGCATTCGTTCTCAAGTTCTATCAGTGTTGTTTTCTGCTTTTCTGGAGCACATTTTGACTTGTTGCTGAATGCTCCTATAATGTAACTCTAAATGACAATCAGAGCAACTTGAATTGCGTGTGTGCAGCCTTTTGCTCAAAAGTGATCAACGTTTCGTTTTCGGAGTCTCTTTTGACAATCTCTTCGAGAGCTGTTTTCAGTCATTAACAGAGCTGTTCTGAAAGTGTCCAAGCGGCCTGTTCTTAGAGTGGACTGTTTTTTGCATTCGTTCTCAAGTTATATCAAACTATCAAAGTGTTGTTTTCTGCCTTTCACGAGCACATTTTGACTTGTTGTTGAATAATCCTATAATGTAACTCTAAATGACAATCAGAGCAACTTGAATTGCGTGTGTGCAGCCTTTTGCTCAAAAGTGATCAACGTTTCGTTTTCGGAGTCTCTTTTGACAATCTCTTCGAGAGCTGTTTTCAGTCATTAACAGAGCTGTTCTGAAAGTGTCCAAGCGGCCTGTTCTGAGAGTGGACTGTTTTTTGCATTCGTTCTCAAGTTCTATCAGTGTTGTTTTCTGCTTTTCTGGAGCACATTTTGACTTGTTGCTGAATGCTCCTATAATGTAACTCTAAATGACAATCAGAGCAACTTGAATTGCGTGTGTGCAGCCTTTTGCTCAAAAGTTATCAACGTTTCGTTTTCGGAGTCTCTTTTGACAATCTCTTCGAGAGCTGTTTTCAGTCATTAACAGAGCTGTTCTGAAAGTGTCCAAGCGGCCTGTTCTTAGAGTGGACTGTTTTTTGCATTCGTTCTCAAGTTATATCAAACTATCAAAGTGTTGTTTTCTGCCTTTCACGAGCACATTTTGACTTGTTGTTGAATAATCCTATAATGTAACTCTAAATGACAATCAGAGCAACTTGAATTGCGTGTGTGCAGCCTTTTGCTCAAAAGTGATCAACGTTTCGTTTTCGGAGTCTCTTTTGACAATCTCTTCGAGAGCTGTTTTCAGTCATTAACAGAGCTGTTCTGAAAGTGTCCGAGCGGCCTGTTCTTAGAGTGGACTGTTTTTTGCATTCGTTCTCAAGTTATATCAAACTATCAAAGTGTTGTTTTCTGCCTTTCACGAGCACATTTTGACTTGTTGTTGAATAATCCTATAATGTTACTCTAAATGACAATCAGAGCAACGTGAATTGCGTGTGTGCAGCCTTTTGCTCAAAAGTAATCAACGTTTCGTTTTCAGAGTCTCTTTTGACAATCTCTTCGAGAGCTGTTTTCAGTCATTAACAGAGCTGTTCTGAAAGTGTCCAAGCGGCCTGTTCTTAGAGTGGACTGTTTTTTGCATTCGTTCTCAAGTTATATCAAACTATCAAAGTGTTGTTTTCTGCCTTTCACGAGCACATTTTGACTTGTTGTTGAATAATCCTATAATGTTACTCTAAATGACAATCAGAGCAACTTGAATTGCGTGTGTGCAGCCTTTTGCTCAAAAGTAATCAACGTTTCGTTTTCAGAGTCTCTTTTGACAATCTCTTCGAGAGCTGTTTTCAGTCATTAACAGAGCTGTTCTGAAAGTGTCCAAGCGGCCTGTTCTGAGAGTGGACTGTTTTTTTGCATTCGTTCTCAAGTTATATCAAACTATCAAAGTGTTGTTTTCTGCCTTTCACGAGCACATTTTGACTTGTTGTTGAATAATCCTATAATGTAACTCTAAATGACAATCAGAGCAACTTGAATTGCGTGTGTGCAGCCTTTTGCTCAAAAGTGATCAACGTTTCGTTTTCGGAGTCTCTTTTGACAATCTCTTCGAGAGCTGTTTTCAGTCATTAACAGAGCTGTTCTGAAAGTGTCCAAGCGGCCTGTTCTTAGAGTGGACTGTTTTTTGCATTCGTTCTCAAGTTATATCAAACTATCAAAGTGTTGTTTTCTGCCTTTCACGAGCACATTTTGACTTGTTGTTGAATAATCCTATAATGTAACTCTAAATGACAATCAGAGCAACTTGAATTGCGTGTGTGCAGCCTTTTGCTCAAAAGTGATCAACGTTTCGTTTTCGGAGTCTCTTTTAGTCATTAACAGAGCTGTTCTGAAAGTGTCCAAACGGCCTGTTCTTAGAGTGGACTGTTTTTTGCATTCGTTCTCAAGTTATATCAAACTATCAAAGTGTTGTTTTCTGCCTTTCACGAGCACATTTTGACTTGTTGTTGAATAATCCTATAATGTTACTCTAAATGACAATCAGAGCAACTTGAATTGCGTGTGTGCAGCCTTTTGCTCAAAAGTAATCAACGTTTCGTTTTCAGAGTCTCTTTTGACAATCTCTTCGAGAGCTGTTTTCAGTCATTAACAGAGCTGTTCTGAAAGTGTCCAAGCGGCCTGTTCTGAGAGTGGACTGTTTTTTTGCATTCGTTCTCAAGTTATATCAAACTATCAAAGTGTTGTTTTCTGCCTTTCACGAGCACATTTTGACTTGTTGTTGAATAATCCTATAATGTAACTCTAAATGACAATCAGAGCAACTTGAATTGCGTGTGTGCAGCCTTTTGCTCAAAAGTGATCAACGTTTCGTTTTCGGAGTCTCTTTTGACAATCTCTTCGAGAGCTGTTTTCAGTCATTAACAGAGCTGTTCTGAAAGTGTCCAAGCGGCCTGTTCTTAGAGTGGACTGTTTTTTGCATTCGTTCTCAAGTTATATCAAACTATCAAAGTGTTGTTTTCTGCCTTTCACGAGCACATTTTGACTTGTTGTTGAATAATCCTATAATGTAACTCTAAATGACAATCAGAGCAACTTGAATTGCGTGTGTGCAGCCTTTTGCTCAAAAGTGATCAACGTTTCGTTTTCGGAGTCTCTTTTGACAATCTCTTCGAGAGCTGTTTTCAGTCATTAACAGAGCTGTTCTGAAAGTGTCCAAGCGGCCTGTTCTTAGAGTGGACTGTTTTTTTGCATTCGTTCTCAAGTTATATCAAACTATCAAAGTGTTGTTTTCTGCCTTTCACGAGCACATTTTGACTTGTTGTTGAATAATCCTATAATGTTACTCTAAATGACAATCAGAGCAACTTGAATTGCGTGTGTGCAGCCTTTTGCTCAAAAGTAATCAACGTTTCGTTTTCAGAGTCTCTTTTGACAATCTCTTCGAGAGCTGTTTTCAGTCATTAACAGAGCTGTTCTGAAAGTGTCCAAGCGGCCTGTTCTGAGAGTGGACTGTTTTTTTGCATTCGTTCTCAAGTTATATCAAACTATCAAAGTGTTGTTTTCTGCCTTTCACGAGCACATTTTGACTTGTTGTTGAATAATCCTATAATGTAACTCTAAATGACAATCAGAGCAACTTGAATTGCGTGTGTGCAGCCTTTTTCTCAAAAGTGATCAACGTTTCGTTTTCGGAGTCTCTTTTGACAATCTCTTCGAGAGCTGTTTTCAGTCATTAACAGAGCTGTTCTGAAAGTGTCCAAGCGGCCTGTTCTTAGAGTGGACTGTTTTTTGCATTCGTTCTCAAGTTATATCAAACTATCAAAGTGTTGTTTTCTGCCTTTCACGAGCACATTTTGACTTGTTGTTGAATAATCCTATAATGTAACTCTAAATGACAATCAGAGCAACTTGAATTGCGTGTGTGCAGCCTTTTGCTCAAAAGTGATCAACGTTTCGTTTTCGGAGTCTCTTTTGACAATCTCTTCGAGAGCTGTTTTCAGTCATTAACAGAGCTGTTCTGAAAGTGTCCAAGCGGCCTGTTCTTAGAGTGGACTGTTTTTTTGCATTCGTTTTCAAGTTATATCAAACTATCAAAGTGTTGTTTTCTGCCTTTCACGAGCACATTTTGACTTGTTGTTGAATAATCCTATAATGTTACTCTAAATGACAATCAGAGCAACTTGAATTGCGTGTGTGCAGCCTTTTGCTCAAAAGTAATCAACGTTTCGTTTTCAGAGTCTCTTTTGACAATCTCTTCGAGAGCTGTTTTCAGTCATTAACAGAGCTGTTCTGAAAGTGTCCAAGCGGCCTGTTCTTAGAGTGGACTGTTTTTTGCATTCGTTCTCAAGTTATATCAAACTATCAAAGTGTTGTTTTCTGCCTTTCACGAGCACATTTTGACTTGTTGTTGAATAATCCTATAATGTAACTCTAAATGACAATCAGAGCAACTTGAATTGCGTGTGTGCAGCCTTTTGCTCAAAAGTGATCAACGTTTCGTTTTCGGAGTCTCTTTTGACAATCTCTTCGAGAGCTGTTTTCAGTCATTAACAGAGCTGTTCTGAAAGTGTCCAAGCGGCCTGTTCTTAGAGTGGACTGTTTTTTGCATTCGTTCTCAAGTTATATCAAACTATCAAAGTGTTGTTTTCTGCCTTTCACGAGCACATTTTGACTTGTTGTTGAATAATCCTATAATGTAACTCTAAATGACAATCAGAGCAACTTGAATTGCGTGTGTGCAGCCTTTTGCTCAAAAGTGATCAACGTTTCGTTTTCGGAGTCTCTTTTGACAATCTCTTCGAGAGCTGTTTTCAGTCATTAACAGAGCTGTTCTGAAAGTGTCCAAGCGGCCTGTTCTTAGAGTGGACTGTTTTTTTGCATTCGTTCTCAAGTTATATCAAACTATCAAAGTGTTGTTTTCTGCCTTTCACGAGCACATTTTGACTTGTTGTTGAATAATCCTATAATGTTACTCTAAATGACAATCAGAGCAACTTGAATTGCGTGTGTGCAGCCTTTTGCTCAAAAGTAATCAACGTTTCGTTTTCAGAGTCTCTTTTGACAATCTCTTCGAGAGCTGTTTTCAGTCATTAACAGAGCTGTTCTGAAAGTGTCCAAGCGGCCTGTTCTTAGAGTGGACTGTTTTTTGCATTCGTTCTCAAGTTATATCAAACTATCAAAGTGTTGTTTTCTGCCTTTCACGAGCACATTTTGACTTGTTGTTGAATAATCCTATAATGTAACTCTAAATGACAATCAGAGCAACTTGAATTGCGTGTGTGCAGCCTTTTGCTCAAAAGTGATCAACGTTTCGTTTTCGGAGTCTCTTTTGACAATCTCTTCGAGAGCTGTTTTCAGTCATTAACAGAGCTGTTCTGAAAGTGTCCAAACGGCCTGTTCTTAGAGTGGACTGTTTTTTGCATTCGTTCTCAAGTTATATCAAACTATCAAAGTGTTGTTTTCTGCCTTTCACGAGCACATTTTGACTTGTTGTTGAATAATCCTATAATGTAACTCTAAATGACAATCAGAGCAACTTGAATTGCGTGTGTGCAGCCTTTTGCTCAAAAGTGATCAACGTTTCGTTTTCGGAGTCTCTTTTGACAATCTCTTCGAGAGCTGTTTTCAGTCATTAACAGAGCTGTTCTGAAAGTGTCCAAGCGGCCTGTTCTGAGAGTGGACTGTTTTTTGCATTCGTTCTCAAGTTATATCAAACTATCAAAGTGTTGTTTTCTGCCTTTCACGAGCACATTTTGACTTGTTGTTGAATAATCCTATAATGTAACTCTAAATGACAATCAGAGCAACTTGAATTGCGTGTGTGCAGCCTTTTGCTCAAAAGTGATCAACGTTTCGTTTTCGGAGTCTCTTTTGACAATCTCTTCGAGAGCTGTTTTCAGTCATTAACAGAGCTGTTCTGAAAGTGTCCAAAC
The DNA here is from genome assembly GCF_963989245.1 of Nansenia antarctica. Lineage (NCBI taxonomy): Eukaryota > Metazoa > Chordata > Actinopteri > Argentiniformes > Microstomatidae > Nansenia > Nansenia antarctica. Next base: position 9,621,861 of record NC_137686.1, on the reverse strand, counting down.
GGCCTGTTCTTAGAGTGGACTGTTTTTTGCATTCGTTCTCAAGTTATATCAAACTATCAAAGTGTTGTTTTCTGCCTTTCACGAGCACATTTTGACTTGTTGTTGAATAATCCTATAATGTAACTCTAAATGACAATCAGAGCAACTTGAATTGCGTGTGTGCAGCCCTTTGCTCAAAAGTGATCAACGTTTCGTTTTCGGAGTCTCTTTTGACAATCTCTTCGAGAGCTGTTTTCAGTCATTAACAGAGCTGTTCTGAAAGTGTCCAAACGGCCTGTTCTTAGAGTGGACTGTTTTTTGCATTCGTTCTCAAGTTATATCAAACTATCAAAGTGTTGTTTTCTGCCTTTCACGAGCACATTTTGACTTGTTGTTGAATAATCCTATAATGTAACTCTAAATGACAATCAGAGCAACTTGAATTGCGTGTGTGCAGCCTTTTGCTCAAAAGTGATCAACGTTTCGTTTTCGGAGTCTCTTTTGACAATCTCTTCGAGAGCTGTTTTCAGTCATTAACAGAGCTGTTCTGAAAGTGTCCAAGCGGCCTGTTCTTAGAGTGGACTGTTTTTTGCATTCGTTCTCAAGTTATATCAAACTATCAAAGTGTTGTTTTCTGCCTTTCACGAGCACATTTTGACTTGTTGTTGAATAATCCTATAATGTAACTCTAAATGACAATCAGAGCAACTTGAATTGCGTGTGTGCAGCCTTTTGCTCAAAAGTGATCAACGTTTCGTTTTCGGAGTCTCTTTTGACAATCTCTTCGAGAGCTGTTTTCAGTCATTAACAGAGCTGTTCTGAAAGTGTCCAAGCGGCCTGTTCTTAGAGTGGACTGTTTTTTTGCATTCGTTCTCAAGTTATATCAAACTATCAAAGTGTTGTTTTCTGCCTTTCACGAGCACATTTTGACTTGTTGTTGAATAATCCTATAATGTTACTCTAAATGACAATCAGAGCAACTTGAATTGCGTGTGTGCAGCCTTTTGCTCAAAAGTAATCAACGTTTCGTTTTCAGAGTCTCTTTTGACAATCTCTTCGAGAGCTGTTTTCAGTCATTAACAGAGCTGTTCTGAAAGTGTCCAAGCGGCCTGTTCTTAGAGTGGACTGTTTTTTGCATTCGTTCTCAAGTTATATCAAACTATCAAAGTGTTGTTTTCTGCCTTTCACGAGCACATTTTGACTTGTTGTTGAATAATCCTATAATGTAACTCTAAATGACAATCAGAGCAACTTGAATTGCGTGTGTGCAGCCTTTTGCTCAAAAGTGATCAACGTTTCGTTTTCGGAGTCTCTTTTGACAATCTCTTCGAGAGCTGTTTTCAGTCATTAACAGAGCTGTTCTGAAAGTGTCCAAACGGCCTGTTCTTAGAGTGGACTGTTTTTTGCATTCGTTCTCAAGTTATATCAAACTATCAAAGTGTTGTTTTCTGCCTTTCACGAGCACATTTTGACTTGTTGTTGAATAATCCTATAATGTAACTCTAAATGACAATCAGAGCAACTTGAATTGCGTGTGTGCAGCCTTTTGCTCAAAAGTGATCAACGTTTCGTTTTCGGAGTCTCTTTTGACAATCTCTTCGAGAGCTGTTTTCAGTCATTAACAGAGCTGTTCTGAAAGTGTCCAAGCGGCCTGTTCTGAGAGTGGACTGTTTTTTGCATTCGTTCTCAAGTTATATCAAACTATCAAAGTGTTGTTTTCTGCCTTTCACGAGCACATTTTGACTTGTTGTTGAATAATCCTATAATGTAACTCTAAATGACAATCAGAGCAACTTGAATTGCGTGTGTGCAGCCTTTTGCTCAAAAGTGATCAACGTTTCGTTTTCGGAGTCTCTTTTGACAATCTCTTCGAGAGCTGTTTTCAGTCATTAACAGAGCTGTTCTGAAAGTGTCCAAACGGCCTGTTCTTAGAGTGGACTGTTTTTTGCATTCGTTCTCAAGTTATATCAAACTATCAAAGTGTTGTTTTCTGCCTTTCACGAGCACATTTTGACTTGTTGTTGAATAATCCTATAATGTAACTCTAAATGACAATCAGAGCAACTTGAATTGCGTGTGTGCAGCCCTTTGCTCAAAAGTGATCAACGTTTCGTTTTCGGAGTCTCTTTTGACAATCTCTTCGAGAGCTGTTTTCAGTCATTAACAGAGCTGTTCTGAAAGTGTCCAAACGGCCTGTTCTTAGAGTGGACTGTTTTTTGCATTCGTTCTCAAGTTATATCAAACTATCAAAGTGTTGTTTTCTGCCTTTCACGAGCACATTTTGACTTGTTGTTGAATAATCCTATAATGTTACTCTAAATGACAATCAGAGCAACTTGAATTGCGTGTGTGCAGCCTTTTGTTCAAAAGTAATCAACGTTTCGTTTTCAGAGTCTCTTTTGACAATCTCTTCGAGAGCTGTTTTCAGTCATTAACAGAGCTGTTCTGAAAGTGTCCAAGCGGCCTGTTCTGAGAGTGGACTGTTTTTGCATTCGTTCTCAAGTTATATCAAACTATCAAAGTGTTGTTTTCTGCCTTTCACGAGCACATTTTGACTTGTTGTTGAATAATCCTATAATGTAACTCTAAATGACAATCAGAGCAACTTGAATTGCGTGTGTGCAGCCTTTTGCTCAAAAGTGATCAACGTTTCGTTTTCGGAGTCTCTTTTGACAATCTCTTCGAGAGCTGTTTTCAGTCATTAACAGAGCTGTTCTGAAAGTGTCCAAACGGCCTGTTCTTAGAGTGGACTGTTTTTTGCATTCGTTCTCAAGTTATATCAAACTATCAAAGTGTTGTTTTCTGCCTTTCACGAGCACATTTTGACTTGTTGTTGAATAATCCTATAATGTTACTCTAAATGACAATCAGAGCAACTTGAATTGCGTGTGTGCAGCCTTTTGCTCAAAAGTAATCAACGTTTCGTTTTCAGAGTCTCTTTTGACAATCTCTTCGAGAGCTGTTTTCAGTCATTAACAGAGCTGTTCTGAAAGTGTCCAAGCGGCCTGTTCTTAGAGTGGACTGTTTTTTGCATTCGTTCTCAAGTTATATCAAACTATCAAAGTGTTGTTTTCTGCCTTTCACGAGCACATTTTGACTTGTTGTTGAATAATCCTATAATGTTACTCTAAATGACAATCAGAGCAACTTGAATTGCGTGTGTGCAGCCTTTTGCTCAAAAGTAATCAACGTTTCGTTTTCAGAGTCTCTTTTGACAATCTCTTCGAGAGCTGTTTTCAGTCATTAACAGAGCTGTTCTGAAAGTGTCCAAGCGGCCTGTTCTGAGAGTGGACTGTTTTTTTGCATTCGTTCTCAAGTTATATCAAACTATCAAAGTGTTGTTTTCTGCCTTTCACGAGCACATTTTGACTTGTTGTTGAATAATCCTATAATGTAACTCTAAATGACAATCAGAGCAACTTGAATTGCGTGTGTGCAGCCTTTTGCTCAAAAGTGATCAACGTTTCGTTTTCGGAGTCTCTTTTGACAATCTCTTCGAGAGCTGTTTTCAGTCATTAACAGAGCTGTTCTGAAAGTGTCCAAGCGGCCTGTTCTTAGAGTGGACTGTTTTTTTGCATTCGAAGTTATATCAAACTATCAAAGTGTTGTTTTCTGCCTTTCACGAGCACATTTTGACTTGTTGTTGAATAATCCTATAATGTTACTCTAAATGACAATCAGAGCAACTTGAATTGCGTGTGTGCAGCCTTTTGCTCAAAAGTAATCAACGTTTCGTTTTCAGAGTCTCTTTTGACAATCTCTTCGAGAGCTGTTTTCAGTCATTAACAGAGCTGTTCTGAAAGTGTCCAAGCGGCCTGTTCTTAGAGTGGACTGTTTTTTGCATTCGTTCTCAAGTTATATCAAACTATCAAAGTGCTGTTTTCTGCCTTTCACGAGCACATTTTGACTTGTTGTTGAATAATCCTATAATGTTACTCTAAATGACAATCAGAGCAACTTGAATTGCGTGTGTGCAGCCTTTTGCTCAAAAGTAATCAACGTTTCGTTTTCAGAGTCTCTTTTGACAATCTCTTCGAGAGCTGTTTTCAGTCATTAACAGAGCTGTTCTGAAAGTGTCCAAGCGGCCTGTTCTGAGAGTGGACTGTTTTTGCATTCGTTCTCAAGTTCTATCAGTGTTGTTTTCTGCTTTTCTGGAGCACATTTTGACTTGTTGCTGAATGCTCCTATAATGTAACTCTAAATGACAATCAGAGCAACTTGAATTGCGTGTGTGCAGCCTTTTGCTCAAAAGTGATCAACGTTTCGTTTTCGGAGTCTCTTTTGACAATCTCTTCGAGAGCTGTTTTCAGTCATTAACAGAGCTGTTCTGAAAGTGTCCAAGCGGCCTGTTCTTAGAGTGGACTGTTTTTTGCATTCGTTCTCAAGTTATATCAAACTATCAAAGTGTTGTTTTCTGCCTTTCACGAGCACATTTTGACTTGTTGTTGAATAATCCTATAATGTAACTCTAAATGACAATCAGAGCAACTTGAATTGCGTGTGTGCAGCCTTTTGCTCAAAAGTGATCAACGTTTCGTTTTCGGAGTCTCTTTTGACAATCTCTTCGAGAGCTGTTTTCAGTCATTAACAGAGCTGTTCTGAAAGTGTCCAAACGGCCTGTTCTTAGAGTGGACTGTTTTTTTGCATTCGTTCTCAAGTTATATCAAACTATCAAAGTGTTGTTTTCTGCCTTTCACGAGCACATTTTGACTTGTTGTTGAATAATCCTATAATGTAACTCTAAATGACAATCAGAGCAACTTGAATTGCGTGTGTGCAGCCTTTTGCTCAAAAGTGATCAACGTTTCGTTTTCGGAGTCTCTTTTGACAATCTCTTCGAGAGCTGTTTTCAGTCATTAACAGAGCTGTTCTGAAAGTGTCCAAGCGGCCTGTTCTGAGAGTGGACTGTTTTTTTGCATTCGTTCTCAAGTTATATCAAACTATCAAAGTGTTGTTTTCTGCCTTTCGAGAGCACATTTTGACTTGTTGTTGAATAATCCTATAATGTAACTCTAAATGACAATCAGAGCAACTTGAATTGCGTGTGTGCAGCCTTTTGCTCAAAAGTGATCAACGTTTCGTTTTCGGAGTCTCTTTTGACAATCTCTTCGAGAGCTGTTTTCAGTCATTAACAGAGCTGTTCTGAAAGTGTCCAAGCGGCCTGTTCTTAGAGTGGACTGTTTTTTGCATTCGTTCTCAAGTTATATCAAACTATCAAAGTGTTGTTTTCTGCCTTTCACGAGCACATTTTGACTTGTTGTTGAATAATCCTATAATGTAACTCTAAATGACAATCAGAGTAACTTGAATTGCGTGTGTGCAGCCTTTTGCTCAAAAGTGATCAACGTTTCGTTTTCGGAGTCTCTTTTGACAATCTCTTCGAGAGCTGTTTTCAGTCATTAACAGAGCTGTTCTGAAAGTGTCCAAGCGGCCTGTTCTTAGAGTGGACTGTTTTTTGCATTCGTTCTCAAGTTATATCAAACTATCAAAGTGTTGTTTTCTGCCTTTCACGAGCACATTTTGACTTGTTGTTGAATAATCCTATAATGTAACTCTAAATGACAATCAGAGCAACTTGAATTGCGTGTGTGCAGCCTTTTGCTCAAAAGTGATCAACGTTTCGTTTTCGGAGTCTCTTTTGACAATCTCTTCGAGAGCTGTTTTCAGTCATTAACAGAGCTGTTCTGAAAGTGTCCAAGCGGCCTGTTCTGAGAGTGGACTGTTTTTTGCATTCGTTCTCAAGTTATATCAAACTATCAAAGTGTTGTTTTCTGCCTTTCACGAGCACATTTTGACTTGTTGTTGAATAATCCTATAATGTTACTCTAAATGACAATCAGAGCAACTTGAATTGCGTGTGTGCAGCCTTTTGTTCAAAAGTAATCAACGTTTCGTTTTCAGAGTCTCTTTTGACAATCTCTTCGAGAGCTGTTTTCAGTCATTAACAGAGCTGTTCTGAAAGTGTCCAAGCGGCCTGTTCTGAGAGTGGACTGTTTTTGCATTCGTTCTCAAGTTCTATCAGTGTTGTTTTCTGCTTTTCTGGAGCACATTTTGACTTGTTGCTGAATGCTCCTATAATGTAACTCTAAATGACAATCAGAGCAACTTGAATTGCGTGTGTGCAGCCTTTTGCTCAAAGGTGATCAACGTTTCGTTTTCGGAGTCTCTTTTGACAATCTCTTCGAGAGCTGTTTTCAGTCATTAACAGAGCTGTTCTGAAAGTGTCCAAGCGGCCTGTTCTTAGAGTGGACTGTTTTTTGCATTCGTTCTCAAGTTATATCAAACTATCAAAGTGTTGTTTTCTGCCTTTCACGAGCACATTTTGACTTGTTGTTGAATAATCCTATAATGTAACTCTAAATGACAATCAGAGCAACTTGAATTGCGTGTGTGCAGCCTTTTGCTCAAAAGTGATCAACGTTTCGTTTTCGGAGTCTCTTTTGACAATCTCTTCGAGAGCTGTTTTCAGTCATTAACAGAGCTGTTCTGAAAGTGTCCAAGCGGCCTGTTCTGAGAGTGGACTGTTTTTTGCATTCGTTCTCAAGTTATATCAAACTATCAAAGTGTTGTTTTCTGCCTTTCACGAGCACATTTTGACTTGTTGTTGAATAATCCTATAATGTTACTCTAAATGACAATCAGAGCAACTTGAATTGCGTGTGTGCAGCCTTTTGTTCAAAAGTAATCAACGTTTCGTTTTCAGAGTCTCTTTTGACAATCTCTTCGAGAGCTGTTTTCAGTCATTAACAGAGCTGTTCTGAAAGTGTCCAAGCGGCCTGTTCTGAGAGTGGACTGTTTTTGCATTCGTTCTCAAGTTCTATCAGTGTTGTTTTCTGCTTTTCTGGAGCACATTTTGACTTGTTGCTGAATGCTCCTATAATGTAACTCTAAATGACAATCAGAGCAACTTGAATTGCGTGTGTGCAGCCTTTTGCTCAAAAGTGATCAACGTTTCATTTTCGGAGTCTCTTTTGACAATCTCTTCGAGAGCTGTTTTCAGTCATTAACAGAGCTGTTCTGAAAGTGTCCAAGCGGCCTGTTCTTAGAGTGGACTGTTTTTTGCATTCGTTCTCAAGTTATATCAAACTAATAAAGTGTAGTTTTCTGCCTTTCACGAGCACATTTTGACTTGTTGTTGAATAATCCTATAATGTAACTCTAAATGACAATCAGAGCAACTTGAATTGCGTGTGTGCAGCCATTTGCTCAAAAGTGATCAACGTTTCGTTTTCGGAGTCTCTTTTGACAATCTCTTCGAGAGCTGTTTTCAGTCATTAACAGAGCTGTTCTGAAAGTGTCCAAGCGGCCTGTTCTTAGAGTGGACTGTTTTTTGCATTCGTTCTCAAGTTATATCAAACTATCAAAGTGTTGTTTTCTGCCTTTCACGAGCACATTTTGACTTGTTGTTGAATAATCCTATAATGTAACTCTAAATGACAATCAGAGCAACTTGAATTGCGTGTGTGCAGCCTTTTGCTCAAAAGTGATCAACGTTTCGTTTTCGGAGTCTCTTTTGACAATCTCTTCGAGAGCTGTTTTCAGTCATTAACAGAGCTGTTCTGAAAGTGTCCAAACGGCCTGTTCTTAGAGTGGACTGTTTTTTGCATTCGTTCTCAAGTTATATCAAACTATCAAAGTGTTGTTTTCTGCCTTTCACGAGCACATTTTGACTTGTTGTTGAATAATCCTATAATGTAACTCTAAATGACAATCAGAGCAACTTGAATTGCGTGTGTGCAGCCTTTTGCTCAAAAGTGATCAACGTTTCGTTTTCGGAGTCTCTTTTGACAATCTCTTCGAGAGCTGTTTTCAGTCATTAACAGAGCTGTTCTGAAAGTGTCCAAGCGGCCTGTTCTGAGAGTGGACTGTTTTTTGCATTCGTTCTCAAGTTATATCAAACTATCAAAGTGTTGTTTTCTGCCTTTCACGAGCACATTTTGACTTGTTGTTGAATAATCCTATAATGTAACTCTAAATGACAATCAGAGCAACTTGAATTGCGTGTGTGCAGCCTTTTGCTCAAAAGTGATCAACGTTTCGTTTTCGGAGTCTCTTTTGACAATCTCTTCGAGAGCTGTTTTCAGTCATTAACAGAGCTGTTCTGAAAGTGTCCAAACGGCCTGTTCTTAGAGTGGACTGTTTTTTGCATTCGTTCTCAAGTTATATCAAACTATCAAAGTGTTGTTTTCTGCCTTTCACGAGCACATTTTGACTTGTTGTTGAATAATCCTATAATGTAACTCTAAATGACAATCAGAGCAACTTGAATTGCGTGTGTGCAGCCTTTTGCTCAAAAGTGATCAACGTTTCGTTTTCGGAGTCTCTTTTGACAATCTCTTCGAGAGCTGTTTTCAGTCATTAACAGAGCTGTTCTGAAAGTGTCCAAACGGCCTGTTCTTAGAGTGGACTGTTTTTTGCATTCGTTCTCAAGTTATATCAAACTATCAAAGTGTTGTTTTCTGCCTTTCACGAGCACATTTTGACTTGTTGTTGAATATTCCTATAATGTTACTCTAAATGACAATCAGAGCAACTTGAATTGCGTGTGTGCAGCCTTTTGCTCAAAAGTAATCAACGTTTCGTTTTCAGAGTCTCTTTTGACAATCTCTTCGAGAGCTGTTTTCAGTCATTAACAGAGCTGTTCTGAAAGTGTCCAAGCGGCCTGTTCTTAGAGTGGACTGTTTTTTGCATTCGTTCTCAAGTTATATCAAACTATCAAAGTGTTGTTTTCTGCCTTTCACGAGCACATTTTGACTTGTTGTTGAATAATCCTATAATGTTACTCTAAATGACAATCAGAGCAACTTGAATTGCGTGTGTGCAGCCTTTTGCTCAAAAGTAATCAACGTTTCGTTTTCAGAGTCTCTTTTGACAATCTCTTCGAGAGCTGTTTTCAGTCATTAACAGAGCTGTTCTGAAAGTGTCCAAGCGGCCTGTTCTGAGAGTGGACTGTTTTTTTGCATTCGTTCTCAAGTTATATCAAACTATCAAAGTGTTGTTTTCTGCCTTTCACGAGCACATTTTGACTTGTTGTTGAATAATCCTATAATGTAACTCTAAATGACAATCAGAGCAACTTGAATTGCGTGTGTGCAGCCTTTTGCTCAAAAGTGATCAACGTTTCGTTTTCGGAGTCTCTTTTGACAATCTCTTCGAGAGCTGTTTTCAGTCATTAACAGAGCTGTTCTGAAAGTGTCCAAGCGGCCTGTTCTTAGAGTGGACTGTTTTTTTGCATTCGTTCTCAAGTTATATCAAACTATCAAAGTGTTGTTTTCTGCCTTTCACGAGCACATTTTGACTTGTTGTTGAATAATCCTATAATGTTACTCTAAATGACAATCAGAGCAACTTGAATTGCGTGTGTGCAGCCTTTTGCTCAAAAGTAATCAACGTTTCGTTTTCAGAGTCTCTTTTGACAATCTCTTCGAGAGCTGTTTTCAGTCATTAACAGAGCTGTTCTGAAAGTGTCCAAGCGGCCTGTTCTTAGAGTGGACTGTTTTTTGCATTCGTTCTCAAGTTATATCAAACTATCAAAGTGCTGTTTTCTGCCTTTCACGAGCACATTTTGACTTGTTGTTGAATAATCCTATAATGTTACTCTAAATGACAATCAGAGCAACTTGAATTGCGTGTGTGCAGCCTTTTGCTCAAAAGTAATCAACGTTTCGTTTTCAGAGTCTCTTTTGACAATCTCTTCGAGAGCTGTTTTCAGTCATTAACAGAGCTGTTCTGAAAGTGTTCAAGCGGCCTGTTCTGAGAGTGGACTGTTTTTGCATTCGTTCTCAAGTTCTATCAGTGTTGTTTTCTGCTTTTCTGGAGCACATTTTGACTTGTTGCTGAATGCTCCTATAATGTAACTCTAAATGACAATCAGAGCAACTTGAATTGCGTGTGTGCAGCCTTTTGCTCAAAAGTGATCAACGTTTCGTTTTCGGAGTCTCTTTTGACAATCTCTTCGAGAGCTGTTTTCAGTCATTAACAGAGCTGTTCTGAAAGTGTCCAAGCGGCCTGTTCTGAGAGTGGACTGTTTTTTGCATTCGTTCTCAAGTTCTATCAGTGTTGTTTTCTGCTTTTCTGGAGCACATTTTGACTTGTTGCTGAATGCTCCTATAATGTAACTCTAAATGACAATCTGAGCAACTTGAATTGCGTGTGTGCAGCCTTTTGCTCAAAAGTGATCAACGTTTCGTTTTCGGAGTCTCTTTTGACAATCTCTTCGAGAGCTGTTTTCAGTCATTAACAGAGCTGTTCTGAAAGTGTCCAAGCGGCCTGTTCTTAGAGTGGACTGTTTTTTGCATTCGTTCTCAAGTTATATCAAACTATCAAAGTGTTGTTTTCTGCCTTTCACGAGCACATTTTGACTTGTTGTTGAATAATCCTATAATGTAACTCTAAATGACAATCAGAGCAACTTGAATTGCGTGTGTGCAGCCTTTTGCTCAAAAGTGATCAACGTTTCGTTTTCGGAGTCTCTTTTGACAATCTCTTCGAGAGCTGTTTTCAGTCATTAACAGAGCTGTTCTGAAAGTGTCCGAGCGGCCTGTTCTTAGAGTGGACTGTTTTTTGCATTCGTTCTCAAGTTATATCAAACTATCAAAGTGTTGTTTTCTGCCTTTCACGAGCACATTTTGACTTGTTGTTGAATAATCCTATAATGTTACTCTAAATGACAATCAGAGCAACGTGAATTGCGTGTGTGCAGCCTTTTGCTCAAAAGTAATCAACGTTTCGTTTTCAGAGTCTCTTTTGACAATCTCTTCGAGAGCTGTTTTCAGTCATTAACAGAGCTGTTCTGAAAGTGTCCAAGCGGCCTGTTCTTAGAGTGGACTGTTTTTTGCATTCGTTCTCAAGTTATATCAAACTATCAAAGTGTTGTTTTCTGCCTTTCACGAGCACATTTTGACTTGTTGTTGAATAATCCTATAATGTTACTCTAAATGACAATCAGAGCAACTTGAATTGCGTGTGTGCAGCCTTTTGCTCAAAAGTAATCAACGTTTCGTTTTCAGAGTCTCTTTTGACAATCTCTTCGAGAGCTGTTTTCAGTCATTAACAGAGCTGTTCTGAAAGTGTCCAAGCGGCCTGTTCTGAGAGTGGACTGTTTTTTTGCATTCGTTCTCAAGTTATATCAAACTATCAAAGTGTTGTTTTCTGCCTTTCACGAGCACATTTTGACTTGTTGTTGAATAATCCTATAATGTAACTCTAAATGACAATCAGAGCAACTTGAATTGCGTGTGTGCAGCCTTTTTCTCAAAAGTGATCAACGTTTCGTTTTCGGAGTCTCTTTTGACAATCTCTTCGAGAGCTGTTTTCAGTCATTAACAGAGCTGTTCTGAAAGTGTCCAAGCGGCCTGTTCTTAGAGTGGACTGTTTTTTGAATTCGTTCTCAAGTTATATCAAACTATCAAAGTGTTGTTTTCTGCCTTTCACGAGCACATTTTGACTTGTTGTTGAATAATCCTATAATGTAACTCTAAATGACAATCAGAGCAACTTGAATTGCGTGTGTGCAGCCTTTTGCTCAAAAGTGATCAACGTTTCGTTTTCGGAGTCTCTTTTGACAATCTCTTCGAGAGCTGTTTTCAGTCATTAACAGAGCTGTTCTGAAAGTGTCCAAGCGGCCTGTTCTTAGAGTGGACTGTTTTTTTGCATTCGTTCTCAAGTTATATCAAACTATCAAAGTGTTGTTTTCTGCCTTTCACGAGCACATTTTGACTTGTTGTTGAATAATCCTATAATGTTACTCTAAATGACAATCAGAGCAACTTGAATTGCGTGTGTGCAGCCTTTTGCTCAAAAGTGATCAACGTTTCGTTTTCGGAGTCTCTTTTGACAATCTCTTCGAGAGCTGTTTTCAGTCATTAACAGAGCTGTTCTGAAAGTGTCCAAGCGGCCTGTTCTTAGAGTGGACTGTTTTTTGCATTCGTTCTCAAGTTATATCAAACTATCAAAGTGTTGTTTTCTGCCTTTCACGAGCACATTTTGACTTGTTGTTGAATAATCCTATAATGTAACTCTAAATGACAATCAGAGCAACTTGAATTGCGTGTGTGCAGCCTTTTGCTCAAAAGTGATCAACGTTTCGTTTTCGGAGTCTCTTTTGACAATCTCTTCGAGAGCTGTTTTCAGTCATTAACAGAGCTGTTCTGAAAGTGTCCAAGCGGCCTGTTCTTAGAGTGGACTGTTTTTTTGCATTCGTTCTCAAGTTATATCAAACTATCAAAGTGTTGTTTTCTGCCTTTCACGAGCACATTTTGACTTGTTGTTGAATAATCCTATAATGTTACTCTAAATGACAATCAGAGCAACTTGAATTGCGTGTGTGCAGCCTTTTGCTCAAAAGTAATCAACGTTTCGTTTTCAGAGTCTCTTTTGACAATCTCTTCGAGAGCTGTTTTCAGTCATTAACAGAGCTGTTCTGAAAGTGTCCAAGCGGCCTGTTCTTAGAGTGGACTGTTTTTTGCATTCGTTCTCAAGTTATATCAAACTATCAAAGTGTTGTTTTCTGCCTTTCACGAGCACATTTTGACTTGTTGTTGAATAATCCTATAATGTAACTCTAAATGACAATCAGAGCAACTTGAATTGCGTGTGTGCAGCCTTTTGCTCAAAAGTGATCAACGTTTCGTTTTCGGAGTCTCTTTTGACAATCTCTTCGAGAGCTGTTTTCAGTCATTAACAGAGCTGTTCTGAAAGTGTCCAAACGGCCTGTTCTTAGAGTGGACTGTTTTTTGCATTCGTTCTCAAGTTATATCAAACTATCAAAGTGTTGTTTTCTGCCTTTCACGAGCACATTTTGACTTGTTGTTGAATAATCCTATAATGTAACTCTAAATGACAATCAGAGCAACTTGAATTGCGTGTGTGCAGCCTTTTGCTCAAAAGTGATCAACGTTTCGTTTTCGGAGTCTCTTTTGACAATCTCTTCGAGAGCTGTTTTCAGTCATTAACAGAGCTGTTCTGAAAGTGTCCAAGCGGCCTGTTCTGAGAGTGGACTGTTTTTTGCATTCGTTCTCAAGTTATATCAAACTATCAAAGTGTTGTTTTCTGCCTTTCACGAGCACATTTTGACTTGTTGTTGAATAATCCTATAATGTAACTCTAAATGACAATCAGAGCAACTTGAATTGCGTGTGTGCAGCCTTTTGCTCAAAAGTGATCAACGTTTCGTTTTCGGAGTCTCTTTTGACAATCTCTTCGAGAGCTGTTTTCAGTCATTAACAGAGCTGTTCTGAAAGTGTCCAAACGGCCTGTTCTTAGAGTGGACTGTTTTTTGCATTCGTTCTCAAGTTATATCAAACTATCAAAGTGTTGTTTTCTGCCTTTCACGAGCACATTTTGACTTGTTGTTGAATAATCCTATAATGTAACTCTAAATGACAATCAGAGCAACTTGAATTGCGTGTGTGCAGCCTTTTGCTCAAAAGTGATCAACGTTTCGTTTTCGGAGTCTCTTTTGACAATCTCTTCGAGAGCTGTTTTCAGTCATTAACAGAGCTGTTCTGAAAGTGTCCAAACGGCCTGTTCTTAGAGTGGACTGTTTTTTGCATTCGTTCTCAAGTTATATCAAACTATCAAAGTGTTGTTTTCTGCCTTTCACGAGCACATTTTGACTTGTTGTTGAATAATCCTATAATGTTACTCTAAATGACAATCAGAGCAACTTGAATTGCGTGTGTGCAGCCTTTTGCTCAAAAGTAATCAACGTTTCGTTTTCAGAGTCTCTTTTGACAATCTCTTCGAGAGCTGTTTTCAGTCATTAACAGAGCTGTTCTGAAAGTGTCCAAGCGGCCTGTTCTGAGAGTGGACTGTTTTTTTGCATTCGTTCTCAAGTTATATCAAACTATCAAAGTGTTGTTTTCTGCCTTTCACGAGCACATTTTGACTTGTTGTTGAATAATCCTATAATGTAACTCTAAATGACAATCAGAGCAACTTGAATTGCGTGTGTGCAGCCTTTTGCTCAAAAGTGATCAACGTTTCGTTTTCGGAGTCTCTTTTGACAATCTCTTCGAGAGCTGTTTTCAGTCATTAACAGAGCTGTTCTGAAAGTGTCCAAGCGGCCTGTTCTTAGAGTGGACTGTTTTTTGCATTCGTTCTCAAGTTATATCAAACTATCAAAGTGTTGTTTTCTGCCTTTCACGAGCACATTTTGACTTGTTGTTGAATAATCCTATAATGTAACTCTAAATGACAATCAGAGCAACTTGAATTGCGTGTGTGCAGCCTTTTGCTCAAAAGTGATCAACGTTTCGTTTTCGGAGTCTCTTTTGACAATCTCTTCGAGAGCTGTTTTCAGTCATTAACAGAGCTGTTCTGAAAGTGTCCAAGCGGCCTGTTCTTAGAGTGGACTGTTTTTTTGCATTCGTTCTCAAGTTATATCAAACTATCAAAGTGTTGTTTTCTGCCTTTCACGAGCACATTTTGACTTGTTGTTGAATAATCCTATAATGTTACTCTAAATGACAATCAGAGCAACTTGAATTGCGTGTGTGCAGCCTTTTGCTCAAAAGTAATCAACGTTTCGTTTTCAGAGTCTCTTTTGACAATCTCTTCGAGAGCTGTTTTCAGTCATTAACAGAGCTGTTCTGAAAGTGTCCAAGCGGCCTGTTCTGAGAGTGGACTGTTTTTTTGCATTCGTTCTCAAGTTATATCAAACTATCAAAGTGTTGTTTTCTGCCTTTCACGAGCACATTTTGACTTGTTGTTGAATAATCCTATAATGTAACTCTAAATGACAATCAGAGCAACTTGAATTGCGTGTGTGCAGCCTTTTTCTCAAAAGTGATCAACGTTTCGTTTTCGGAGTCTCTTTTGACAATCTCTTCGAGAGCTGTTTTCAGTCATTAACAGAGCTGTTCTGAAAGTGTCCAAGCGGCCTGTTCTTAGAGTGGACTGTTTTTTGCATTCGTTCTCAAGTTATATCAAACTATCAAAGTGTTGTTTTCTGCCTTTCACGAGCACATTTTGACTTGTTGTTGAATAATCCTATAATGTAACTCTAAATGACAATCAGAGCAACTTGAATTGCGTGTGTGCAGCCTTTTGCTCAAAAGTGATCAACGTTTCGTTTTCGGAGTCTCTTTTGACAATCTCTTCGAGAGCTGTTTTCAGTCATTAACAGAGCTGTTCTGAAAGTGTCCAAGCGGCCTGTTCTTAGAGTGGACTGTTTTTTTGCATTCGTTTTCAAGTTATATCAAACTATCAAAGTGTTGTTTTCTGCCTTTCACGAGCACATTTTGACTTGTTGTTGAATAATCCTATAATGTTACTCTAAATGACAATCAGAGCAACTTGAATTGCGTGTGTGCAGCCTTTTGCTCAAAAGTAATCAACGTTTCGTTTTCAGAGTCTCTTTTGACAATCTCTTCGAGAGCTGTTTTCAGTCATTAACAGAGCTGTTCTGAAAGTGTCCAAGCGGCCTGTTCTTAGAGTGGACTGTTTTTTGCATTCGTTCTCAAGTTATATCAAACTATCAAAGTGTTGTTTTCTGCCTTTCACGAGCACATTTTGACTTGTTGTTGAATAATCCTATAATGTAACTCTAAATGACAATCAGAGCAACTTGAATTGCGTGTGTGCAGCCTTTTGCTCAAAAGTGATCAACGTTTCGTTTTCGGAGTCTCTTTTGACAATCTCTTCGAGAGCTGTTTTCAGTCATTAACAGAGCTGTTCTGAAAGTGTCCAAGCGGCCTGTTCTTAGAGTGGACTGTTTTTTGCATTCGTTCTCAAGTTATATCAAACTATCAAAGTGTTGTTTTCTGCCTTTCACGAGCACATTTTGACTTGTTGTTGAATAATCCTATAATGTAACTCTAAATGACAATCAGAGCAACTTGAATTGCGTGTGTGCAGCCTTTTGCTCAAAAGTGATCAACGTTTCGTTTTCGGAGTCTCTTTTGACAATCTCTTCGAGAGCTGTTTTCAGTCATTAACAGAGCTGTTCTGAAAGTGTCCAAGCGGCCTGTTCTTAGAGTGGACTGTTTTTTTGCATTCGTTCTCAAGTTATATCAAACTATCAAAGTGTTGTTTTCTGCCTTTCACGAGCACATTTTGACTTGTTGTTGAATAATCCTATAATGTTACTCTAAATGACAATCAGAGCAACTTGAATTGCGTGTGTGCAGCCTTTTGCTCAAAAGTAATCAACGTTTCGTTTTCAGAGTCTCTTTTGACAATCTCTTCGAGAGCTGTTTTCAGTCATTAACAGAGCTGTTCTGAAAGTGTCCAAGCGGCCTGTTCTTAGAGTGGACTGTTTTTTGCATTCGTTCTCAAGTTATATCAAACTATCAAAGTGTTGTTTTCTGCCTTTCACGAGCACATTTTGACTTGTTGTTGAATAATCCTATAATGTAACTCTAAATGACAATCAGAGCAACTTGAATTGCGTGTGTGCAGCCTTTTGCTCAAAAGTGATCAACGTTTCGTTTTCGGAGTCTCTTTTGACAATCTCTTCGAGAGCTGTTTTCAGTCATTAACAGAGCTGTTCTGAAAGTGTCCAAACGGCCTGTTCTTAGAGTGGACTGTTTTTTGCATTCGTTCTCAAGTTATATCAAACTATCAAAGTGTTGTTTTCTGCCTTTCACGAGCACATTTTGACTTGTTGTTGAATAATCCTATAATGTAACTCTAAATGACAATCAGAGCAACTTGAATTGCGTGTGTGCAGCCTTTTGCTCAAAAGTGATCAACGTTTCGTTTTCGGAGTCTCTTTTGACAATCTCTTCGAGAGCTGTTTTCAGTCATTAACAGAGCTGTTCTGAAAGTGTCCAAGCGGCCTGTTCTGAGAGTGGACTGTTTTTTGCATTCGTTCTCAAGTTATATCAAACTATCAAAGTGTTGTTTTCTGCCTTTCACGAGCACATTTTGACTTGTTGTTGAATAATCCTATAATGTAACTCTAAATGACAATCAGAGCAACTTGAATTGCGTGTGTGCAGCCTTTTGCTCAAAAGTGATCAACGTTTCGTTTTCGGAGTCTCTTTTGACAATCTCTTCGAGAGCTGTTTTCAGTCATTAACAGAGCTGTTCTGAAAGTGTCCAAACGGCCTGTTCTTAGAGTGGACTGTTTTTTGCATTCGTTCTCAAGTTATATCAAACTATCAAAGTGTTGTTTTCTGCCTTTCACGAGCACATTTTGACTTGTTGTTGAATAATCCTATAATGTAACTCTAAATGACAATCAGAGCAACTTGAATTGCGTGTGTGCAGCCCTTTGCTCAAAAGTGATCAACGTTTCGTTTTCGGAGTCTCTTTTGACAATCTCTTCGAGAGCTGTTTTCAGTCATTAACAGAGCTGTTCTGAAAGTGTCCAAACGGCCTGTTCTTAGAGTGGACTGTTTTTTGCATTCGTTCTCAAGTTATATCAAACTATCAAAGTGTTGTTTTCTGCCTTTCACGAGCACATTTTGACTTGTTGTTGAATAATCCTATAATGTAACTCTAAATGACAATCAGAGCAACTTGAATTGCGTGTGTGCAGCCTTTTGCTCAAAAGTGATCAACGTTTCGTTTTCGGAGTCTCTTTTGACAATCTCTTCGAGAGCTGTTTTCAGTCATTAACAGAGCTGTTCTGAAAGTGTCCAAGCGGCCTGTTCTTAGAGTGGACTGTTTTTTGCATTCGTTCTCAAGTTATATCAAACTATCAAAGTGTTGTTTTCTGCCTTTCACGAGCACATTTTGACTTGTTGTTGAATAATCCTATAATGTAACTCTAAATGACAATCAGAGCAACTTGAATTGCGTGTGTGCAGCCTTTTGCTCAAAAGTGATCAACGTTTCGTTTTCGGAGTCTCTTTTGACAATCTCTTCGAGAGCTGTTTTCAGTCATTAACAGAGCTGTTCTGAAAGTGTCCAAGCGGCCTGTTCTTAGAGTGGACTGTTTTTTTGCATTCGTTCTCAAGTTATATCAAACTATCAAAGTGTTGTTTTCTGCCTTTCACGAGCACATTTTGACTTGTTGTTGAATAATCCTATAATGTTACTCTAAATGACAATCAGAGCAACTTGAATTGCGTGTGTGCAGCCTTTTGCTCAAAAGTAATCAACGTTTCGTTTTCAGAGTCTCTTTTGACAATCTCTTCGAGAGCTGTTTTCAGTCATTAACAGAGCTGTTCTGAAAGTGTCCAAGCGGCCTGTTCTTAGAGTGGACTGTTTTTTGCATTCGTTCTCAAGTTATATCAAACTATCAAAGTGTTGTTTTCTGCCTTTCACGAGCACATTTTGACTTGTTGTTGAATAATCCTATAATGTAACTCTAAATGACAATCAGAGCAACTTGAATTGCGTGTGTGCAGCCTTTTGCTCAAAAGTGATCAACGTTTCGTTTTCGGAGTCTCTTTTGACAATCTCTTCGAGAGCTGTTTTCAGTCATTAACAGAGCTGTTCTGAAAGTGTCCAAACGGCCTGTTCTTAGAGTGGACTGTTTTTTGCATTCGTTCTCAAGTTATATCAAACTATCAAAGTGTTGTTTTCTGCCTTTCACGAGCACATTTTGACTTGTTGTTGAATAATCCTATAATGTAACTCTAAATGACAATCAGAGCAACTTGAATTGCGTGTGTGCAGCCTTTTGCTCAAAAGTGATCAACGTTTCGTTTTCGGAGTCTCTTTTGACAATCTCTTCGAGAGCTGTTTTCAGTCATTAACAGAGCTGTTCTGAAAGTGTCCAAGCGGCCTGTTCTGAGAGTGGACTGTTTTTTGCATTCGTTCTCAAGTTATATCAAACTATCAAAGTGTTGTTTTCTGCCTTTCACGAGCACATTTTGACTTGTTGTTGAATAATCCTATAATGTAACTCTAAATGACAATCAGAGCAACTTGAATTGCGTGTGTGCAGCCTTTTGCTCAAAAGTGATCAACGTTTCGTTTTCGGAGTCTCTTTTGACAATCTCTTCGAGAGCTGTTTTCAGTCATTAACAGAGCTGTTCTGAAAGTGTCCAAACGGCCTGTTCTTAGAGTGGACTGTTTTTTGCATTCGTTCTCAAGTTATATCAAACTATCAAAGTGTTGTTTTCTGCCTTTCACGAGCACATTTTGACTTGTTGTTGAATAATCCTATAATGTAACTCTAAATGACAATCAGAGCAACTTGAATTGCGTGTGTGCAGCCCTTTGCTCAAAAGTGATCAACGTTTCGTTTTCGGAGTCTCTTTTGACAATCTCTTCGAGAGCTGTTTTCAGTCATTAACAGAGCTGTTCTGAAAGTGTCCAAACGGCCTGTTCTTAGAGTGGACTGTTTTTTGCATTCGTTCTCAAGTTATATCAAACTATCAAAGTGTTGTTTTCTGCCTTTCACGAGCACATTTTGACTTGTTGTTGAATAATCCTATAATGTTACTCTAAATGACAATCAGAGCAACTTGAATTGCGTGTGTGCAGCCTTTTGCTCAAAAGTAATCAACGTTTCGTTTTCAGAGTCTCTTTTGACAATCTCTTCGAGAGCTGTTTTCAGTCATTAACAGAGCTGTTCTGAAAGTGTCCAAGCGGCCTGTTCTTAGAGTGGACTGTTTTTTGCATTCGTTCTCAAGTTATATCAAACTATCAAAGTGTTGTTTTCTGCCTTTCACGAGCACATTTTGACTTGTTGTTGAATAATCCTATAATGTTACTCTAAATGACAATCAGAGCAACTTGAATTGCGTGTGTGCAGCCTTTTGCTCAAAAGTAATCAACGTTTCGTTTTCAGAGTCTCTTTTGACAATCTCTTCGAGAGCTGTTTTCAGTCATTAACAGAGCTGTTCTGAAAGTGTCCAAGCGGCCTGTTCTTAGAGTGGACTGTTTTTTGCATTCGTTCTCAAGTTATATCAAACTATCAAAGTGTTGTTTTCTGCCTTTCACGAGCACATTTTGACTTGTTGTTGAATAATCCTATAATGTAACTCTAAATGACAATCAGAGCAACTTGAATTGCGTGTGTGCAGCCTTTTGCTCAAAAGTGATCAACGTTTCGTTTTCGGAGTCTCTTTTGACAATCTCTTCGAGAGCTGTTTTCAGTCATTAACAGAGCTGTTCTGAAAGTGTCCAAGCGGCCTGTTCTTAGAGTGGACTGTTTTTTTGCATTCGTTCTCAAGTTATATCAAACTATCAAAGTGTTGTTTTCTGCCTTTCACGAGCACATTTTGACTTGTTGTTGAATAATCCTATAATGTTACTCTAAATGACAATCAGAGCAACTTGAATTGCGTGTGTGCAGCCTTTTGCTCAAAAGTAATCAACGTTTCGTTTTCAGAGTCTCTTTTGACAATCTCTTCGAGAGCTGTTTTCAGTCATTAACAGAGCTGTTCTGAAAGTGTCCAAGCGGCCTGTTCTGAGAGTGGACTGTTTTTTTGCATTCGTTCTCAAGTTATATCAAACTATCAAAGTGTTGTTTTCTGCCTTTCACGAGCACATTTTGACTTGTTGTTGAATAATCCTATAATGTAACTCTAAATGACAATCAGAGCAACTTGAATTGCGTGTGTGCAGCCTTTTGCTCAAAAGTGATCAACGTTTCGTTTTCGGAGTCTCTTTTGACAATCTCTTCGAGAGCTGTTTTCAGTCATTAACAGAGCTGTTCTGAAAGTGTCCAAGCGGCCTGTTCTTAGAGTGGACTGTTTTTTGCATTCGTTCTCAAGTTATATCAAACTATCAAAGTGTTGTTTTCTGCCTTTCACGAGCACATTTTGACTTGTTGTTGAATAATCCTATAATGTAACTCTAAATGACAATCAGAGCAACTTGAATTGCGTGTGTGCAGCCTTTTGCTCAAAAGTGATCAACGTTTCGTTTTCGGAGTCTCTTTTGACAATCTCTTCGAGAGCTGTTTTCAGTCATTAACAGAGCTGTTCTGAAAGTGTCCAAGCGGCCTGTTCTTAGAGTGGACTGTTTTTTTGCATTCGTTCTCAAGTTATATCAAACTATCAAAGTGTTGTTTTCTGCCTTTCACGAGCACGTTTTGACTTGTTGTTGAATAATCCTATAATGTAACTCTAAATGACAATCAGAGCAACTTGAATTGCGTGTGTGCAGCCTTTTGCTCAAAAGTGATCAACGTTTCGTTTTCGGAGTCTCTTTTGACAATCTCTTCGAGAGCTGTTTTCAGTCATTAACAGAGCTGTTCTGAAAGTGTCCAAGCGGCCTGTTCTTAGAGTGGACTGTTTTTTTGCATTCGTTCTCAAGTTATATCAAACTATCAAAGTGTTGTTTTCTGCCTTTCACGAGCACATTTTGACTTGTTGTTGAATAATCCTATAATGTTACTCTAAATGACAATCAGAGCAACTTGAATTGCGTGTGTGCAGCCTTTTGCTCAAAAGTAATCAACGTTTCGTTTTCAGAGTCTCTTTTGACAATCTCTTCGAGAGCTGTTTTCAGTCATTAACAGAGCTGTTCTGAAAGTGTCCAAGCGGCCTGTTCTGAGAGTGGACTGTTTTTTTGCATTCGTTCTCAAGTTATATCAAACTATCAAAGTGTTGTTTTCTGCCTTTCACGAGCACATTTTGACTTGTTGTTGAATAATCCTATAATGTAACTCTAAATGACAATCAGAGCAACTTGAATTGCGTGTGTGCAGCCTTTTGCTCAAAAGTGATCAACGTTTCGTTTTCGGAGTCTCTTTTGACAATCTCTTCGAGAGCTGTTTTCAGTCATTAACAGAGCTGTTCTGAAAGTGTCCAAGCGGCCTGTTCTTAGAGTGGACTGTTTTTTGCATTCGTTCTCAAGTTATATCAAACTATCAAAGTGTTGTTTTCTGCCTTTCACGAGCACATTTTGACTTGTTGTTGAATAATCCTATAATGTAACTCTAAATGACAATCAGAGCAACTTGAATTGCGTGTGTGCAGCCTTTTGCTCAAAAGTGATCAACGTTTCGTTTTCGGAGTCTCTTTTGACAATCTCTTCGAGAGCTGTTTTCAGTCATTAACAGAGCTGTTCTGAAAGTGTCCAAGCGGCCTGTTCTTAGAGTGGACTGTTTTTTTGCATTCGTTCTCAAGTTATATCAAACTATCAAAGTGTTGTTTTCTGCCTTTCACGAGCACATTTTGACTTGTTGTTGAATAATCCTATAATGTTACTCTAAATGACAATCAGAGCAACTTGAATTGCGTGTGTGCAGCCTTTTGCTCAAAAGTAATCAACGTTTCGTTTTCAGAGTCTCTTTTGACAATCTCTTCGAGAGCTGTTTTCAGTCATTAACAGAGCTGTTCTGAAAGTGTCCAAGCGGCCTGTTCTGAGAGTGGACTGTTTTTTTGCATTCGTTCTCAAGTTATATCAAACTATCAAAGTGTTGTTTTCTGCCTTTCACGAGCACATTTTGACTTGTTGTTGAATAATCCTATAATGTAACTCTAAATGACAATCAGAGCAACTTGAATTGCGTGTGTGCAGCCTTTTGCTCAAAAGTGATCAACGTTTCGTTTTCGGAGTCTCTTTTGACAATCTCTTCGAGAGCTGTTTTCAGTCATTAACAGAGCTGTTCTGAAAGTGTCCAAGCGGCCTGTTCTTAGAGTGGACTGTTTTTTGCATTCGTTCTCAAGTTATATCAAACTATCAAAGTGTTGTTTTCTGCCTTTCACGAGCACATTTTGACTTGTTGTTGAATAATCCTATAATGTAACTCTAAATGACAATCAGAGCAACTTGAATTGCGTGTGTGCAGCCTTTTGCTCAAAAGTGATCAACGTTTCGTTTTCGGAGTCTCTTTTGACAATCTCTTCGAGAGCTGTTTTCAGTCATTAACAGAGCTGTTCTGAAAGTGTCCAAGCGGCCTGTTCTTAGAGTGGACTGTTTTTTTGCATTCGTTCTCAAGTTATATCAAACTATCAAAGTGTTGTTTTCTGCCTTTCACGAGCACATTTTGACTTGTTGTTGAATAATCCTATAATGTTACTCTAAATGACAATCAGAGCAACTTGAATTGCGTGTGTGCAGCCTTTTGCTCAAAAGTAATCAACGTTTCGTTTTCAGAGTCTCTTTTGACAATCTCTTCGAGAGCTGTTTTCAGTCATTAACAGAGCTGTTCTGAAAGTGTCCAAGCGGCCTGTTCTTAGAGTGGACTGTTTTTTGCATTCGTTCTCAAGTTATATCAAACTATCAAAGTGCTGTTTTCTGCCTTTCACGAGCACATTTTGACTTGTTGTTGAATAATCCTATAATGTTACTCTAAATGACAATCAGAGCAACTTGAATTGCGTGTGTGCAGCCTTTTGCTCAAAAGTAATCAACGTTTCGTTTTCAGAGTCTCTTTTGACAATCTCTTCGAGAGCTGTTTTCAGTCATTAACAGAGCTGTTCTGAAAGTGTCCAAGCGGCCTGTTCTGAGAGTGGACTGTTTTTGCATTCGTTCTCAAGTTCTATCAGTGTTGTTTTCTGCTTTTCTGGAGCACATTTTGACTTGTTGCTGAATGCTCCTATAATGTAACTCTAAATGACAATCAGAGCAACTTGAATTGCGTGTGTGCAGCCTTTTGCTCAAAAGTGATCAACGTTTCGTTTTCGGAGTCTCTTTTGACAATCTCTTCGAGAGCTGTTTTCAGTCATTAACAGAGCTGTTCTGAAAGTGTCCAAGCGGCCTGTTCTTAGAGTGGACTGTTTTTTGCATTCGTTCTCAAGTTATATCAAACTATCAAAGTGTTGTTTTCTGCCTTTCACGAGCACATTTTGACTTGTTGTTGAATAATCCTATAATGTAACTCTAAATGACAATCAGAGCAACTTGAATTGCGTGTGTGCAGCCTTTTGCTCAAAAGTGATCAACGTTTCGTTTTCGGAGTCTCTTTTGACAATCTCTTCGAGAGCTGTTTTCAGTCATTAACAGAGCTGTTCTGAAAGTGTCCAAACGGCCTGTTCTTAGAGTGGACTGTTTTTTGCATTCGTTCTCAAGTTATATCAAACTATCAAAGTGTTGTTTTCTGCCTTTCACGAGCACATTTTGACTTGTTGTTGAATAATCCTATAATGTAACTCTAAATGACAATCAGAGCAACTTGAATTGCGTGTGTGCAGCCTTTTGCTCAAAAGTGATCAACGTTTCGTTTTCGGAGTCTCTTTTGACAATCTCTTCGAGAGCTGATTTCAGTCATTAACAGAGCTGTTCTGAAAGTGTCCAAACGGCCTGTTCTTAGAGTGGACTGTTTTTTGCATTCGTTCTCAAGTTATATCAAACTATCAAAGTGTTGTTTTCTGCCTTTCACGAGCACATTTTGACTTGTTGTTGAATAATCCTATAATGTAACTCTAAATGACAATCAGAGCAACTTGAATTGCGTGTGTGCAGCCTTTTGTTCAAAAGTAATCAACGTTTCGTTTTCAGAGTCTCTTTTGACAATCTCTTCGAGAGCTGTTTTCAGTCATTAACAGAGCTGTTCTGAAAGTGTCCAAGCGGCCTGTTCTGAGAGTGGACTGTTTTTGCATTCGTTCTCAAGTTCTATCAGTGTTGTTTTCTGCTTTTCTGGAGCACATTTTGACTTGTTGCTGAATGCTCCTATAATGTAACTCTTAATGACAATCAGAGCAACTTGAATTGCGTGTGTGCAGCCTTTTGCTCAAAAGTGATCAACGTTTCGTTTTCGGAGTCTCTTTTGACAATCTCTTCGAGAGCTGTTTTCAGTCATTAACAGAGCTGTTCTGAAAGTGTCCAAGCGGCCTGTTCTTAGAGTGGACTGTTTTTTGCATTCGTTCTCAAGTTATATCAAACTATCAAAGTGTTGTTTTCTGCCTTTCACGAGCACATTTTGACTTGTTGTTGAATAATCCTATAATGTAACTCTAAATGACAATCAGAGCAACTTGAATTGCGTGTGTGCAGCCTTTTGCTCAAAAGTGATCAACGTTTCGTTTTCGGAGTCTCTTTTGACAATCTCTTCGAGAGCTGTTTTCAGTCATTAACAGAGCTGTTCTGAAAGTGTCCAAGCGGCCTGTTCTTAGAGTGGACTGTTTTTTGCATTCGTTCTCAAGTTATATCAAACTATCAAAGTGCTGTTTTCTGCCTTTCACGAGCACATTTTGACTTGTTGTTGAATAATCCTATAATGTTACTCTAAATGACAATCAGAGCAACTTGAATTGCGTGTGTGCAGCCTTTTGCTCAAAAGTAATCAACGTTTCGTTTTCAGAGTCTCTTTTGACAATCTCTTCGAGAGCTGTTTTCAGTCATTAACAGAGCTGTTCTGAAAGTGTCCAAGCGGCCTGTTCTGAGAGTGGACTGTTTTTGCATTCGTTCTCAAGTTCTATCAGTGTTGTTTTCTGCTTTTCTGGAGCACATTTTGACTTGTTGCTGAATGCTCCTATAATGTAACTCTAAATGACAATCAGAGCAACTTGAATTGCGTGTGTGCAGCCTTTTGCTCAAAAGTGATCAACGTTTCGTTTTCGGAGTCTCTTTTGACAATCTCTTCGAGAGCTGTTTTCAGTCATTAACAGAGCTGTTCTGAAAGTGTCCAAGCGGCCTGTTCTTAGAGTGGACTGTTTTTTGCATTCGTTCTCAAGTTATATCAAACTATCAAAGTGTTGTTTTCTGCCTTTCACGAGCACATTTTGACTTGTTGTTGAATAATCCTATAATGTAACTCTAAATGACAATCAGAGCAACTTGAATTGCGTGTGTGCAGCCTTTTGCTCAAAAGTGATCAACGTTTCGTTTTCGGAGTCTCTTTTGACAATCTCTTCGAGAGCTGTTTTCAGTCATTAACAGAGCTGTTCTGAAAGTGTCCAAACGGCCTGTTCTTAGAGTGGACTGTTTTTTGCATTCGTTCTCAAGTTATATCAAACTATCAAAGTGTTGTTTTCTGCCTTTCACGAGCACATTTTGACTTGTTGTTGAATAATCCTATAATGTAACTCTAAATGACAATCAGAGCAACTTGAATTGCGTGTGTGCAGCCTTTTGCTCAAAAGTGATCAACGTTTCGTTTTCGGAGTCTCTTTTGACAATCTCTTCGAGAGCTGATTTCAGTCATTAACAGAGCTGTTCTGAAAGTGTCCAAACGGCCTGTTCTTAGAGTGGACTGTTTTTTGCATTCGTTCTCAAGTTATATCAAACTATCAAAGTGTTGTTTTCTGCCTTTCACGAGCACATTTTGACTTGTTGTTGAATAATCCTATAATGTAACTCTAAATGACAATCAGAGCAACTTGAATTGCGTGTGTGCAGCCTTTTGTTCAAAAGTAATCAACGTTTCGTTTTCAGAGTCTCTTTTGACAATCTCTTCGAGAGCTGTTTTCAGTCATTAACAGAGCTGTTCTGAAAGTGTCCAAGCGGCCTGTTCTGAGAGTGGACTGTTTTTGCATTCGTTCTCAAGTTCTATCAGTGTTGTTTTCTGCTTTTCTGGAGCACATTTTGACTTGTTGCTGAATGCTCCTATAATGTAACTCTTAATGACAATCAGAGCAACTTGAATTGCGTGTGTGCAGCCTTTTGCTCAAAAGTGATCAACGTTTCGTTTTCGGAGTCTCTTTTGACAATCTCTTCGAGAGCTGTTTTCAGTCATTAACAGAGCTGTTCTGAAAGTGTCCAAGCGGCCTGTTCTTAGAGTGGACTGTTTTTTGCATTCGTTCTCAAGTTATATCAAACTATCAAAGTGTTGTTTTCTGCCTTTCACGAGCACATTTTGACTTGTTGTTGAATAATCCTATAATGTAACTCTAAATGACAATCAGAGCAACTTGAATTGCGTGTGTGCAGCCTTTTGCTCAAAAGTGATCAACGTTTCGTTTTCGGAGTCTCTTTTGACAATCTCTTCGAGAGCTGTTTTCAGTCATTAACAGAGCTGTTCTGAAAGTGTCCAAGCGGCCTGTTCAGAGAGTGGACTGTTTTTTGCATTCGTTCTCAAGTTATATCAAACTATCAAAGTGTTGTTTTCTGCCTTTCACGAGCACATTTTGACTTGTTGTTGAATAATCCTATAATGTAACTCTAAATGACAATCAGAGCAACTTGAATTGCGTGTGTGCAGCCTTTTGCTCAAAAGTGATCAACGTTTCGTTTTCGGAGTCTCTTTTGACAATCTCTTCGAGAGCTGTTTTCAGTCATTAACAGAGCTGTTCTGAAAGTGTCCAAGCGGCCTGTTCTTAGAGTGGACTGTTTTTTGCATTCGTTCTCAAGTTATATCAAACTATCAAAGTGTTATTTTCTGCCTTTCACGAGCACATTTTGACTTGTTGTTGAATAATCCTATAATGTAACTCTAAATGACAATCAGAGCAACTTGAATTGCGTGTGTGCAGCCTTTTGCTCAAAAGTGATCAACGTTTCGTTTTCGGAGTCTCTTTTGACAATCTCTTCGAGAGCTGTTTTCAGTCATTAACAGAGCTGTTCTGAAAGTGTCCAAGCGGCCTGTTCTGAGAGTGGACTGTTTTTTGCATTCGTTCTCAAGTTATATCAAACTATCAAAGTGTTGTTTTCTGCCTTTCACGAGCACATTTTGACTTGTTGTTGAATAATCCTATAATGTAACTCTAAATGACAATCAGAGCAACTTGAATTGCGTGTGTGCAGCCTTTTGCTCAAAAGTGATCAACGTTTCGTTTTCGGAGTCTCTTTTGACAATCTCTTCGAGAGCTGTTTTCAGTCATTAACAGAGCTGTTCTGAAAGTGTCCAAGCGGCCTGTTCTTAGAGTGGACTGTTTTTTGCATTCGTTCTCAAGTTATATCAAACTATCAAAGTGTTATTTTCTGCCTTTCACGAGCACATTTTGACTTGTTGTTGAATAATCCTATAATGTAACTCTAAATGACAATCAGAGCAACTTGAATTGCGTGTGTGCAGCCTTTTGCTCAAAAGTGATCAACGTTTCGTTTTCGGAGTCTCTTTTGACAATCTCTTCGAGAGCTGTTTTCAGTCATTAACAGAGCTGTTCTGAAAGTGTCCAAGCGGCCTGTTCTTAGAGTGGACTGTTTTTTGCATTCGTTCTCAAGTTATATCAAACTATCAAAGTGTTGTTTTCTGCCTTTCACGAGCACATTTTGACTTGTTGTTGAATAATCCTATAATGTTACTCTAAATGACAATCAGAGCAACTTGAATTGCGTGTGTGCAGCCTTTTGCTCAAAAGTAATCAACGTTTCGTTTTCAGAGTCTCTTTTGACAATCTCTTCGAGAGCTGTTTTCAGTCATTAACAGAGCTGTTCTGAAAGTGTCCAAGCGGCCTGTTCTGAGAGTGGACTGTTTTTGCATTCGTTCTCAAGTTCTATCAGTGTTGTTTTCTGCTTTTCTGGAGCACATTTTGACTTGTTGCTGAATGCTCCTATAATGTAACTCTAAATGACAATCAGAGCAACTTGAATTGCGTGTGTGCAGCCTTTTGCTCAAAAGTGATCAACGTTTCGTTTTCGGAGTCTCTTTTGACAATCTCTTCGAGAGCTGTTTTCAGTCATTAACAGAGCTGTTCTGAAAGTGTCCAAGCGGCCTGTTCTTAGAGTGGACTGTTTTTTGCATTCGTTCTCAAGTTATATCAAACTATCAAAGTGTTATTTTCTGCCTTTCACGAGCACATTTTGACTTGTTGTTGAATAATCCTATAATGTAACTCTAAATGACAATCAGAGCAACTTGAATTGCGTGTGTGCAGCCTTTTGCTCAAAAGTGATCAACGTTTCGTTTTCGGAGTCTCTTTTGACAATCTCTTCGAGAGCTGTTTTCAGTCATTAACAGAGCTGTTCTGAAAGTGTCCAAGCGGCCTGTTCTTAGAGTGGACTGTTTTTTGCATTCGTTCTCAAGTTATATCAAACTATCAAAGCGTTGTTTTCTGCCTTTCACGAGCACATTTTGACTTGTTGTTGAATAATCCTATAATGTAACTCTAAATGACAATCAGAGCAACTTGAATTGCGTGTGTGCAGCCTTTTGTTCAAAAGTAATCAACGTTTCGTTTTCAGAGTCTCTTTTGACAATCTCTTCGAGAGCTGTTTTCAGTCATTAACAGAGCTGTTCTGAAAGTGTCCAAGCGGCCTGTTCTGAGAGTGGACTGTTTTTGCATTCGTTCTCAAGTTCTATCAGTGTTGTTTTCTGCTTTTCTGGAGCACATTTTGACTTGTTGCTGAATGCTCCTATAATGTAACTCTTAATGACAATCAGAGCAACTTGAATTGCGTGTGTGCAGCCTTTTGCTCAAAAGTGATCAACGTTTCGTTTTCGGAGTCTCTTTTGACAATCTCTTCGAGAGCTGTTTTCAGTCATTAACAGAGCTGTTCTGAAAGTGTCCAAGCGGCCTGTTCTTAGAGTGGACTGTTTTTTGCATTCGTTCTCAAGTTATATCAAACTATCAAAGTGTTGTTTTCTGCCTTTCACGAGCACATTTTGACTTGTTGTTGAATAATCCTATAATGTAACTCTAAATGACAATCAGAGCAACTTGAATTGCGTGTGTGCAGCCTTTTGCTCAAAAGTGATCAACGTTTCGTTTTCGGAGTCTCTTTTGACAATCTCTTCGAGAGCTGTTTTCAGTCATTAACAGAGCTGTTCTGAAAGTGTCCAAGCGGCCTGTTCTGAGAGTGGACTGTTTTTTGCATTCGTTCTCAAGTTATATCAAACTATCAAAGTGTTGTTTTCTGCCTTTCACGAGCACATTTTGACTTGTTGTTGAATAATCCTATAATGTAACTCTAAATGACAATCAGAGCAACTTGAATTGCGTGTGTGCAGCCTTTTGCTCAAAAGTGATCAACGTTTCGTTTTCGGAGTCTCTTTTGACAATCTCTTCGAGAGCTGTTTTCAGTCATTAACAGAGCTGTTCTGAAAGTGTCCAAGCGGCCTGTTCTTAGAGTGGACTGTTTTTTGCATTCGTTCTCAAGTTATATCAAACTATCAAAGTGTTGTTTTCTGCCTTTCACGAGCACATTTTGACTTGTTGTTGAATAATCCTATAATGTTACTCTAAATGACAATCAGAGCAACTTGAATTGCGTGTGTGCAGCCTTTTGCTCAAAAGTAATCAACGTTTCGTTTTCAGAGTCTCTTTTGACAATCTCTTCGAGAGCTGTTTTCAGTCATTAACAGAGCTGTTCTGAAAGTGTCCAAGCGGCCTGTTCTGAGAGTGGACTGTTTTTTGCATTCGTTCTCAAGTTATATCAAACTATCAAAGTGTTGTTTTCTGCCTTTCACGAGCACATTTTGACTTGTTGTTGAATAATCCTATAATGTAACTCTAAATGACAATCAGAGCAACTTGAATTGCGTGTGTGCAGCCTTTTGCTCAAAAGTGATCAACGTTTCGTTTTCGGAGTCTCTTTTGACAATCTCTTCGAGAGCTGTTTTCAGTCATTAACAGAGCTGTTCTGAAAGTGTCCAAGCGGCCTGTTCTTAGAGTGGACTGTTTTTTGCATTCGTTCTCAAGTTATATCAAACTATCAAAGTGTTGTTTTCTGCCTTTCACGAGCACATTTTGACTTGTTGTTGAATAATCCTATAATGTAACTCTAAATGACAATCAGAGCAACTTGAATTGCGTGTGTGCAGCCTTTTGCTCAAAAGTGATCAACGTTTCGTTTTCGGAGTCTCTTTTGACAATCTCTTCGAGAGCTGTTTTCAGTCATTAACAGAGCTGTTCTGAAAGTGTCCAAGCGGCCTGTTCTGAGAGTGGACTGTTTTTTGCATTCGTTCTCAAGTTATATCAAACTATCAAAGTGTTGTTTTCTGCCTTTCACGAGCACATTTTGACTTGTTGTTGAATAATCCTATAATGTTACTCTAAATGACAATCAGAGCAACTTGAATTGCGTGTGTGCAGCCTTTTGCTCAAAAGTAATCAACGTTTCGTTTTCAGAGTCTCTTTTGACAATCTCTTCGAGAGCTGTTTTCAGTCATTAACAGAGCTGTTCTGAAAGTGTCCAAGCGGCCTGTTCTGAGAGTGGACTGTTTTTGCATTCGTTCTCAAGTTCTATCAGTGTTGTTTTCTGCTTTTCTGGAGCACATTTTGACTTGTTGCTGAATGCTCCTATAATGTAACTCTAAATGACAATCAGAGCAACTTGAATTGCGTGTGTGCAGCCTTTTGCTCAAAAGTGATCAACGTTTCGTTTTCGGAGTCTCTTTTGACAATCTCTTCGAGAGCTGTTTTCAGTCATTAACAGAGCTGTTCTGAAAGTGTCCAAGCGGCCTGTTCTTAGAGTGGACTGTTTTTTGCATTCGTTCTCAAGTTATATCAAACTATCAAAGTGTTATTTTCTGCCTTTCACGAGCACATTTTGACTTGTTGTTGAATAATCCTATAATGTAACTCTAAATGACAATCAGAGCAACTTGAATTGCGTGTGTGCAGCCTTTTGCTCAAAAGTGATCAACGTTTCGTTTTCGGAGTCTCTTTTGACAATCTCTTCGAGAGCTGTTTTCAGTCATTAACAGAGCTGTTCTGAAAGTGTCCAAGCGGCCTGTTCTGAGAGTGGACTGTTTTTTGCATTCGTTCTCAAGTTATATCAAACTATCAAAGTGTTGTTTTCTGCCTTTCACGAGCACATTTTGACTTGTTGTTGAATAATCCTATAATGTAACTCTAAATGACAATCAGAGCAACTTGAATTGCGTGTGTGCAGCCTTTTGCTCAAAAGTGATCAACGTTTCGTTTTCGGAGTCTCTTTTGACAATCTCTTCGAGAGCTGTTTTCAGTCATTAACAGAGCTGTTCTGAAAGTGTCCAAGCGGCCTGTTCTTAGAGTGGACTGTTTTTTGCATTCGTTCTCAAGTTATATCAAACTATCAAAGTGTTGTTTTCTGCCTTTCACGAGCACATTTTGACTTGTTGTTGAATAATCCTATAATGTTACTCTAAATGACAATCAGAGCAACTTGAATTGCGTGTGTGCAGCCTTTTGCTCAAAAGTAATCAACGTTTCGTTTTCAGAGTCTCTTTTGACAATCTCTTCGAGAGCTGTTTTCAGTCATTAACAGAGCTGTTCTGAAAGTGTCCAAGCGGCCTGTTCTGAGAGTGGACTGTTTTTTGCATTCGTTCTCAAGTTATATCAAACTATCAAAGTGTTGTTTTCTGCCTTTCACGAGCACATTTTGACTTGTTGTTGAATAATCCTATAATGTAACTCTAAATGACAATCAGAGCAACTTGAATTGCGTGTGTGCAGCCTTTTGCTCAAAAGTGATCAACGTTTCGTTTTCGGAGTCTCTTTTGACAATCTCTTCGAGAGCTGTTTTCAGTCATTAACAGAGCTGTTCTGAAAGTGTCCAAGCGGCCTGTTCTTAGAGTGGACTGTTTTTTGCATTCGTTCTCAAGTTATATCAAACTATCAAAGTGTTGTTTTCTGCCTTTCACGAGCACATTTTGACTTGTTGTTGAATAATCCTATAATGTAACTCTAAATGACAATCAGAGCAACTTGAATTGCGTGTGTGCAGCCTTTTGCTCAAAAGTGATCAACGTTTCGTTTTCGGAGTCTCTTTTGACAATCTCTTCGAGAGCTGTTTTCAGTCATTAACAGAGCTGTTCTGAAAGTGTCCAAGCGGCCTGTTCTGAGAGTGGACTGTTTTTTGCATTCGTTCTCAAGTTATATCAAACTATCAAAGTGTTGTTTTCTGCCTTTCACGAGCACATTTTGACTTGTTGTTGAATAATCCTATAATGTTACTCTAAATGACAATCAGAGCAACTTGAATTGCGTGTGTGCAGCCTTTTGCTCAAAAGTAATCAACGTTTCGTTTTCAGAGTCTCTTTTGACAATCTCTTCGAGAGCTGTTTTCAGTCATTAACAGAGCTGTTCTGAAAGTGTCCAAGCGGCCTGTTCTGAGAGTGGACTGTTTTTGCATTCGTTCTCAAGTTCTATCAGTGTTGTTTTCTGCTTTTCTGGAGCACATTTTGACTTGTTGCTGAATGCTCCTATAATGTAACTCTAAATGACAATCAGAGCAACTTGAATTGCGTGTGTGCAGCCTTTTGCTCAAAAGTGATCAACGTTTCGTTTTCGGAGTCTCTTTTGACAATCTCTTCGAGAGCTGTTTTCAGTCATTAACAGAGCTGTTCTGAAAGTGTCCAAGCGGCCTGTTCTTAGAGTGGACTGTTTTTTGCATTCGTTCTCAAGTTATATCAAACTATCAAAGTGTTATTTTCTGCCTTTCACGAGCACATTTTGACTTGTTGTTGAATAATCCTATAATGTAACTCTAAATGACAATCAGAGCAACTTGAATTGCGTGTGTGCAGCCTTTTGCTCAAAAGTGATCAACGTTTCGTTTTCGGAGTCTCTTTTGACAATCTCTTCGAGAGCTGTTTTCAGTCATTAACAGAGCTGTTCTGAAAGTGTCCAAGCGGCCTGTTCTTAGAGTGGACTGTTTTTTGCATTCGTTCTCAAGTTATATCAAACTATCAAAGTGTTGTTTTCTGCCTTTCACGAGCACATTTTGACTTGTTGTTGAATAATCCTATAATGTAACTCTAAATGACAATCAGAGCAACTTGAATTGCGTGTGTGCAGCCTTTTGTTCAAAAGTAATCAACGTTTCGTTTTCAGAGTCTCTTTTGACAATCTCTTCGAGAGCTGTTTTCAGTCATTAACAGAGCTGTTCTGAAAGTGTCCAAGCGGCCTGTTCTGAGAGTGGACTGTTTTTGCATTCGTTCTCAAGTTCTATCAGTGTTGTTTTCTGCTTTTCTGGAGCACATTTTGACTTGTTGCTGAATGCTCCTATAATGTAACTCTTAATGACAATCAGAGCAACTTGAATTGCGTGTGTGCAGCCTTTTGCTCAAAAGTGATCAACGTTTCGTTTTCGGAGTCTCTTTTGACAATCTCTTCGAGAGCTGTTTTCAGTCATTAACAGAGCTGTTCTGAAAGTGTCCAAGCGGCCTGTTCTTAGAGTGGACTGTTTTTTGCATTCGTTCTCAAGTTATATCAAACTATCAAAGTGTTGTTTTCTGCCTTTCACGAGCACATTTTGACTTGTTGTTGAATAATCCTATAATGTAACTCTAAATGACAATCAGAGCAACTTGAATTGCGTGTGTGCAGCCTTTTGCTCAAAAGTGATCAACGTTTCGTTTTCGGAGTCTCTTTTGACAATCTCTTCGAGAGCTGTTTTCAGTCATTAACAGAGCTGTTCTGAAAGTGTCCAAGCGGCCTGTTCTGAGAGTGGACTGTTTTTTGCATTCGTTCTCAAGTTATATCAAACTATCAAAGTGTTGTTTTCTGCCTTTCACGAGCACATTTTGACTTGTTGTTGAATAATCCTATAATGTAACTCTAAATGACAATCAGAGCAACTTGAATTGCGTGTGTGCAGCCTTTTGCTCAAAAGTGATCAACGTTTCGTTTTCGGAGTCTCTTTTGACAATCTCTTCGAGAGCTGTTTTCAGTCATTAACAGAGCTGTTCTGAAAGTGTCCAAGCGGCCTGTTCTTAGAGTGGACTGTTTTTTGCATTCGTTCTCAAGTTATATCAAACTATCAAAGTGTTGTTTTCTGCCTTTCACGAGCACATTTTGACTTGTTGTTGAATAATCCTATAATGTTACTCTAAATGACAATCAGAGCAACTTGAATTGCGTGTGTGCAGCCTTTTGCTCAAAAGTAATCAACGTTTCGTTTTCAGAGTCTCTTTTGACAATCTCTTCGAGAGCTGTTTTCAGTCATTAACAGAGCTGTTCTGAAAGTGTCCAAGCGGCCTGTTCTGAGAGTGGACTGTTTTTTGCATTCGTTCTCAAGTTATATCAAACTATCAAAGTGTTGTTTTCTGCCTTTCACGAGCACATTTTGACTTGTTGTTGAATAATCCTATAATGTAACTCTAAATGACAATCAGAGCAACTTGAATTGCGTGTGTGCAGCCTTTTGCTCAAAAGTGATCAACGTTTCGTTTTCGGAGTCTCTTTTGACAATCTCTTCGAGAGCTGTTTTCAGTCATTAACAGAGCTGTTCTGAAAGTGTCCAAGCGGCCTGTTCTTAGAGTGGACTGTTTTTTGCATTCGTTCTCAAGTTATATCAAACTATCAAAGTGTTGTTTTCTGCCTTTCACGAGCACATTTTGACTTGTTGTTGAATAATCCTATAATGTAACTCTAAATGACAATCAGAGCAACTTGAATTGCGTGTGTGCAGCCTTTTGCTCAAAAGTGATCAACGTTTCGTTTTCGGAGTCTCTTTTGACAATCTCTTCGAGAGCTGTTTTCAGTCAT
Organism: Nansenia antarctica; assembly: GCF_963989245.1. Lineage (NCBI taxonomy): Eukaryota > Metazoa > Chordata > Actinopteri > Argentiniformes > Microstomatidae > Nansenia > Nansenia antarctica. The sequence continues at coordinate 9,586,795 of NC_137686.1, read as the reverse complement.
TAACAGAGCTGTTCTGAAAGTGTCCAAGCGGCCTGTTCTGAGAGTGGACTGTTTTTTGCATTCGTTCTCAAGTTATATCAAACTATCAAAGTGTTGTTTTCTGCCTTTCACGAGCACATTTTGACTTGTTGTTGAATAATCCTATAATGTTACTCTAAATGACAATCAGAGCAACTTGAATTGCGTGTGTGCAGCCTTTTGTTCAAAAGTAATCAACGTTTCGTTTTCAGAGTCTCTTTTGACAATCTCTTCGAGAGCTGTTTTCAGTCATTAACAGAGCTGTTCTGAAAGTGTCCAAGCGGCCTGTTCTGAGAGTGGACTGTTTTTGCATTCGTTCTCAAGTTCTATCAGTGTTGTTTTCTGCTTTTCTGGAGCACATTTTGACTTGTTGCTGAATGCTCCTATAATGTAACTCTTAATGACAATCAGAGCAACTTGAATTGCGTGTGTGCAGCCTTTTGCTCAAAAGTGATCAACGTTTCGTTTTCGGAGTCTCTTTTGACAATCTCTTCGAGAGCTGTTTTCAGTCATTAACAGAGCTGTTCTGAAAGTGTCCAAGCGGCCTGTTCTGAGAGTGGACTGTTTTTGCATTCGTTCTCAAGTTCTATCAGTGTTGTTTTCTGCTTTTCTGGAGCACATTTTGACTTGTTGCTGAATGCTCCTATAATGTAACTCTTAATGACAATCAGAGCAACTTGAATTGCGTGTGTGCAGCCTTTTGCTCAAAAGTGATCAACGTTTCGTTTTCGGAGTCTCTTTTGACAATCTCTTCGAGAGCTGTTTTCAGTCATTAACAGAGCTGTTCTGAAAGTGTCCAAGCGGCCTGTTCTTAGAGTGGACTGTTTTTTGCATTCGTTCTCAAGTTATATCAAACTATCAAAGTGTTGTTTTCTGCCTTTCACGAGCACATTTTGACTTGTTGTTGAATAATCCTATAATGTAACTCTAAATGACAATCAGAGCAACTTGAATTGCGTGTGTGCAGCCTTTTGCTCAAAAGTGATCAACGTTTCGTTTTCGGAGTCTCTTTTGACAATCTCTTCGAGAGCTGTTTTCAGTCATTAACAGAGCTGTTCTGAAAGTGTCCAAGCGGCCTGTTCTGAGAGTGGACTGTTTTTTGCATTCGTTCTCAAGTTATATCAAACTATCAAAGTGTTGTTTTCTGCCTTTCACGAGCACATTTTGACTTGTTGTTGAATAATCCTATAATGTAACTCTAAATGACAATCAGAGCAACTTGAATTGCGTGTGTGCAGCCTTTTGCTCAAAAGTGATCAACGTTTCGTTTTCGGAGTCTCTTTTGACAATCTCTTCGAGAGCTGTTTTCAGTCATTAACAGAGCTGTTCTGAAAGTGTCCAAGCGGCCTGTTCTTAGAGTGGACTGTTTTTTGCATTCGTTCTCAAGTTATATCAAACTATCAAGGTGTTGTTTTCTGCCTTTCACGAGCACATTTTGACTTGTTGTTGAATAATCCTATAATGTAACTCTAAATGACAATCAGAGCAACTTGAATTGCGTGTGTGCAGCCTTTTGCTCAAAAGTGATCAACGTTTCGTTTTCGGAGTCTCTTTTGACAATCTCTTCGAGAGCTGTTTTCAGTCATTAACAGAGCTGTTCTGAAAGTGTCCAAGCGGCCTGTTCTGAGAGTGGACTGTTTTTTGCATTCGTTCTCAAGTTATATCAAACTATCAAAGTGTTGTTTTCTGCCTTTCACGAGCACATTTTGACTTGTTGTTGAATAATCCTATAATGTTACTCTAAATGACAATCAGAGCAACTTGAATTGCGTGTGTGCAGCCTTTTGTTCAAAAGTAATCAACGTTTCGTTTTCAGAGTCTCTTTTGACAATCTCTTCGAGAGCTGTTTTCAGTCATTAACAGAGCTGTTCTGAAAGTGTCCAAGCGGCCTGTTCTGAGAGTGGACTGTTTTTGCATTCGTTCTCAAGTTCTATCAGTGTTGTTTTCTGCTTTTCTGGAGCACATTTTGACTTGTTGCTGAATGCTCCTATAATGTAACTCTTAATGACAATCAGAGCAACTTGAATTGCGTGTGTGCAGCCTTTTGCTCAAAAGTGATCAACGTTTCGTTTTCGGAGTCTCTTTTGACAATCTCTTCGAGAGCTGTTTTCAGTCATTAACAGAGCTGTTCTGAAAGTGTCCAAGCGGCCTGTTCTTAGAGTGGACTGTTTTTTGCATTCGTTCTCAAGTTATATCAAACTATCAAAGTGTTGTTTTCTGCCTTTCACGAGCACATTTTGACTTGTTGTTGAATAATCCTATAATGTAACTCTAAATGACAATCAGAGCAACTTGAATTGCGTGTGTGCAGCCTTTTGCTCAAAAGTGATCAACGTTTCGTTTTCGGAGTCTCTTTTGACAATCTCTTCGAGAGCTGTTTTCAGTCATTAACAGAGCTGTTCTGAAAGTGTCCAAGCGGCCTGTTCTTAGAGTGGACTGTTTTTTGCATTCGTTCTCAAGTTATATCAAACTATCAAAGTGTTATTTTCTGCCTTTCACGAGCACATTTTGACTTGTTGTTGAATAATCCTATAATGTAACTCTAAATGACAATCAGAGCAACTTGAATTGCGTGTGTGCAGCCTTTTGCTCAAAAGTGATCAACGTTTCGTTTTCGGAGTCTCTTTTGACAATCTCTTCGAGAGCTGTTTTCAGTCATTAACAGAGCTGTTCTGAAAGTGTCCAAGCGGCCTGTTCTGAGAGTGGACTGTTTTTTGCATTCGTTCTCAAGTTATATCAAACTATCAAAGTGTTGTTTTCTGCCTTTCACGAGCACATTTTGACTTGTTGTTGAATAATCCTATAATGTAACTCTAAATGACAATCAGAGCAACTTGAATTGCGTGTGTGCAGCCTTTTGCTCAAAAGTGATCAACGTTTCGTTTTCGGAGTCTCTTTTGACAATCTCTTCGAGAGCTGTTTTCAGTCATTAACAGAGCTGTTCTGAAAGTGTCCAAGCGGCCTGTTCTTAGAGTGGACTGTTTTTTGCATTCGTTCTCAAGTTATATCAAACTATCAAAGTGTTATTTTCTGCCTTTCACGAGCACATTTTGACTTGTTGTTGAATAATCCTATAATGTAACTCTAAATGACAATCAGAGCAACTTGAATTGCGTGTGTGCAGCCTTTTGCTCAAAAGTGATCAACGTTTCGTTTTCGGAGTCTCTTTTGACAATCTCTTCGAGAGCTGTTTTCAGTCATTAACAGAGCTGTTCTGAAAGTGTCCAAGCGGCCTGTTCTTAGAGTGGACTGTTTTTTGCATTCGTTCTCAAGTTATATCAAACTATCAAAGTGTTGTTTTCTGCCTTTCACGAGCACATTTTGACTTGTTGTTGAATAATCCTATAATGTTACTCTAAATGACAATCAGAGCAACTTGAATTGCGTGTGTGCAGCCTTTTGCTCAAAAGTAATCAACGTTTCGTTTTCAGAGTCTCTTTTGACAATCTCTTCGAGAGCTGTTTTCAGTCATTAACAGAGCTGTTCTGAAAGTGTCCAAGCGGCCTGTTCTGAGAGTGGACTGTTTTTGCATTCGTTCTCAAGTTCTATCAGTGTTGTTTTCTGCTTTTCTGGAGCACATTTTGACTTGTTGCTGAATGCTCCTATAATGTAACTCTAAATGACAATCAGAGCAACTTGAATTGCGTGTGTGCAGCCTTTTGCTCAAAAGTGATCAACGTTTCGTTTTCGGAGTCTCTTTTGACAATCTCTTCGAGAGCTGTTTTCAGTCATTAACAGAGCTGTTCTGAAAGTGTCCAAGCGGCCTGTTCTTAGAGTGGACTGTTTTTTGCATTCGTTCTCAAGTTATATCAAACTATCAAAGTGTTATTTTCTGCCTTTCACGAGCACATTTTGACTTGTTGTTGAATAATCCTATAATGTAACTCTAAATGACAATCAGAGCAACTTGAATTGCGTGTGTGCAGCCTTTTGCTCAAAAGTGATCAACGTTTCGTTTTCGGAGTCTCTTTTGACAATCTCTTCGAGAGCTGTTTTCAGTCATTAACAGAGCTGTTCTGAAAGTGTCCAAGCGGCCTGTTCTGAGAGTGGACTGTTTTTTGCATTCGTTCTCAAGTTATATCAAACTATCAAAGTGTTGTTTTCTGCCTTTCACGAGCACATTTTGACTTGTTGTTGAATAATCCTATAATGTAACTCTAAATGACAATCAGAGCAACTTGAATTGCGTGTGTGCAGCCTTTTGCTCAAAAGTGATCAACGTTTCGTTTTCGGAGTCTCTTTTGACAATCTCTTCGAGAGCTGTTTTCAGTCATTAACAGAGCTGTTCTGAAAGTGTCCAAGCGGCCTGTTCTTAGAGTGGACTGTTTTTTGCATTCGTTCTCAAGTTATATCAAACTATCAAAGTGTTGTTTTCTGCCTTTCACGAGCACATTTTGACTTGTTGTTGAATAATCCTATAATGTTACTCTAAATGACAATCAGAGCAACTTGAATTGCGTGTGTGCAGCCTTTTGCTCAAAAGTAATCAACGTTTCGTTTTCAGAGTCTCTTTTGACAATCTCTTCGAGAGCTGTTTTCAGTCATTAACAGAGCTGTTCTGAAAGTGTCCAAGCGGCCTGTTCTGAGAGTGGACTGTTTTTTGCATTCGTTCTCAAGTTATATCAAACTATCAAAGTGTTGTTTTCTGCCTTTCACGAGCACATTTTGACTTGTTGTTGAATAATCCTATAATGTAACTCTAAATGACAATCAGAGCAACTTGAATTGCGTGTGTGCAGCCTTTTGCTCAAAAGTGATCAACGTTTCGTTTTCGGAGTCTCTTTTGACAATCTCTTCGAGAGCTGTTTTCAGTCATTAACAGAGCTGTTCTGAAAGTGTCCAAGCGGCCTGTTCTTAGAGTGGACTGTTTTTTGCATTCGTTCTCAAGTTATATCAAACTATCAAAGTGTTGTTTTCTGCCTTTCACGAGCACATTTTGACTTGTTGTTGAATAATCCTATAATGTAACTCTAAATGACAATCAGAGCAACTTGAATTGCGTGTGTGCAGCCTTTTGCTCAAAAGTGATCAACGTTTCGTTTTCGGAGTCTCTTTTGACAATCTCTTCGAGAGCTGTTTTCAGTCATTAACAGAGCTGTTCTGAAAGTGTCCAAGCGGCCTGTTCTGAGAGTGGACTGTTTTTTGCATTCGTTCTCAAGTTATATCAAACTATCAAAGTGTTGTTTTCTGCCTTTCACGAGCACATTTTGACTTGTTGTTGAATAATCCTATAATGTTACTCTAAATGACAATCAGAGCAACTTGAATTGCGTGTGTGCAGCCTTTTGTTCAAAAGTAATCAACGTTTCGTTTTCAGAGTCTCTTTTGACAATCTCTTCGAGAGCTGTTTTCAGTCATTAACAGAGCTGTTCTGAAAGTGTCCAAGCGGCCTGTTCTGAGAGTGGACTGTTTTTGCATTCGTTCTCAAGTTCTATCAGTGTTGTTTTCTGCTTTTCTGGAGCACATTTTGACTTGTTGCTGAATGCTCCTATAATGTAACTCTTAATGACAATCAGAGCAACTTGAATTGCGTGTGTGCAGCCTTTTGCTCAAAAGTGATCAACGTTTCGTTTTCGGAGTCTCTTTTGACAATCTCTTCGAGAGCTGTTTTCAGTCATTAACAGAGCTGTTCTGAAAGTGTCCAAGCGGCCTGTTCTGAGAGTGGACTGTTTTTGCATTCGTTCTCAAGTTCTATCAGTGTTGTTTTCTGCTTTTCTGGAGCACATTTTGACTTGTTGCTGAATGCTCCTATAATGTAACTCTTAATGACAATCAGAGCAACTTGAATTGCGTGTGTGCAGCCTTTTGCTCAAAAGTGATCAACGTTTCGTTTTCGGAGTCTCTTTTGACAATCTCTTCGAGAGCTGTTTTCAGTCATTAACAGAGCTGTTCTGAAAGTGTCCAAGCGGCCTGTTCTTAGAGTGGACTGTTTTTTGCATTCGTTCTCAAGTTATATCAAACTATCAAAGTGTTGTTTTCTGCCTTTCACGAGCACATTTTGACTTGTTGTTGAATAATCCTATAATGTAACTCTAAATGACAATCAGAGCAACTTGAATTGCGTGTGTGCAGCCTTTTGCTCAAAAGTGATCAACGTTTCGTTTTCGGAGTCTCTTTTGACAATCTCTTCGAGAGCTGTTTTCAGTCATTAACAGAGCTGTTCTGAAAGTGTCCAAGCGGCCTGTTCTGAGAGTGGACTGTTTTTTGCATTCGTTCTCAAGTTATATCAAACTATCAAAGTGTTGTTTTCTGCCTTTCACGAGCACATTTTGACTTGTTGTTGAATAATCCTATAATGTAACTCTAAATGACAATCAGAGCAACTTGAATTGCGTGTGTGCAGCCTTTTGCTCAAAAGTGATCAACGTTTCGTTTTCGGAGTCTCTTTTGACAATCTCTTCGAGAGCTGTTTTCAGTCATTAACAGAGCTGTTCTGAAAGTGTCCAAGCGGCCTGTTCTTAGAGTGGACTGTTTTTTGCATTCGTTCTCAAGTTATATCAAACTATCAAGGTGTTGTTTTCTGCCTTTCACGAGCACATTTTGACTTGTTGTTGAATAATCCTATAATGTAACTCTAAATGACAATCAGAGCAACTTGAATTGCGTGTGTGCAGCCTTTTGCTCAAAAGTGATCAACGTTTCGTTTTCGGAGTCTCTTTTGACAATCTCTTCGAGAGCTGTTTTCAGTCATTAACAGAGCTGTTCTGAAAGTGTCCAAGCGGCCTGTTCTGAGAGTGGACTGTTTTTTGCATTCGTTCTCAAGTTATATCAAACTATCAAAGTGTTGTTTTCTGCCTTTCACGAGCACATTTTGACTTGTTGTTGAATAATCCTATAATGTTACTCTAAATGACAATCAGAGCAACTTGAATTGCGTGTGTGCAGCCTTTTGTTCAAAAGTAATCAACGTTTCGTTTTCAGAGTCTCTTTTGACAATCTCTTCGAGAGCTGTTTTCAGTCATTAACAGAGCTGTTCTGAAAGTGTCCAAGCGGCCTGTTCTGAGAGTGGACTGTTTTTGCATTCGTTCTCAAGTTCTATCAGTGTTGTTTTCTGCTTTTCTGGAGCACATTTTGACTTGTTGCTGAATGCTCCTATAATGTAACTCTTAATGACAATCAGAGCAACTTGAATTGCGTGTGTGCAGCCTTTTGCTCAAAAGTGATCAACGTTTCGTTTTCGGAGTCTCTTTTGACAATCTCTTCGAGAGCTGTTTTCAGTCATTAACAGAGCTGTTCTGAAAGTGTCCAAGCGGCCTGTTCTTAGAGTGGACTGTTTTTTGCATTCGTTCTCAAGTTATATCAAACTATCAAAGTGTTGTTTTCTGCCTTTCACGAGCACATTTTGACTTGTTGTTGAATAATCCTATAATGTAACTCTAAATGACAATCAGAGCAACTTGAATTGCGTGTGTGCAGCCTTTTGCTCAAAAGTGATCAACGTTTCGTTTTCGGAGTCTCTTTTGACAATCTCTTCGAGAGCTGTTTTCAGTCATTAACAGAGCTGTTCTGAAAGTGTCCAAGCGGCCTGTTCTTAGAGTGGACTGTTTTTTGCATTCGTTCTCAAGTTATATCAAACTATCAAAGTGTTATTTTCTGCCTTTCACGAGCACATTTTGACTTGTTGTTGAATAATCCTATAATGTAACTCTAAATGACAATCAGAGCAACTTGAATTGCGTGTGTGCAGCCTTTTGCTCAAAAGTGATCAACGTTTCGTTTTCGGAGTCTCTTTTGACAATCTCTTCGAGAGCTGTTTTCAGTCATTAACAGAGCTGTTCTGAAAGTGTCCAAGCGGCCTGTTCTGAGAGTGGACTGTTTTTTGCATTCGTTCTCAAGTTATATCAAACTATCAAAGTGTTGTTTTCTGCCTTTCACGAGCACATTTTGACTTGTTGTTGAATAATCCTATAATGTAACTCTAAATGACAATCAGAGCAACTTGAATTGCGTGTGTGCAGCCTTTTGCTCAAAAGTGATCAACGTTTCGTTTTCGGAGTCTCTTTTGACAATCTCTTCGAGAGCTGTTTTCAGTCATTAACAGAGCTGTTCTGAAAGTGTCCAAGCGGCCTGTTCTTAGAGTGGACTGTTTTTTGCATTCGTTCTCAAGTTATATCAAACTATCAAAGTGTTATTTTCTGCCTTTCACGAGCACATTTTGACTTGTTGTTGAATAATCCTATAATGTAACTCTAAATGACAATCAGAGCAACTTGAATTGCGTGTGTGCAGCCTTTTGCTCAAAAGTGATCAACGTTTCGTTTTCGGAGTCTCTTTTGACAATCTCTTCGAGAGCTGTTTTCAGTCATTAACAGAGCTGTTCTGAAAGTGTCCAAGCGGCCTGTTCTTAGAGTGGACTGTTTTTTGCATTCGTTCTCAAGTTATATCAAACTATCAAAGTGTTGTTTTCTGCCTTTCACGAGCACATTTTGACTTGTTGTTGAATAATCCTATAATGTTACTCTAAATGACAATCAGAGCAACTTGAATTGCGTGTGTGCAGCCTTTTGCTCAAAAGTAATCAACGTTTCGTTTTCAGAGTCTCTTTTGACAATCTCTTCGAGAGCTGTTTTCAGTCATTAACAGAGCTGTTCTGAAAGTGTCCAAGCGGCCTGTTCTGAGAGTGGACTGTTTTTGCATTCGTTCTCAAGTTCTATCAGTGTTGTTTTCTGCTTTTCTGGAGCACATTTTGACTTGTTGCTGAATGCTCCTATAATGTAACTCTAAATGACAATCAGAGCAACTTGAATTGCGTGTGTGCAGCCTTTTGCTCAAAAGTGATCAACGTTTCGTTTTCGGAGTCTCTTTTGACAATCTCTTCGAGAGCTGTTTTCAGTCATTAACAGAGCTGTTCTGAAAGTGTCCAAGCGGCCTGTTCTTAGAGTGGACTGTTTTTTGCATTCGTTCTCAAGTTATATCAAACTATCAAAGTGTTATTTTCTGCCTTTCACGAGCACATTTTGACTTGTTGTTGAATAATCCTATAATGTAACTCTAAATGACAATCAGAGCAACTTGAATTGCGTGTGTGCAGCCTTTTGCTCAAAAGTGATCAACGTTTCGTTTTCGGAGTCTCTTTTGACAATCTCTTCGAGAGCTGTTTTCAGTCATTAACAGAGCTGTTCTGAAAGTGTCCAAGCGGCCTGTTCTTAGAGTGGACTGTTTTTTGCATTCGTTCTCAAGTTATATCAAACTATCAAAGTGTTGTTTTCTGCCTTTCACGAGCACATTTTGACTTGTTGTTGAATAATCCTATAATGTAACTCTAAATGACAATCAGAGCAACTTGAATTGCGTGTGTGCAGCCTTTTGTTCAAAAGTAATCAACGTTTCGTTTTCAGAGTCTCTTTTGACAATCTCTTCGAGAGCTGTTTTCAGTCATTAACAGAGCTGTACTGAAAGTGTCCAAGCGGCCTGTTCTGAGAGTGGACTGTTTTTGCATTCGTTCTCAAGTTCTATCAGTGTTGTTTTCTGCTTTTCTGGAGCACATTTTGACTTGTTGCTGAATGCTCCTATAATGTAACTCTTAATGACAATCAGAGCAACTTGAATTGCGTGTGTGCAGCCTTTTGCTCAAAAGTGATCAACGTTTCGTTTTCGGAGTCTCTTTTGACAATCTCTTCGAGAGCTGTTTTCAGTCATTAACAGAGCTGTTCTGAAAGTGTCCAAGCGGCCTGTTCTTAGAGTGGACTGTTTTTTGCATTCGTTCTCAAGTTATATCAAACTATCAAAGTGTTGTTTTCTGCCTTTCACGAGCACATTTTGACTTGTTGTTGAATAATCCTATAATGTAACTCTAAATGACAATCAGAGCAACTTGAATTGCGTGTGTGCAGCCTTTTGCTCAAAAGTGATCAACGTTTCGTTTTCGGAGTCTCTTTTGACAATCTCTTCGAGAGCTGTTTTCAGTCATTAACAGAGCTGTTCTGAAAGTGTCCAAGCGGCCTGTTCTGAGAGTGGACTGTTTTTTGCATTCGTTCTCAAGTTATATCAAACTATCAAAGTGTTGTTTTCTGCCTTTCACGAGCACATTTTGACTTGTTGTTGAATAATCCTATAATGTAACTCTAAATGACAATCAGAGCAACTTGAATTGCGTGTGTGCAGCCTTTTGCTCAAAAGTGATCAACGTTTCGTTTTCGGAGTCTCTTTTGACAATCTCTTCGAGAGCTGTTTTCAGTCATTAACAGAGCTGTTCTGAAAGTGTCCAAGCGGCCTGTTCTTAGAGTGGACTGTTTTTTGCATTCGTTCTCAAGTTATATCAAACTATCAAAGTGTTGTTTTCTGCCTTTCACGAGCACATTTTGACTTGTTGTTGAATAATCCTATAATGTTACTCTAAATGACAATCAGAGCAACTTGAATTGCGTGTGTGCAGCCTTTTGCTCAAAAGTAATCAACGTTTCGTTTTCAGAGTCTCTTTTGACAATCTCTTCGAGAGCTGTTTTCAGTCATTAACAGAGCTGTTCTGAAAGTGTCCAAGCGGCCTGTTCTGAGAGTGGACTGTTTTTTGCATTCGTTCTCAAGTTATATCAAACTATCAAAGTGTTGTTTTCTGCCTTTCACGAGCACATTTTGACTTGTTGTTGAATAATCCTATAATGTAACTCTAAATGACAATCAGAGCAACTTGAATTGCGTGTGTGCAGCCTTTTGCTCAAAAGTGATCAACGTTTCGTTTTCGGAGTCTCTTTTGACAATCTCTTCGAGAGCTGTTTTCAGTCATTAACAGAGCTGTTCTGAAAGTGTCCAAGCGGCCTATTCTTAGAGTGGACTGTTTTTTGCATTCGTTCTCAAGTTATATCAAACTATCAAAGTGTTGTTTTCTGCCTTTCACGAGCACATTTTGACTTGTTGTTGAATAATCCTATAATGTAACTCTAAATGACAATCAGAGCAACTTGAATTGCGTGTGTGCAGCCTTTTGCTCAAAAGTGATCAACGTTTCGTTTTCGGAGTCTCTTTTGACAATCTCTTCGAGAGCTGTTTTCAGTCATTAACAGAGCTGTTCTGAAAGTGTCCAAGCGGCCTGTTCTTAGAGTGGACTGTTTTTTGCATTCGTTCTCAAGTTATATCAAACTATCAAAGTGTTGTTTTCTGCCTTTCACGAGCACATTTTGACTTGTTGTTGAATAATCCTATAATGTAACTCTAAATGACAATCAGAGCAACTTGAATTGCGTGTGTGCAGCCTTTTGTTCAAAAGTAATCAACGTTTCGTTTTCAGAGTCTCTTTTGACAATCTCTTCGAGAGCTGTTTTCAGTCATTAACAGAGCTGTTCTGAAAGTGTCCAAGCGGCGTGTTCTGAGAGTGGACTGTTTTTGCATTCGTTCTCAAGTTCTATCAGTGTTGTTTTCTGCTTTTCTGGAGCACATTTTGACTTGTTGCTGAATGCTCCTATAATGTAACTCTTAATGACAATCAGAGCAACTTGAATTGCGTGTGTGCAGCCTTTTGCTCAAAAGTGATCAACGTTTCGTTTTCGGAGTCTCTTTTGACAATCTCTTCGAGAGCTGTTTTCAGTCATTAACAGAGCTGTTCTGAAAGTGTCCAAGCGGCCTGTTCTTAGAGTGGACTGTTTTTTGCATTCGTTCTCAAGTTATATCAAACTATCAAAGTGTTGTTTTCTGCCTTTCACGAGCACATTTTGACTTGTTGTTGAATAATCCTATAATGTAACTCTAAATGACAATCAGAGCAACTTGAATTGCGTGTGTGCAGCCTTTTGCTCAAAAGTGATCAACGTTTCGTTTTCGGAGTCTCTTTTGACAATCTCTTCGAGAGCTGTTTTCAGTCATTAACAGAGCTGTTCTGAAAGTGTCCAAGCGGCCTGTTCTGAGAGTGGACTGTTTTTTGCATTCGTTCTCAAGTTATATCAAACTATCAAAGTGTTGTTTTCTGCCTTTCACGAGCACATTTTGACTTGTTGTTGAATAATCCTATAATGTAACTCTAAATGACAATCAGAGCAACTTGAATTGCGTGTGTGCAGCCTTTTGCTCAAAAGTGATCAACGTTTCGTTTTCGGAGTCTCTTTTGACAATCTCTTCGAGAGCTGTTTTCAGTCATTAACAGAGCTGTTCTGAAAGTGTCCAAGCGGCCTGTTCTTAGAGTGGACTGTTTTTTGCATTCGTTCTCAAGTTATATCAAACTATCAAAGTGTTGTTTTCTGCCTTTCACGAGCACATTTTGACTTGTTGTTGAATAATCCTATAATGTTACTCTAAATGACAATCAGAGCAACTTGAATTGCGTGTGTGCAGCCTTTTGCTCAAAAGTAATCAACGTTTCGTTTTCAGAGTCTCTTTTGACAATCTCTTCGAGAGCTGTTTTCAGTCATTAACAGAGCTGTTCTGAAAGTGTCCAAGCGGCCTGTTCTGAGAGTGGACTGTTTTTTGCATTCGTTCTCAAGTTATATCAAACTATCAAAGTGTTGTTTTCTGCCTTTCACGAGCACATTTTGACTTGTTGTTGAATAATCCTATAATGTAACTCTAAATGACAATCAGAGCAACTTGAATTGCGTGTGTGCAGCCTTTTGCTCAAAAGTGATCAACGTTTCGTTTTCGGAGTCTCTTTTGACAATCTCTTCGAGAGCTGTTTTCAGTCATTAACAGAGCTGTTCTGAAAGTGTCCAAGCGGCCTGTTCTTAGAGTGGACTGTTTTTTGCATTCGTTCTCAAGTTATATCAAACTATCAAAGTGTTGTTTTCTGCCTTTCACGAGCACATTTTGACTTGTTGTTGAATAATCCTATAATGTAACTCTAAATGACAATCAGAGCAACTTGAATTGCGTGTGTGCAGCCTTTTGCTCAAAAGTGATCAACGTTTCGTTTTCGGAGTCTCTTTTGACAATCTCTTCGAGAGCTGTTTTCAGTCATTAACAGAGCTGTTCTGAAAGTGTCCAAGCGGCCTGTTCTGAGAGTGGACTGTTTTTTGCATTCGTTCTCAAGTTATATCAAACTATCAAAGTGTTGTTTTCTGCCTTTCACGAGCACATTTTGACTTGTTGTTGAATAATCCTATAATGTTACTCTAAATGACAATCAGAGCAACTTGAATTGCGTGTGTGCAGCCTTTTGTTCAAAAGTAATCAACGTTTCGTTTTCAGAGTCTCTTTTGACAATCTCTTCGAGAGCTGTTTTCAGTCATTAACAGAGCTGTTCTGAAAGTGTCCAAGCGGCCTGTTCTGAGAGTGGACTGTTTTTGCATTCGTTCTCAAGTTCTATCAGTGTTGTTTTCTGCTTTTCTGGAGCACATTTTGACTTGTTGCTGAATGCTCCTATAATGTAACTCTTAATGACAATCAGAGCAACTTGAATTGCGTGTGTGCAGCCTTTTGCTCAAAAGTGATCAACGTTTCGTTTTCGGAGTCTCTTTTGACAATCTCTTCGAGAGCTGTTTTCAGTCATTAACAGAGCTGTTCTGAAAGTGTCCAAGCGGCCTGTTCTGAGAGTGGACTGTTTTTGCATTCGTTCTCAAGTTCTATCAGTGTTGTTTTCTGCTTTTCTGGAGCACATTTTGACTTGTTGCTGAATGCTCCTATAATGTAACTCTTAATGACAATCAGAGCAACTTGAATTGCGTGTGTGCAGCCTTTTGCTCAAAAGTGATCAACGTTTCGTTTTCGGAGTCTCTTTTGACAATCTCTTCGAGAGCTGTTTTCAGTCATTAACAGAGCTGTTCTGAAAGTGTCCAAGCGGCCTGTTCTTAGAGTGGACTGTTTTTTGCATTCGTTCTCAAGTTATATCAAACTATCAAAGTGTTGTTTTCTGCCTTTCACGAGCACATTTTGACTTGTTGTTGAATAATCCTATAATGTAACTCTAAATGACAATCAGAGCAACTTGAATTGCGTGTGTGCAGCCTTTTGCTCAAAAGTGATCAACGTTTCGTTTTCGGAGTCTCTTTTGACAATCTCTTCGAGAGCTGTTTTCAGTCATTAACAGAGCTGTTCTGAAAGTGTCCAAGCGGCCTGTTCTTAGAGTGGACTGTTTTTTGCATTCGTTCTCAAGTTATATCAAACTATCAAAGTGTTATTTTCTGCCTTTCACGAGCACATTTTGACTTGTTGTTGAATAATCCTATAATGTAACTCTAAATGACAATCAGAGCAACTTGAATTGCGTGTGTGCAGCCTTTTGCTCAAAAGTGATCAACGTTTCGTTTTCGGAGTCTCTTTTGACAATCTCTTCGAGAGCTGTTTTCAGTCATTAACAGAGCTGTTCTGAAAGTGTCCAAGCGGCCTGTTCTGAGAGTGGACTGTTTTTTGCATTCGTTCTCAAGTTATATCAAACTATCAAAGTGTTGTTTTCTGCCTTTCACGAGCACATTTTGACTTGTTGTTGAATAATCCTATAATGTAACTCTAAATGACAATCAGAGCAACTTGAATTGCGTGTGTGCAGCCTTTTGCTCAAAAGTGATCAACGTTTCGTTTTCGGAGTCTCTTTTGACAATCTCTTCGAGAGCTGTTTTCAGTCATTAACAGAGCTGTTCTGAAAGTGTCCAAGCGGCCTGTTCTTAGAGTGGACTGTTTTTTGCATTCGTTCTCAAGTTATATCAAACTATCAAAGTGTTGTTTTCTGCCTTTCACGAGCACATTTTGACTTGTTGTTGAATAATCCTATAATGTTACTCTAAATGACAATCAGAGCAACTTGAATTGCGTGTGTGCAGCCTTTTGCTCAAAAGTAATCAACGTTTCGTTTTCAGAGTCTCTTTTGACAATCTCTTCGAGAGCTGTTTTCAGTCATTAACAGAGCTGTTCTGAAAGTGTCCAAGCGGCCTGTTCTGAGAGTGGACTGTTTTTTGCATTCGTTCTCAAGTTATATCAAACTATCAAAGTGTTGTTTTCTGCCTTTCACGAGCACATTTTGACTTGTTGTTGAATAATCCTATAATGTAACTCTAAATGACAATCAGAGCAACTTGAATTGCGTGTGTGCAGCCTTTTGCTCAAAAGTGATCAACGTTTCGTTTTCGGAGTCTCTTTTGACAATCTCTTCGAGAGCTGTTTTCAGTCATTAACAGAGCTGTTCTGAAAGTGTCCAAGCGGCCTGTTCTTAGAGTGGACTGTTTTTTGCATTCGTTCTCAAGTTATATCAAACTATCAAAGTGTTGTTTTCTGCCTTTCACGAGCACATTTTGACTTGTTGTTGAATAATCCTATAATGTAACTCTAAATGACAATCAGAGCAACTTGAATTGCGTGTGTGCAGCCTTTTGCTCAAAAGTGATCAACGTTTCGTTTTCGGAGTCTCTTTTGACAATCTCTTCGAGAGCTGTTTTCAGTCATTAACAGAGCTGTTCTGAAAGTGTCCAAGCGGCCTGTTCTGAGAGTGGACTGTTTTTTGCATTCGTTCTCAAGTTATATCAAACTATCAAAGTGTTGTTTTCTGCCTTTCACGAGCACATTTTGACTTGTTGTTGAATAATCCTATAATGTTACTCTAAATGACAATCAGAGCAACTTGAATTGCGTGTGTGCAGCCTTTTGTTCAAAAGTAATCAACGTTTCGTTTTCAGAGTCTCTTTTGACAATCTCTTCGAGAGCTGTTTTCAGTCATTAACAGAGCTGTTCTGAAAGTGTCCAAGCGGCCTGTTCTGAGAGTGGACTGTTTTTGCATTCGTTCTCAAGTTCTATCAGTGTTGTTTTCTGCTTTTCTGGAGCACATTTTGACTTGTTGCTGAATGCTCCTATAATGTAACTCTTAATGACAATCAGAGCAACTTGAATTGCGTGTGTGCAGCCTTTTGCTCAAAAGTGATCAACGTTTCGTTTTCGGAGTCTCTTTTGACAATCTCTTCGAGAGCTGTTTTCAGTCATTAACAGAGCTGTTCTGAAAGTGTCCAAGCGGCCTGTTCTTAGAGTGGACTGTTTTTTGCATTCGTTCTCAAGTTATATCAAACTATCAAAGTGTTGTTTTCTGCCTTTCACGAGCACATTTTGACTTGTTGTTGAATAATCCTATAATGTAACTCTAAATGACAATCAGAGCAACTTGAATTGCGTGTGTGCAGCCTTTTGCTTAAAAGTGATCAACGTTTCGTTTTCGGAGTCTCTTTTGACAATCTCTTCGAGAGCTGTTTTCAGTCATTAACAGAGCTGTTCTGAAAGTGTCCAAGCAGCCTGTTCTTAGAGTGGACTGTTTTTTGCATTCGTTCTCAAGTTATATCAAACTATCAAAGTGTTATTTTCTGCCTTTCACGAGCACATTTTGACTTGTTGTTGAATAATCCTATAATGTAACTCTAAATGACAATCAGAGCAACTTGAATTGCGTGTGTGCAGCCTTTTGCTCAAAAGTGATCAACGTTTCGTTTTCGGAGTCTCTTTTGACAATCTCTTCGAGAGCTGTTTTCAGTCATTAACAGAGCTGTTCTGAAAGTGTCCAAGCGGCCTGTTCTTAGAGTGGACTGTTTTTTGCATTCGTTCTCAAGTTATATCAAACTATCAAAGTGTTGTTTTCTGCCTTTCACGAGCACATTTTGACTTGTTGTTGAATAATCCTATAATGTTACTCTAAATGACAATCAGAGCAACTTGAATTGCGTGTGTGCAGCCTTTTGCTCAAAAGTAATCAACGTTTCGTTTTCAGAGTCTCTTTTGACAATCTCTTCGAGAGCTGTTTTCAGTCATTAACAGAGCTGTTCTGAAAGTGTCCAAGCGGCCTGTTCTGAGAGTGGACTGTTTTTGCATTCGTTCTCAAGTTCTATCAGTGTTGTTTTCTGCTTTTCTGGAGCACATTTTGACTTGTTGCTGAATGCTCCTATAATGTAACTCTAAATGACAATCAGAGCAACTTGAATTGCGTGTGTGCAGCCTTTTGCTCAAAAGTGATCAACGTTTCGTTTTCGGAGTCTCTTTTGACAATCTCTTCGAGAGCTGTTTTCAGTCATTAACAGAGCTGTTCTGAAAGTGTCCAAGCGGCCTGTTCTTAGAGTGGACTGTTTTTTGCATTCGTTCTCAAGTTATATCAAACTATCAAAGTGTTATTTTCTGCCTTTCACGAGCACATTTTGACTTGTTGTTGAATAATCCTATAATGTAACTCTAAATGACAATCAGAGCAACTTGAATTGCGTGTGTGCAGCCTTTTGCTCAAAAGTGATCAACGTTTCGTTTTCGGAGTCTCTTTTGACAATCTCTTCGAGAGCTGTTTTCAGTCATTAACAGAGCTGTTCTGAAAGTGTCCAAGCGGCCTGTTCTTAGAGTGGACTGTTTTTTGCATTCGTTCTCAAGTTATATCAAACTATCAAAGTGTTGTTTTCTGCCTTTCACGAGCACATTTTGACTTGTTGTTGAATAATCCTATAATGTAACTCTAAATGACAATCAGAGCAACTTGAATTGCGTGTGTGCAGCCTTTTGCTCAAAAGTGATCAACGTTTCGTTTTCGGAGTCTCTTTTGACAATCTCTTCGAGAGCTGTTTTCAGTCATTAACAGAGCTGTTCTGAAAGTGTCCAAGCAGCCTGTTCTTAGAGTGGACTGTTTTTTGCATTCGTTCTCAAGTTATATCAAACTATCAAAGTGTTATTTTCTGCCTTTCACGAGCACATTTTGACTTGTTGTTGAATAATCCTATAATGTAACTCTAAATGACAATCAGAGCAACTTGAATTGCGTGTGTGCAGCCTTTTGCTCAAAAGTGATCAACGTTTCGTTTTCGGAGTCTCTTTTGACAATCTCTTCGAGAGCTGTTTTCAGTCATTAACAGAGCTGTTCTGAAAGTGTCCAAGCGGCCTGTTCTTAGAGTGGACTGTTTTTTGCATTCGTTCTCAAGTTATATCAAACTATCAAAGTGTTGTTTTCTGCCTTTCACGAGCACATTTTGACTTGTTGTTGAATAATCCTATAATGTTACTCTAAATGACAATCAGAGCAACTTGAATTGCGTGTGTGCAGCCTTTTGCTCAAAAGTAATCAACGTTTCGTTTTCAGAGTCTCTTTTGACAATCTCTTCGAGAGCTGTTTTCAGTCATTAACAGAGCTGTTCTGAAAGTGTCCAAGCGGCCTGTTCTGAGAGTGGACTGTTTTTGCATTCGTTCTCAAGTTCTATCAGTGTTGTTTTCTGCTTTTCTGGAGCACATTTTGACTTGTTGCTGAATGCTCCTATAATGTAACTCTAAATGACAATCAGAGCAACTTGAATTGCGTGTGTGCAGCCTTTTGCTCAAAAGTGATCAACGTTTCGTTTTCGGAGTCTCTTTTGACAATCTCTTCGAGAGCTGTTTTCAGTCATTAACAGAGCTGTTCTGAAAGTGTCCAAGCGGCCTGTTCTTAGAGTGGACTGTTTTTTGCATTCGTTCTCAAGTTATATCAAACTATCAAAGTGTTATTTTCTGCCTTTCACGAGCACATTTTGACTTGTTGTTGAATAATCCTATAATGTAACTCTAAATGACAATCAGAGCAACTTGAATTGCGTGTGTGCAGCCTTTTGCTCAAAAGTGATCAACGTTTCGTTTTCGGAGTCTCTTTTGACAATCTCTTCGAGAGCTGTTTTCAGTCATTAACAGAGCTGTTCTGAAAGTGTCCAAGCGGCCTGTTCTTAGAGTGGACTGTTTTTTGCATTCGTTCTCAAGTTATATCAAACTATCAAAGTGTTGTTTTCTGCCTTTCACGAGCACATTTTGACTTGTTGTTGAATAATCCTATAATGTAACTCTAAATGACAATCAGAGCAACTTGAATTGCGTGTGTGCAGCCTTTTGCTCAAAAGTGATCAACGTTTCGTTTTCGGAGTCTCTTTTGACAATCTCTTCGAGAGCTGTTTTCAGTCATTAACAGAGCTGTTCTGAAAGTGTCCAAGCGGCCTGTTCTTAGAGTGGACTGTTTTTTGCATTCGTTCTCAAGTTATATCAAACTATCAAAGTGTTGTTTTCTGCCTTTCACGAGCACATTTTGACTTGTTGTTGAATAATCCTATAATGTAACTCTAAATGACAATCAGAGCAACTTGAATTGCGTGTGTGCAGCCTTTTGCTCAAAAGTGATCAACGTTTCGTTTTCGGAGTCTCTTTTGACAATCTCTTCGAGAGCTGTTTTCAGTCATTAACAGAGCTGTTCTGAAAGTGTCCAAGCGGCCTGTTCTGAGAGTGGACTGTTTTTTGCATTCGTTCTCAAGTTCTATCAGTGTTGTTTTCTGCTTTTCTGGAGCACATTTTGACTTGTTGCTGAATGCTCCTATAATGTAACTCTAAATGACAATCAGAGCAACTTGAATTGCGTGTGTGCAGCCTTTTGCTCAAAAGTGATCAACGTTTCGTTTTCGGAGTCTCTTTTGACAATCTCTTCGAGAGCTGTTTTCAGTCATTAACAGAGCTGTTCTGAAAGTGTCCAAGCGGCCTGTTCTGAGAGTGGACTGTTTTTGCATTCGTTCTCAAGTTCTATCAGTGTTGTTTTCTGCTTTTCTGGAGCACATTTTGACTTGTTGCTGAATGCTCCTATAATGTAACTCTAAATGACAATCAGAGCAACTTGAATTGCGTGTGTGCAGCCTTTTGCTCAAAAGTGATCAACGTTTCGTTTTCGGAGTCTCTTTTGACAATCTCTTCGAGAGCTGTTTTCAGTCATTAACAGAGCTGTTCTGAAAGTGTCCAAGCGGCCTGTTCTTAGAGTGGACTGTTTTTTGCATTCGTTCTCAAGTTATATCAAACTATCAAAGTGTTATTTTCTGCCTTTCACGAGCACATTTTGACTTGTTGTTGAATAATCCTATAATGTAACTCTAAATGACAATCAGAGCAACTTGAATTGCGTGTGTGCAGCCTTTTGCTCAAAAGTGATCAACGTTTCGTTTTCGGAGTCTCTTTTGACAATCTCTTCGAGAGCTGTTTTCAGTCATTAACAGAGCTGTTCTGAAAGTGTCCAAGCGGCCTGTTCTTAGAGTGGACTGTTTTTTGCATTCGTTCTCAAGTTATATCAAACTATCAAAGTGTTGTTTTCTGCCTTTCACGAGCACATTTTGACTTGTTGTTGAATAATCCTATAATGTAACTCTAAATGACAATCAGAGCAACTTGAATTGCGTGTGTGCAGCCTTTTGCTCAAAAGTGATCAACGTTTCGTTTTCGGAGTCTCTTTTGACAATCTCTTCGAGAGCTGTTTTCAGTCATTAACAGAGCTGTTCTGAAAGTGTCCAAGCGGCCTGTTCTTAGAGTGGACTGTTTTTTGCATTCGTTCTCAAGTTATATCAAACTATCAAAGTGTTGTTTTCTGCCTTTCACGAGCACATTTTGACTTGTTGTTGAATAATCCTATAATGTTACTCTAAATGACAATCAGAGCAACTTGAATTGCGTGTGTGCAGCCTTTTGCTCAAAAGTAATCAACGTTTCGTTTTCAGAGTCTCTTTTGACAATCTCTTCGAGAGCTGTTTTCAGTCATTAACAGAGCTGTTCTGAAAGTGTCCAAGCGGCCTGTTCTGAGAGTGGACTGTTTTTTGCATTCGTTCTCAAGTTATATCAAACTATCAAAGTGTTGTTTTCTGCCTTTCACGAGCACATTTTGACTTGTTGTTGAATAATCCTATAATGTAACTCTAAATGACAATCAGAGCAACTTGAATTGCGTGTGTGCAGCCTTTTGCTCAAAAGTGATCAACGTTTCGTTTTCGGAGTCTCTTTTGACAATCTCTTCGAGAGCTGTTTTCAGTCATTAACAGAGCTGTTCTGAAAGTGTCCAAGCGGCCTGTTCTTAGAGTGGACTGTTTTTTGCATTCGTTCTCAAGTTATATCAAACTATCAAAGTGTTGTTTTCTGCCTTTCACGAGCACATTTTGACTTGTTGTTGAATAATCCTATAATGTAACTCTAAATGACAATCAGAGCAACTTGAATTGCGTGTGTGCAGCCTTTTGCTCAAAAGTGATCAACGTTTCGTTTTCGGAGTCTCTTTTGACAATCTCTTCGAGAGCTGTTTTCAGTCATTAACAGAGCTGTTCTGAAAGTGTCCAAGCGGCCTGTTCTGAGAGTGGACTGTTTTTTGCATTCGTTCTCAAGTTATATCAAACTATCAAAGTGTTGTTTTCTGCCTTTCACGAGCACATTTTGACTTGTTGTTGAATAATCCTATAATGTTACTCTAAATGACAATCAGAGCAACTTGAATTGCGTGTGTGCAGCCTTTTGTTCAAAAGTAATCAACGTTTCGTTTTCAGAGTCTCTTTTGACAATCTCTTCGAGAGCTGTTTTCAGTCATTAACAGAGCTGTTCTGAAAGTGTCCAAGCGGCCTGTTCTGAGAGTGGACTGTTTTTGCATTCGTTCTCAAGTTCTATCAGTGTTGTTTTCTGCTTTTCTGGAGCACATTTTGACTTGTTGCTGAATGCTCCTATAATGTAACTCTTAATGACAATCAGAGCAACTTGAATTGCGTGTGTGCAGCCTTTTGCTCAAAAGTGATCAACGTTTCGTTTTCGGAGTCTCTTTTGACAATCTCTTCGAGAGCTGTTTTCAGTCATTAACAGAGCTGTTCTGAAAGTGTCCAAGCGGCCTGTTCTTAGAGTGGACTGTTTTTTGCATTCGTTCTCAAGTTATATCAAACTATCAAAGTGTTGTTTTCTGCCTTTCACGAGCACATTTTGACTTGTTGTTGAATAATCCTATAATGTAACTCTAAATGACAATCAGAGCAACTTGAATTGCGTGTGTGCAGCCTTTTGCTCAAAAGTGATCAACGTTTCGTTTTCGGAGTCTCTTTTGACAATCTCTTCGAGAGCTGTT
This sequence comes from Nansenia antarctica, assembly GCF_963989245.1. NCBI lineage: Eukaryota > Metazoa > Chordata > Actinopteri > Argentiniformes > Microstomatidae > Nansenia > Nansenia antarctica. The sequence continues at coordinate 9,565,050 of NC_137686.1, read as the reverse complement.
TTCAGTCATTAACAGAGCTGTTCTGAAAGTGTCCAAGCGGCCTGTTCTGAGAGTGGACTGTTTTTTGCATTCGTTCTCAAGTTATATCAAACTATCAAAGTGTTGTTTTCTGCCTTTCACGAGCACATTTTGACTTGTTGTTGAATAATCCTATAATGTAACTCTAAATGACAATCAGAGCAACTTGAATTGCGTGTGTGCAGCCTTTTGCTCAAAAGTGATCAACGTTTCGTTTTCGGAGTCTCTTTTGACAATCTCTTCGAGAGCTGTTTTCAGTCATTAACAGAGCTGTTCTGAAAGTGTCCAAGCGGCCTGTTCTTAGAGTGGACTGTTTTTTGCATTCGTTCTCAAGTTATATCAAACTATCAAAGTGTTGTTTTCTGCCTTTCACGAGCACATTTTGACTTGTTGTTGAATAATCCTATAATGTTACTCTAAATGACAATCAGAGCAACTTGAATTGCGTGTGTGCAGCCTTTTGCTCAAAAGTAATCAACGTTTCGTTTTCAGAGTCTCTTTTGACAATCTCTTCGAGAGCTGTTTTCAGTCATTAACAGAGCTGTTCTGAAAGTGTCCAAGCGGCCTGTTCTGAGAGTGGACTGTTTTTTGCATTCGTTCTCAAGTTATATCAAACTATCAAAGTGTTGTTTTCTGCCTTTCACGAGCACATTTTGACTTGTTGTTGAATAATCCTATAATGTAACTCTAAATGACAATCAGAGCAACTTGAATTGCGTGTGTGCAGCCTTTTGCTCAAAAGTGATCAACGTTTCGTTTTCGGAGTCTCTTTTGACAATCTCTTCGAGAGCTGTTTTCAGTCATTAACAGAGCTGTTCTGAAAGTGTCCAAGCGGCCTGTTCTTAGAGTGGACTGTTTTTTGCATTCGTTCTCAAGTTATATCAAACTATCAAAGTGTTGTTTTCTGCCTTTCACGAGCACATTTTGACTTGTTGTTGAATAATCCTATAATGTAACTCTAAATGACAATCAGAGCAACTTGAATTGCGTGTGTGCAGCCTTTTGCTCAAAAGTGATCAACGTTTCGTTTTCGGAGTCTCTTTTGACAATCTCTTCGAGAGCTGTTTTCAGTCATTAACAGAGCTGTTCTGAAAGTGTCCAAGCGGCCTGTTCTGAGAGTGGACTGTTTTTTGCATTCGTTCTCAAGTTATATCAAACTATCAAAGTGTTGTTTTCTGCCTTTCACGAGCACATTTTGACTTGTTGTTGAATAATCCTATAATGTTACTCTAAATGACAATCAGAGCAACTTGAATTGCGTGTGTGCAGCCTTTTGTTCAAAAGTAATCAACGTTTCGTTTTCAGAGTCTCTTTTGACAATCTCTTCGAGAGCTGTTTTCAGTCATTAACAGAGCTGTTCTGAAAGTGTCCAAGCGGCCTGTTCTGAGAGTGGACTGTTTTTGCATTCGTTCTCAAGTTCTATCAGTGTTGTTTTCTGCTTTTCTGGAGCACATTTTGACTTGTTGCTGAATGCTCCTATAATGTAACTCTTAATGACAATCAGAGCAACTTGAATTGCGTGTGTGCAGCCTTTTGCTCAAAAGTGATCAACGTTTCGTTTTCGGAGTCTCTTTTGACAATCTCTTCGAGAGCTGTTTTCAGTCATTAACAGAGCTGTTCTGAAAGTGTCCAAGCGGCCTGTTCTTAGAGTGGACTGTTTTTTGCATTCGTTCTCAAATTCGTTCTCAAGTTCTATCAGTGTTGTTTTCTGCTTTTCTGGAGCACATTTTGACTTGTTGCTGAATGCTCCTATAATGTAACTCTTAATGACAATCAGAGCAACTTGAATTGCGTGTGTGCAGCCTTTTGCTCAAAAGTGATCAACGTTTCGTTTTCGGAGTCTCTTTTGACAATCTCTTCGAGAGCTGTTTTCAGTCATTAACAGAGCTGTTCTGAAAGTGTCCAAGCGGCCTGTTCTTAGAGTGGACTGTTTTTTGCATTCGTTCTCAAGTTATATCAAACTATCAAAGTGTTGTTTTCTGCCTTTCACGAGCACATTTTGACTTGTTGTTGAATAATCCTATAATGTTACTCTAAATGACAATCAGAGCAACTTGAATTGCGTGTGTGCAGCCTTTTGCTCAAAAGTAATCAACGTTTCGTTTTCAGAGTCTCTTTTGACAATCTCTTCGAGAGCTGTTTTCAGTCATTAACAGAGCTGTTCTGAAAGTGTCCAAGCGGCCTGTTCTGAGAGTGGACTGTTTTTTGCATTCGTTCTCAAGTTATATCAAACTATCAAAGTGTTGTTTTCTGCCTTTCACGAGCACATTTTGACTTGTTGTTGAATAATCCTATAATGTAACTCTAAATGACAATCAGAGCAACTTGAATTGCGTGTGTGCAGCCTTTTGCTCAAAAGTGATCAACGTTTCGTTTTCGGAGTCTCTTTTGACAATCTCTTCGAGAGCTGTTTTCAGTCATTAACAGAGCTGTTCTGAAAGTGTCCAAGCGGCCTGTTCTTAGAGTGGACTGTTTTTTGCATTCGTTCTCAAGTTATATCAAACTATCAAAGTGTTGTTTTCTGCCTTTCACGAGCACATTTTGACTTGTTGTTGAATAATCCTATAATGTAACTCTAAATGACAATCAGAGCAACTTGAATTGCGTGTGTGCAGCCTTTTGCTCAAAAGTGATCAACGTTTCGTTTTCGGAGTCTCTTTTGACAATCTCTTCGAGAGCTGTTTTCAGTCATTAACAGAGCTGTTCTGAAAGTGTCCAAGCGGCCTGTTCTGAGAGTGGACTGTTTTTTGCATTCGTTCTCAAGTTATATCAAACTATCAAAGTGTTGTTTTCTGCCTTTCACGAGCACATTTTGACTTGTTGTTGAATAATCCTATAATGTTACTCTAAATGACAATCAGAGCAACTTGAATTGCGTGTGTGCAGCCTTTTGTTCAAAAGTAATCAACGTTTCGTTTTCAGAGTCTCTTTTGACAATCTCTTCGAGAGCTGTTTTCAGTCATTAACAGAGCTGTTCTGAAAGTGTCCAAGCGGCCTGTTCTGAGAGTGGACTGTTTTTGCATTCGTTCTCAAGTTCTATCAGTGTTGTTTTCTGCTTTTCTGGAGCACATTTTGACTTGTTGCTGAATGCTCCTATAATGTAACTCTTAATGACAATCAGAGCAACTTGAATTGCGTGTGTGCAGCCTTTTGCTCAAAAGTGATCAACGTTTCGTTTTCGGAGTCTCTTTTGACAATCTCTTCGAGAGCTGTTTTCAGTCATTAACAGAGCTGTTCTGAAAGTGTCCAAGCGGCCTGTTCTTAGAGTGGACTGTTTTTTGCATTCGTTCTCAAGTTATATCAAACTATCAAAGTGTTGTTTTCTGCCTTTCACGAGCACATTTTGACTTGTTGTTGAATAATCCTATAATGTAACTCTAAATGACAATCAGAGCAACTTGAATTGCGTGTGTGCAGCCTTTTGCTCAAAAGTGATCAACGTTTCGTTTTCGGAGTCTCTTTTGACAATCTCTTCGAGAGCTGTTTTCAGTCATTAACAGAGCTGTTCTGAAAGTGTCCAAGCGGCCTGTTCTTAGAGTGGACTGTTTTTTGCATTCGTTCTCAAGTTATATCAAACTATCAAAGTGTTATTTTCTGCCTTTCACGAGCACATTTTGACTTGTTGTTGAATAATCCTATAATGTAACTCTAAATGACAATCAGAGCAACTTGAATTGCGTGTGTGCAGCCTTTTGCTCAAAAGTGATCAACGTTTCGTTTTCGGAGTCTCTTTTGACAATCTCTTCGAGAGCTGTTTTCAGTCATTAACAGAGCTGTTCTGAAAGTGTCCAAGCGGCCTGTTCTTAGAGTGGACTGTTTTTTGCATTCGTTCTCAAGTTATATCAAACTATCAAAGTGTTGTTTTCTGCCTTTCACGAGCACATTTTGACTTGTTGTTGAATAATCCTATAATGTAACTCTAAATGACAATCAGAGCAACTTGAATTGCGTGTGTGCAGCCTTTTGTTCAAAAGTAATCAACGTTTCGTTTTCAGAGTCTCTTTTGACAATCTCTTCGAGAGCTGTTTTCAGTCATTAACAGAGCTGTTCTGAAAGTGTCCAAGCGGCCTGTTCTGAGAGTGGACTGTTTTTGCATTCGTTCTCAAGTTCTATCAGTGTTGTTTTCTGCTTTTCTGGAGCACATTTTGACTTGTTGCTGAATGCTCCTATAATGTAACTCTTAATGACAATCAGAGCAACTTGAATTGCGTGTGTGCAGCCTTTTGCTCAAAAGTGATCAACGTTTCGTTTTCGGAGTCTCTTTTGACAATCTCTTCGAGAGCTGTTTTCAGTCATTAACAGAGCTGTTCTGAAAGTGTCCAAGCGGCCTGTTCTTAGAGTGGACTGTTTTTTGCATTCGTTCTCAAGTTATATCAAACTATCAAAGTGTTGTTTTCTGCCTTTCACGAGCACATTTTGACTTGTTGTTGAATAATCCTATAATGTAACTCTAAATGACAATCAGAGCAACTTGAATTGCGTGTGTGCAGCCTTTTGCTCAAAAGTGATCAACGTTTCGTTTTCGGAGTCTCTTTTGACAATCTCTTCGAGAGCTGTTTTCAGTCATTAACAGAGCTGTTCTGAAAGTGTCCAAGCGGCCTGTTCTGAGAGTGGACTGTTTTTTGCATTCGTTCTCAAGTTATATCAAACTATCAAAGTGTTGTTTTCTGCCTTTCACGAGCACATTTTGACTTGTTGTTGAATAATCCTATAATGTAACTCTAAATGACAATCAGAGCAACTTGAATTGCGTGTGTGCAGCCTTTTGCTCAAAAGTGATCAACGTTTCGTTTTCGGAGTCTCTTTTGACAATCTCTTCGAGAGCTGTTTTCAGTCATTAACAGAGCTGTTCTGAAAGTGTCCAAGCGGCCTGTTCTTAGAGTGGACTGTTTTTTGCATTCGTTCTCAAGTTATATCAAACTATCAAAGTGTTGTTTTCTGCCTTTCACGAGCACATTTTGACTTGTTGTTGAATAATCCTGTAATGTTACTCTAAATGACAATCAGAGCAACTTGAATTGCGTGTGTGCAGCCTTTTGCTCAAAAGTAATCAACGTTTCGTTTTCAGAGTCTCTTTTGACAATCTCTTCGAGAGCTGTTTTCAGTCATTAACAGAGCTGTTCTGAAAGTGTCCAAGCGGCCTGTTCTGAGAGTGGACTGTTTTTTGCATTCGTTCTCAAGTTATATCAAACTATCAAAGTGTTGTTTTCTGCCTTTCACGAGCACATTTTGACTTGTTGTTGAATAATCCTATAATGTAACTCTAAATGACAATCAGAGCAACTTGAATTGCATGTGTGCAGCCTTTTGCTCAAAAGTGATCAACGTTTCGTTTTCGGAGTCTCTTTTGACAATCTCTTCGAGAGCTGTTTTCAGTCATTAACAGAGCTGTTCTGAAAGTGTCCAAGCGGCCTGTTCTTAGAGTGGACTGTTTTTTGCATTCGTTCTCAAGTTATATCAAACTATCAAAGTGTTGTTTTCTGCCTTTCACGAGCACATTTTGACTTGTTGTTGAATAATCCTATAATGTAACTCTAAATGACAATCAGAGCAACTTGAATTGCGTGTGTGCAGCCTTTTGCTCAAAAGTGATCAACGTTTCGTTTTCGGAGTCTCTTTTGACAATCTCTTCGAGAGCTGTTTTCAGTCATTAACAGAGCTGTTCTGAAAGTGTCCAAGCGGCCTGTTCTGAGAGTGGACTGTTTTTTGCATTCGTTCTCAAGTTATATCAAACTATCAAAGTGTTGTTTTCTGCCTTTCACGAGCACATTTTGACTTGTTGTTGAATAATCCTATAATGTTACTCTAAATGACAATCAGAGCAACTTGAATTGCGTGTGTGCAGCCTTTTGCTCAAAAGTAATCAACGTTTCGTTTTCAGAGTCTCTTTTGACAATCTCTTCGAGAGCTGTTTTCAGTCATTAACAGAGCTGTTCTGAAAGTGTCCAAGCGGCCTGTTCTGAGAGTGGACTGTTTTTGCATTCGTTCTCAAGTTCTATCAGTGTTGTTTTCTGCTTTTCTGGAGCACATTTTGACTTGTTGCTGAATGCTCCTATAATGTAACTCTAAATGACAATCAGAGCAACTTGAATTGCGTGTGTGCAGCCTTTTGCTCAAAAGTGATCAACGTTTCGTTTTCGGAGTCTCTTTTGACAATCTCTTCGAGAGCTGTTTTCAGTCATTAACAGAGCTGTTCTGAAAGTGTCCAAGCGGCCTGTTCTTAGAGTGGACTGTTTTTTGCATTCGTTCTCAAGTTATATCAAACTATCAAAGTGTTATTTTCTGCCTTTCACGAGCACATTTTGACTTGTTGTTGAATAATCCTATAATGTAACTCTAAATGACAATCAGAGCAACTTGAATTGCGTGTGTTTAGCCTTTTGCTCAAAAGTGATCAACGTTTCGTTTTCGGAGTCTCTTTTGACAATCTCTTCGAGAGCTGTTTTCAGTCATTAACAGAGCTGTTCTGAAAGTGTCCAAGCGGCCTGTTCTTAGAGTGGACTGTTTTTTGCATTCGTTCTCAAGTTATATCAAACTATCAAAGTGTTGTTTTCTGCCTTTCACGAGCACATTTTGACTTGTTGTTGAATAATCCTATAATGTAACTCTAAATGACAATCAGAGCAACTTGAATTGCGTGTGTGCAGCCTTTTGTTCAAAAGTAATCAACGTTTCGTTTTCAGAGTCTCTTTTGACAATCTCTTCGAGAGCTGTTTTCAGTCATTAACAGAGCTGTTCTGAAAGTGTCCAAGCGGCCTGTTCTGAGAGTGGACTGTTTTTGCATTCGTTCTCAAGTTCTATCAGTGTTGTTTTCTGCTTTTCTGGAGCACATTTTGACTTGTTGCTGAATGCTCCTATAATGTAACTCTTAATGACAATCAGAGCAACTTGAATTGCGTGTGTGCAGCCTTTTGCTCAAAAGTGATCAACGTTTCGTTTTCGGAGTCTCTTTTGACAATCTCTTCGAGAGCTGTTTTCAGTCATTAACAGAGCTGTTCTGAAAGTGTCCAAGCGGCCTGTTCTTAGAGTGGACTGTTTTTTGCATTCGTTCTCAAGTTATATCAAACTATCAAAGTGTTGTTTTCTGCCTTTCACGAGCACATTTTGACTTGTTGTTGAATAATCCTATAATGTTACTCTAAATGACAATCAGAGCAACTTGAATTGCGTGTGTGCAGCCTTTTGCTCAAAAGTAATCAACGTTTCGTTTTCAGAGTCTCTTTTGACAATCTCTTCGAGAGCTGTTTTCAGTCATTAACAGAGCTGTTCTGAAAGTGTCCAAGCGGCCTGTTCTGAGAGTGGACTGTTTTTTGCATTCGTTCTCAAGTTATATCAAACTATCAAAGTGTTGTTTTCTGCCTTTCACGAGCACATTTTGACTTGTTGTTGAATAATCCTATAATGTAACTCTAAATGACAATCAGAGCAACTTGAATTGCGTGTGTGCAGCCTTTTGCTCAAAAGTGATCAACGTTTCGTTTTCGGAGTCTCTTTTGACAATCTCTTCGAGAGCTGTTTTCAGTCATTAACAGAGCTGTTCTGAAAGTGTCCAAGCGGCCTGTTCTTAGAGTGGACTGTTTTTTGCATTCGTTCTCAAGTTATATCAAACTATCAAAGTGTTGTTTTCTGCCTTTCACGAGCACATTTTGACTTGTTGTTGAATAATCCTATAATGTAACTCTAAATGACAATCAGAGCAACTTGAATTGCGTGTGTGCAGCCTTTTGCTCAAAAGTGATCAACGTTTCGTTTTCGGAGTCTCTTTTGACAATCTCTTCGAGAGCTGTTTTCAGTCATTAACAGAGCTGTTCTGAAAGTGTCCAAGCGGCCTGTTCTGAGAGTGGACTGTTTTTTGCATTCGTTCTCAAGTTATATCAAACTATCAAAGTGTTGTTTTCTGCCTTTCACGAGCACATTTTGACTTGTTGTTGAATAATCCTATAATGTTACTCTAAATGACAATCAGAGCAACTTGAATTGCGTGTGTGCAGCCTTTTGTTCAAAAGTAATCAACGTTTCGTTTTCAGAGTCTCTTTTGACAATCTCTTCGAGAGCTGTTTTCAGTCATTAACAGAGCTGTTCTGAAAGTGTCCAAGCGGCCTGTTCTGAGAGTGGACTGTTTTTGCATTCGTTCTCAAGTTCTATCAGTGTTGTTTTCTGCTTTTCTGGAGCACATTTTGACTTGTTGCTGAATGCTCCTATAATGTAACTCTTAATGACAATCAGAGCAACTTGAATTGCGTGTGTGCAGCCTTTTGCTCAAAAGTGATCAACGTTTCGTTTTCGGAGTCTCTTTTGACAATCTCTTCGAGAGCTGTTTTCAGTCATTAACAGAGCTGTTCTGAAAGTGTCCAAGCGGCCTGTTCTTAGAGTGGACTGTTTTTTGCATTCGTTCTCAAGTTATATCAAACTATCAAAGTGTTGTTTTCTGCCTTTCACGAGCACATTTTGACTTGTTGTTGAATAATCCTATAATGTAACTCTAAATGACAATCAGAGCAACTTGAATTGCGTGTGTGCAGCCTTTTGCTTAAAAGTGATCAACGTTTCGTTTTCGGAGTCTCTTTTGACAATCTCTTCGAGAGCTGTTTTCAGTCATTAACAGAGCTGTTCTGAAAGTGTCCAAGCAGCCTGTTCTTAGAGTGGACTGTTTTTTGCATTCGTTCTCAAGTTATATCAAACTATCAAAGTGTTATTTTCTGCCTTTCACGAGCACATTTTGACTTGTTGTTGAATAATCCTATAATGTAACTCTAAATGACAATCAGAGCAACTTGAATTGCGTGTGTGCAGCCTTTTGCTCAAAAGTGATCAACGTTTCGTTTTCGGAGTCTCTTTTGACAATCTCTTCGAGAGCTGTTTTCAGTCATTAACAGAGCTGTTCTGAAAGTGTCCAAGCGGCCTGTTCTTAGAGTGGACTGTTTTTTGCATTCGTTCTCAAGTTATATCAAACTATCAAAGTGTTGTTTTCTGCCTTTCACGAGCACATTTTGACTTGTTGTTGAATAATCCTATAATGTTACTCTAAATGACAATCAGAGCAACTTGAATTGCATGTGTGCAGCCTTTTGCTCAAAAGTAATCAACGTTTCGTTTTCAGAGTCTCTTTTGACAATCTCTTCGAGAGCTGTTTTCAGTCATTAACAGAGCTGTTCTGAAAGTGTCCAAGCGGCCTGTTCTGAGAGTGGACTGTTTTTGCATTCGTTCTCAAGTTCTATCAGTGTTGTTTTCTGCTTTTCTGGAGCACATTTTGACTTGTTGCTGAATGCTCCTATAATGTAACTCTAAATGACAATCAGAGCAACTTGAATTGCGTGTGTGCAGCCTTTTGCTCAAAAGTGATCAACGTTTCGTTTTCGGAGTCTCTTTTGACAATCTCTTCGAGAGCTGTTTTCAGTCATTAACAGAGCTGTTCTGAAAGTGTCCAAGCGGCCTGTTCTGAGAGTGGACTGTTTTTGCATTCGTTCTCAAGTTCTATCAGTGTTGTTTTCTGCTTTTCTGGAGCACATTTTGACTTGTTGCTGAATGCTCCTATAATGTAACTCTAAATGACAATCAGAGCAACTTGAATTGCGTGTGTGCAGCCTTTTGCTCAAAAGTGATCAACGTTTCGTTTTCGGAGTCTCTTTTGACAATCTCTTCGAGAGCTGTTTTCAGTCATTAACAGAGCTGTTCTGAAAGTGTCCAAGCGGCCTGTTCTTAGAGTGGACTGTTTTTTGCATTCGTTCTCAAGTTATATCAAACTATCAAAGTGTTGTTTTCTGCCTTTCACGAGCACATTTTGACTTGTTGTTGAATAATCCTATAATGTAACTCTAAATGACAATCAGAGCAACTTGAATTGCGTGTGTGCAGCCTTTTGCTCAAAAGTGATCAACGTTTCGTTTTCGGAGTCTCTTTTGACAATCTCTTCGAGAGCTGTTTTCAGTCATTAACAGAGCTGTTCTGAAAGTGTCCAAGCGGCCTGTTCTGAGAGTGGACTGTTTTTTGCATTCGTTCTCAAGTTATATCAAACTATCAAAGTGTTGTTTTCTGCCTTTCACGAGCACATTTTGACTTGTTGTTGAATAATCCTATAATGTTACTCTAAATGACAATCAGAGCAACTTGAATTGCGTGTGTGCAGCCTTTTGTTCAAAAGTAATCAACGTTTCGTTTTCAGAGTCTCTTTTGACAATCTCTTCGAGAGCTGTTTTCAGTCATTAACAGAGCTGTTCTGAAAGTGTCCAAGCGGCCTGTTCTGAGAGTGGACTGTTTTTGCATTCGTTCTCAAGTTCTATCAGTGTTGTTTTCTGCTTTTCTGGAGCACATTTTGACTTGTTGCTGAATGCTCCTATAATGTAACTCTTAATGACAATCAGAGCAACTTGAATTGCGTGTGTGCAGCCTTTTGCTCAAAAGTGATCAACGTTTCGTTTTCGGAGTCTCTTTTGACAATCTCTTCGAGAGCTGTTTTCAGTCATTAACAGAGCTGTTCTGAAAGTGTCCAAGCGGCCTGTTCTTAGAGTGGACTGTTTTTTGCATTCGTTCTCAAGTTATATCAAACTATCAAAGTGTTGTTTTCTGCCTTTCACGAGCACATTTTGACTTGTTGTTGAATAATCCTATAATGTAACTCTAAATGACAATCAGAGCAACTTGAATTGCGTGTGTGCAGCCTTTTGCTTAAAAGTGATCAACGTTTCGTTTTCGGAGTCTCTTTTGACAATCTCTTCGAGAGCTGTTTTCAGTCATTAACAGAGCTGTTCTGAAAGTGTCCAAGCAGCCTGTTCTTAGAGTGGACTGTTTTTTGCATTCGTTCTCAAGTTATATCAAACTATCAAAGTGTTATTTTCTGCCTTTCACGAGCACATTTTGACTTGTTGTTGAATAATCCTATAATGTAACTCTAAATGACAATCAGAGCAACTTGAATTGCGTGTGTGCAGCCTTTTGCTCAAAAGTGATCAACGTTTCGTTTTCGGAGTCTCTTTTGACAATCTCTTCGAGAGCTGTTTTCAGTCATTAACAGAGCTGTTCTGAAAGTGTCCAAGCGGCCTGTTCTTAGAGTGGACTGTTTTTTGCATTCGTTCTCAAGTTATATCAAACTATCAAAGTGTTGTTTTCTGCCTTTCACGAGCACATTTTGACTTGTTGTTGAATAATCCTATAATGTTACTCTAAATGACAATCAGAGCAACTTGAATTGCGTGTGTGCAGCCTTTTGCTCAAAAGTAATCAACGTTTCGTTTTCAGAGTCTCTTTTGACAATCTCTTCGAGAGCTGTTTTCAGTCATTAACAGAGCTGTTCTGAAAGTGTCCAAGCGGCCTGTTCTGAGAGTGGACTGTTTTTGCATTCGTTCTCAAGTTCTATCAGTGTTGTTTTCTGCTTTTCTGGAGCACATTTTGACTTGTTGCTGAATGCTCCTATAATGTAACTCTAAATGACAATCAGAGCAACTTGAATTGCGTGTGTGCAGCCTTTTGCTCAAAAGTGATCAACGTTTCGTTTTCGGAGTCTCTTTTGACAATCTCTTCGAGAGCTGTTTTCAGTCATTAACAGAGCTGTTCTGAAAGTGTCCAAGCGGCCTGTTCTTAGAGTGGACTGTTTTTTGCATTCGTTCTCAAGTTATATCAAACTATCAAAGTGTTATTTTCTGCCTTTCACGAGCACATTTTGACTTGTTGTTGAATAATCCTATAATGTAACTCTAAATGACAATCAGAGCAACTTGAATTGCGTGTGTGCAGCCTTTTGCTCAAAAGTGATCAACGTTTCGTTTTCGGAGTCTCTTTTGACAATCTCTTCGAGAGCTGTTTTCAGTCATTAACAGAGCTGTTCTGAAAGTGTCCAAGCGGCCTGTTCTTAGAGTGGACTGTTTTTTGCATTCGTTCTCAAGTTATATCAAACTATCAAAGTGTTGTTTTCTGCCTTTCACGAGCACATTTTGACTTGTTGTTGAATAATCCTATAATGTAACTCTAAATGACAATCAGAGCAACTTGAATTGCGTGTGTGCAGCCTTTTGCTCAAAAGTGATCAACGTTTCGTTTTCGGAGTCTCTTTTGACAATCTCTTCGAGAGCTGTTTTCAGTCATTAACAGAGCTGTTCTGAAAGTGTCCAAGCAGCCTGTTCTTAGAGTGGACTGTTTTTTGCATTCGTTCTCAAGTTATATCAAACTATCAAAGTGTTATTTTCTGCCTTTCACGAGCACATTTTGACTTGTTGTTGAATAATCCTATAATGTAACTCTAAATGACAATCAGAGCAACTTGAATTGCGTGTGTGCAGCCTTTTGCTCAAAAGTGATCAACGTTTCGTTTTCGGAGTCTCTTTTGACAATCTCTTCGAGAGCTGTTTTCAGTCATTAACAGAGCTGTTCTGAAAGTGTCCAAGCGGCCTGTTCTTAGAGTGGACTGTTTTTTGCATTCGTTCTCAAGTTATATCAAACTATCAAAGTGTTGTTTTCTGCCTTTCACGAGCACATTTTGACTTGTTGTTGAATAATCCTATAATGTTACTCTAAATGACAATCAGAGCAACTTGAATTGCGTGTGTGCAGCCTTTTGCTCAAAAGTAATCAACGTTTCGTTTTCAGAGTCTCTTTTGACAATCTCTTCGAGAGCTGTTTTCAGTCATTAACAGAGCTGTTCTGAAAGTGTCCAAGCGGCCTGTTCTGAGAGTGGACTGTTTTTGCATTCGTTCTCAAGTTCTATCAGTGTTGTTTTCTGCTTTTCTGGAGCACATTTTGACTTGTTGCTGAATGCTCCTATAATGTAACTCTAAATGACAATCAGAGCAACTTGAATTGCGTGTGTGCAGCCTTTTGCTCAAAAGTGATCAACGTTTCGTTTTCGGAGTCTCTTTTGACAATCTCTTCGAGAGCTGTTTTCAGTCATTAACAGAGCTGTTCTGAAAGTGTCCAAGCGGCCTGTTCTTAGAGTGGACTGTTTTTTGCATTCGTTCTCAAGTTATATCAAACTATCAAAGTGTTATTTTCTGCCTTTCACGAGCACATTTTGACTTGTTGTTGAATAATCCTATAATGTAACTCTAAATGACAATCAGAGCAACTTGAATTGCGTGTGTGCAGCCTTTTGCTCAAAAGTGATCAACGTTTCGTTTTCGGAGTCTCTTTTGACAATCTCTTCGAGAGCTGTTTTCAGTCATTAACAGAGCTGTTCTGAAAGTGTCCAAGCGGCCTGTTCTTAGAGTGGACTGTTTTTTGCATTCGTTCTCAAGTTATATCAAACTATCAAAGTGTTGTTTTCTGCCTTTCACGAGCACATTTTGACTTGTTGTTGAATAATCCTATAATGTAACTCTAAATGACAATCAGAGCAACTTGAATTGCGTGTGTGCAGCCTTTTGCTCAAAAGTGATCAACGTTTCGTTTTCGGAGTCTCTTTTGACAATCTCTTCGAGAGCTGTTTTCAGTCATTAACAGAGCTGTTCTGAAAGTGTCCAAGCGGCCTGTTCTTAGAGTGGACTGTTTTTTGCATTCGTTCTCAAGTTATATCAAACTATCAAAGTGTTGTTTTCTGCCTTTCACGAGCACATTTTGACTTGTTGTTGAATAATCCTATAATGTAACTCTAAATGACAATCAGAGCAACTTGAATTGCGTGTGTGCAGCCTTTTGCTCAAAAGTGATCAACGTTTCGTTTTCGGAGTCTCTTTTGACAATCTCTTCGAGAGCTGTTTTCAGTCATTAACAGAGCTGTTCTGAAAGTGTCCAAGCGGCCTGTTCTGAGAGTGGACTGTTTTTTGCATTCGTTCTCAAGTTCTATCAGTGTTGTTTTCTGCTTTTCTGGAGCACATTTTGACTTGTTGCTGAATGCTCCTATAATGTAACTCTAAATGACAATCAGAGCAACTTGAATTGCGTGTGTGCAGCCTTTTGCTCAAAAGTGATCAACGTTTCGTTTTCGGAGTCTCTTTTGACAATCTCTTCGAGAGCTGTTTTCAGTCATTAACAGAGCTGTTCTGAAAGTGTCCAAGCGGCCTGTTCTGAGAGTGGACTGTTTTTGCATTCGTTCTCAAGTTCTATCAGTGTTGTTTTCTGCTTTTCTGGAGCACATTTTGACTTGTTGCTGAATGCTCCTATAATGTAACTCTAAATGACAATCAGAGCAACTTGAATTGCGTGTGTGCAGCCTTTTGCTCAAAAGTGATCAACGTTTCGTTTTCGGAGTCTCTTTTGACAATCTCTTCGAGAGCTGTTTTCAGTCATTAACAGAGCTGTTCTGAAAGTGTCCAAGCGGCCTGTTCTTAGAGTGGACTGTTTTTTGCATTCGTTCTCAAGTTATATCAAACTATCAAAGTGTTATTTTCTGCCTTTCACGAGCACATTTTGACTTGTTGTTGAATAATCCTATAATGTAACTCTAAATGACAATCAGAGCAACTTGAATTGCGTGTGTGCAGCCTTTTGCTCAAAAGTGATCAACGTTTCGTTTTCGGAGTCTCTTTTGACAATCTCTTCGAGGGCTGTTTTCAGTCATTAACAGAGCTGTTCTGAAAGTGTCCAAGCGGCCTGTTCTTAGAGTGGACTGTTTTTTGCATTCGTTCTCAAGTTATATCAAACTATCAAAGTGTTGTTTTCTGCCTTTCACGAGCACATTTTGACTTGTTGTTGAATAATCCTATAATGTAACTCTAAATGACAATCAGAGCAACTTGAATTGCGTGTGTGCAGCCTTTTGCTCAAAAGTGATCAACGTTTCGTTTTCGGAGTCTCTTTTGACAATCTCTTCGAGAGCTGTTTTCAGTCATTAACAGAGCTGTTCTGAAAGTGTCCAAGCGGCCTGTTCTTAGAGTGGACTGTTTTTTGCATTCGTTCTCAAGTTATATCAAACTATCAAAGTGTTGTTTTCTGCCTTTCACGAGCACATTTTGACTTGTTGTTGAATAATCCTATAATGTAACTCTAAATGACAATCAGAGCAACTTGAATTGCGTGTGTGCAGCCTTTTGCTCAAAAGTGATCAACGTTTCGTTTTCGGAGTCTCTTTTGACAATCTCTTCGAGAGCTGTTTTCAGTCATTAACAGAGCTGTTCTGAAAGTGTCCAAGCGGCCTGTTCTGAGAGTGGACTGTTTTTTGCATTCGTTCTCAAGTTCTATCAGTGTTGTTTTCTGCTTTTCTGGAGCACATTTTGACTTGTTGCTGAATGCTCCTATAATGTAACTCTAAATGACAATCAGAGCAACTTGAATTGCGTGTGTGCAGCCTTTTGCTCAAAAGTGATCAACGTTTCGTTTTCGGAGTCTCTTTTGACAATCTCTTCGAGAGCTGTTTTCAGTCATTAACAGAGCTGTTCTGAAAGTGTCCAAGCGGCCTGTTCTGAGAGTGGACTGTTTTTGCATTCGTTCTCAAGTTCTATCAGTGTTGTTTTCTGCTTTTCTGGAGCACATTTTGACTTGTTGCTGAATGCTCCTATAATGTAACTCTAAATGACAATCAGAGCAACTTGAATTGCGTGTGTGCAGCCTTTTGCTCAAAAGTGATCAACGTTTCGTTTTCGGAGTCTCTTTTGACAATCTCTTCGAGAGCTGTTTTCAGTCATTAACAGAGCTGTTCTGAAAGTGTCCAAGCGGCCTGTTCTTAGAGTGGACTGTTTTTTGCATTCGTTCTCAAGTTATATCAAACTATCAAAGTGTTATTTTCTGCCTTTCACGAGCACATTTTGACTTGTTGTTGAATAATCCTATAATGTAACTCTAAATGACAATCAGAGCAACTTGAATTGCGTGTGTGCAGCCTTTTGCTCAAAAGTGATCAACGTTTCGTTTTCGGAGTCTCTTTTGACAATCTCTTCGAGAGCTGTTTTCAGTCATTAACAGAGCTGTTCTGAAAGTGTCCAAGCGGCCTGTTCTTAGAGTGGACTGTTTTTTGCATTCGTTCTCAAGTTATATCAAACTATCAAAGTGTTGTTTTCTGCCTTTCACGAGCACATTTTGACTTGTTGTTGAATAATCCTATAATGTAACTCTAAATGACAATCAGAGCAACTTGAATTGCGTGTGTGCAGCCTTTTGCTCAAAAGTGATCAACGTTTCGTTTTCGGAGTCTCTTTTGACAATCTCTTCGAGAGCTGTTTTCAGTCATTAACAGAGCTGTTCTGAAAGTGTCCAAGCGGCCTGTTCTTAGAGTGGACTGTTTTTTGCATTCGTTCTCAAGTTATATCAAACTATCAAAGTGTTGTTTTCTGCCTTTCACGAGCACATTTTGACTTGTTGTTGAATAATCCTATAATGTAACTCTAAATGACAATCAGAGCAACTTGAATTGCGTGTGTGCAGCCTTTTGCTCAAAAGTGATCAACGTTTCGTTTTCGGAGTCTCTTTTGACAATCTCTTCGAGAGCTGTTTTCAGTCATTAACAGAGCTGTTCTGAAAGTGTCCAAGCGGCCTGTTCTGAGAGTGGACTGTTTTTTGCATTCGTTCTCAAGTTCTATCAGTGTTGTTTTCTGCTTTTCTGGAGCACATTTTGACTTGTTGCTGAATGCTCCTATAATGTAACTCTAAATGACAATCAGAGCAACTTGAATTGCGTGTGTGCAGCCTTTTGCTCAAAAGTGATCAACGTTTCGTTTTCGGAGTCTCTTTTGACAATCTCTTCGAGAGCTGTTTTCAGTCATTAACAGAGCTGTTCTGAAAGTGTCCAAGCGGCCTGTTCTTAGAGTGGACTGTTTTTTGCATTCGTTCTCAAGTTATATCAAACTATCAAAGTGTTGTTTTCTGCCTTTCACGAGCACATTTTGACTTGTTGTTGAATAATCCTATAATGTAACTCTAAATGACCATCAGAGCAACTTGAATTGCGTGTGTGCAGCCTTTTGCTCAAAAGTGATCAACGTTTCGTTTTCGGAGTCTCTTTTGACAATCTCTTCGAGAGCTGTTTTCAGTCATTAACAGAGCTGTTCTGAAAGTGTCCAAGCGGCCTGTTCTGAGACTGGACTGTTTTTTTGCATTCGTTCTCAAGTTATATCAAACTATCAAAGTGTTGTTTTCTGCCTTTCACGAGCACATTTTGACTTGTTGTTGAATAATCCTATAATGTAACTCTAAATGACAATCAGAGCAACTTGAATTGCATGTGTGCAGCCTTTTGCTCAAAAGTGATCAACGTTTCGTTTTCGGAGTCTCTTTTGACAATCTCTTCGAGAGCTGTTTTAAGTCATTAACAGAGCTGTTCTGAAAGTGTCCAAGCGGCCTGTTCTTAGAGTGGACTGTTTTTTGCATTCGTTCTCAAGTTATATCAAACTATCAAAGTGTTGTTTTCTGCCTTTCACGAGCACATTTTGACTTGTTGTTGAATAATCCTATAATGTTACTCTAAATGACAATCAGAGCAACTTGAATTGCGTGTGTGCAGCCTTTTGCTCAAAAGTAATCAACGTTTCGTTTTCAGAGTCTCTTTTGACAATCTCTTCGAGAGCTGTTTTCAGTCATTAACAGAGCTGTTCTGAAAGTGTCCAAGCGGCCTGTTCTGAGAGTGGACTGTTTTTTTGCATTCGTTCTCAAGTTATATCAAACTATCAAAGTGTTGTTTTCTGCCTTTCACGAGCACATTTTGACTTGTTGTTGAATAATCCTATAATGTAACTCTAAATGACAATCAGAGCAACTTGAATTGCGTGTGTGCAGCCTTTTGCTCAAAAGTGATCAACGTTTCGTTTTCGGAGTCTCTTTTGACAATCTCTTCGAGAGCTGTTTTCAGTCATTAACAGAGCTGTTCTGAAAGTGTCCAAGCGGCCTGTTCTTAGAGTGGACTGTTTTTTTGCATTCGTTCTCAAGTTATATCAAACTATCAAAGTGTTGTTTTCTGCCTTTCACGAGCACATTTTGACTTGTTGTTGAATAATCCTATAATGTTACTCTAAATGACAATCAGAGCAACTTGAATTGCGTGTGTGCAGCCTTTTGCTCAAAAGTAATCAACGTTTCGTTTTCAGAGTCTCTTTTGACAATCTCTTCGAGAGCTGTTTTCAGTCATTAACAGAGCTGTTCTGAAAGTGTCCAAGCGGCCTGTTCTTAGAGTGGACTGTTTTTTGCATTCGTTCTCAAGTTATATCAAACTATCAAAGTGTTGTTTTCTGCCTTTCACGAGCACATTTTGACTTGTTGTTGAATAATCCTATAATGTAACTCTAAATGACAATCAGAGCAACTTGAATTGCGTGTGTGCAGCCTTTTGCTCAAAAGTGATCAACGTTTCGTTTTCGGAGTCTCTTTTGACAATCTCTTCGAGAGCTGTTTTCAGTCATTAACAGAGCTGTTCTGAAAGTGTCCAAACGGCCTGTTCTTAGAGTGGACTGTTTTTTGCATTCGTTCTCAAGTTATATCAAACTATCAAAGTGTTGTTTTCTGCCTTTCACGAGCACATTTTGACTTGTTGTTGAATAATCCTATAATGTAACTCTAAATGACAATCAGAGCAACTTGAATTGCGTGTGTGCAGCCTTTTGCTCAAAAGTGATCAACGTTTCGTTTTCGGAGTCTCTTTTGACAATCTCTTCGAGAGCTGTTTTCAGTCATTAACAGAGCTGTTCTGAAAGTGTCCAAGCGGCCTGTTCTGAGAGTGGACTGTTTTTTGCATTCGTTCTCAAGTTATATCAAACTATCAAAGTGTTGTTTTCTGCCTTTCACGAGCACATTTTGACTTGTTGTTGAATAATCCTATAATGTAACTCTAAATGACAATCAGAGCAACTTGAATTGCGTGTGTGCAGCCTTTTGCTCAAAAGTGATCAACGTTTCGTTTTCGGAGTCTCTTTTGACAATCTCTTCGAGAGCTGTTTTCAGTCATTAACAGAGCTGTTCTGAAAGTGTCCAAGCGGCCTGTTCTGAGAGTGGACTGTTTTTTTGCATTCGTTCTCAAGTTATATCAAACTATCAAAGTGTTGTTTTCTGCCTTTCACGAGCACATTTTGACTTGTTGTTGAATAATCCTATAATGTAACTCTAAATGACAATCAGAGCAACTTGAATTGCGTGTGTGCAGCCTTTTGCTCAAAAGTGATCAACGTTTCGTTTTCGGAGTCTCTTTTGACAATCTCTTCGAGAGCTGTTTTCAGTCATTAACAGAGCTGTTCTGAAAGTGTCCAAGCGGCCTGTTCTTAGAGTGGACTGTTTTTTTGCATTCGTTCTCAAGTTATATCAAACTATCAAAGTGTTGTTTTCTGCCTTTCACGAGCACATTTTGACTTGTTGTTGAATAATCCTATAATGTTACTCTAAATGACAATCAGAGCAACTTGAATTGCGTGTGTGCAGCCTTTTGCTCAAAAGTAATCAACGTTTCGTTTTCAGAGTCTCTTTTGACAATCTCTTCGAGAGCTGTTTTCAGTCATTAACAGAGCTGTTCTGAAAGTGTCCAAGCGGCCTGTTCTTAGAGTGGACTGTTTTTTGCATTCGTTCTCAAGTTATATCAAACTATCAAAGTGTTGTTTTCTGCCTTTCACGAGCACATTTTGACTTGTTGTTGAATAATCCTATAATGTAACTCTAAATGACAATCAGAGCAACTTGAATTGCGTGTGTGCAGCCTTTTGCTCAAAAGTGATCAACGTTTCGTTTTCGGAGTCTCTTTTGACAATCTCTTCGAGAGCTGTTTTCAGTCATTAACAGAGCTGTTCTGAAAGTGTCCAAACGGCCTGTTCTTAGAGTGGACTGTTTTTTGCATTCGTTCTCAAGTTATATCAAACTATCAAAGTGTTGTTTTCTGCCTTTCACGAGCACATTTTGACTTGTTGTTGAATAATCCTATAATGTAACTCTAAATGACAATCAGAGCAACTTGAATTGCGTGTGTGCAGCCTTTTGCTCAAAAGTGATCAACGTTTCGTTTTCGGAGTCTCTTTTGACAATCTCTTCGAGAGCTGTTTTCAGTCATTAACAGAGCTGTTCTGAAAGTGTCCAAGCGGCCTGTTCTGAGAGTGGACTGTTTTTTGCATTCGTTCTCAAGTTATATCAAACTATCAAAGTGTTGTTTTCTGCCTTTCACGAGCACATTTTGACTTGTTGTTGAATAATCCTATAATGTAACTCTAAATGACAATCAGAGCAACTTGAATTGCGTGTGTGCAGCCTTTTGCTCAAAAGTGATCAACGTTTCGTTTTCGGAGTCTCTTTTGACAATCTCTTCGAGAGCTGTTTTCAGTCATTAACAGAGCTGTTCTGAAAGTGTCCAAACGGCCTGTTCTTAGAGTGGACTGTTTTTTGCATTCGTTCTCAAGTTATATCAAACTATCAAAGTGTTGTTTTCTGCCTTTCACGAGCACATTTTGACTTGTTGTTGAATAATCCTATAATGTAACTCTAAATGACAATCAGAGCAACTTGAATTGCGTGTGTGCAGCCTTTTGCTCAAAAGTGATCAACGTTTCGTTTTCGGAGTCTCTTTTGACAATCTCTTCGAGAGCTGTTTTCAGTCATTAACAGAGCTGTTCTGAAAGTGTCCAAACGGCCTGTTCTTAGAGTGGACTGTTTTTTGCATTCGTTCTCAAGTTATATCAAACTATCAAAGTGTTGTTTTCTGCCTTTCACGAGCACATTTTGACTTGTTGTTGAATAATCCTATAATGTTACTCTAAATGACAATCAGAGCAACTTGAATTGCGTGTGTGCAGCCTTTTGCTCAAAAGTAATCAACGTTTCGTTTTCAGAGTCTCTTTTGACAATCTCTTCGAGAGCTGTTTTCAGTCATTAACAGAGCTGTTCTGAAAGTGTCCAAGCGGCCTGTTCTTAGAGTGGACTGTTTTTTGCATTCGTTCTCAAGTTATATCAAACTATCAAAGTGTTGTTTTCTGCCTTTCACGAGCACATTTTGACTTGTTGTTGAATAATCCTATAATGTTACTCTAAATGACAATCAGAGCAACTTGAATTGCGTGTGTGCAGCCTTTTGCTCAAAAGTAATCAACGTTTCGTTTTCAGAGTCTCTTTTGACAATCTCTTCGAGAGCTGTTTTCAGTCATTAACAGAGCTGTTCTGAAAGTGTCCAAGCGGCCTGTTCTGAGAGTGGACTGTTTTTTTGCATTCGTTCTCAAGTTATATCAAACTATCAAAGTGTTGTTTTCTGCCTTTCACGAGCACATTTTGACTTGTTGTTGAATAATCCTATAATGTAACTCTAAATGACAATCAGAGCAACTTGAATTGCGTGTGTGCAGCCTTTTGCTCAAAAGTGATCAACGTTTCGTTTTCGGAGTCTCTTTTGACAATCTCTTCGAGAGCTGTTTTCAGTCATTAACAGAGCTGTTCTGAAAGTGTCCAAGCGGCCTGTTCTTAGAGTGGACTGTTTTTTGCATTCGTTCTCAAGTTATATCAAACTATCAAAGTGTTGTTTTCTGCCTTTCACGAGCACATTTTGACTTGTTGTTGAATAATCCTATAATGTAACTCTAAATGACAATCAGAGCAACTTGAATTGCGTGTGTGCAGCCTTTTGCTCAAAAGTGATCAACGTTTCGTTTTCGGAGTCTCTTTTGACAATCTCTTCGAGAGCTGTTTTCAGTCATTAACAGAGCTGTTCTGAAAGTGTCCAAACGGCCTGTTCTTAGAGTGGACTGTTTTTTGCATTCGTTCTCAAGTTATATCAAACTATCAAAGTGTTGTTTTCTGCCTTTCACGAGCACATTTTGACTTGTTGTTGAATAATCCTATAATGTAACTCTAAATGACAATCAGAGCAACTTGAATTGCGTGTGTGCAGCCTTTTGCTCAAAAGTGATCAACGTTTCGTTTTCGGAGTCTCTTTTGACAATCTCTTCGAGAGCTGTTTTCAGTCATTAACAGAGCTGTTCTGAAAGTGTCCAAGCGGCCTGTTCTGAGAGTGGACTGTTTTTTTGCATTCGTTCTCAAGTTATATCAAACTATCAAAGTGTTGTTTTCTGCCTTTCGAGAGCACATTTTGACTTGTTGTTGAATAATCCTATAATGTAACTCTAAATGACAATCAGAGCAACTTGAATTGCGTGTGTGCAGCCTTTTGCTCAAAAGTGATCAACGTTTCGTTTTCGGAGTCTCTTTTGACAATCTCTTCGAGAGCTGTTTTCAGTCATTAACAGAGCTGTTCTGAAAGTGTCCAAGCGGCCTGTTCTTAGAGTGGACTGTTTTTTGCATTCGTTCTCAAGTTATATCAAACTATCAAAGTGTTGTTTTCTGCCTTTCACGAGCACATTTTGACTTGTTGTTGAATAATCCTATAATGTAACTCTAAATGACAATCAGAGTAACTTGAATTGCGTGTGTGCAGCCTGTTGCTCAAAAGTGATCAACGTTTCGTTTTCGGAGTCTCTTTTGACAATCTCTTCGAGAGCTGTTTTCAGTCATTAACAGAGCTGTTCTGAAAGTGTCCAAGCGGCCTGTTCTTAGAGTGGACTGTTTTTTGCATTCGTTCTCAAGTTATATCAAACTATCAAAGTGTTGTTTTCTGCCTTTCACGAGCACATTTTGACTTGTTGTTGAATAATCCTATAATGTAACTCTAAATGACAATCAGAGCAACTTGAATTGCGTGTGTGCAGCCTTTTGCTCAAAAGTGATCAACGTTTCGTTTTCGGAGTCTCTTTTGACAATCTCTTCGAGAGCTGTTTTCAGTCATTAACAGAGCTGTTCTGAAAGTGTCCAAGCGGCCTGTTCTGAGAGTGGACTGTTTTTTGCATTCGTTCTCAAGTTATATCAAACTATCAAAGTGTTGTTTTCTGCCTTTCACGAGCACATTTTGACTTGTTGTTGAATAATCCTATAATGTTACTCTAAATGACAATCAGAGCAACTTGAATTGCGTGTGTGCAGCCTTTTGTTCAAAAGTAATCAACGTTTCGTTTTCAGAGTCTCTTTTGACAATCTCTTCGAGAGCTGTTTTCAGTCATTAACAGAGCTGTTCTGAAAGTGTCCAAGCGGCCTGTTCTGAGAGTGGACTGTTTTTGCATTCGTTCTCAAGTTCTATCAGTGTTGTTTTCTGCTTTTCTGGAGCACATTTTGACTTGTTGCTGAATGCTCCTATAATGTAACTCTAAATGACAATCAGAGCAACTTGAATTGCGTGTGTGCAGCCTTTTGCTCAAAAGTGATCAACGTTTCGTTTTCGGAGTCTCTTTTGACAATCTCTTCGAGAGCTGTTTTCAGTCATTAACAGAGCTGTTCTGAAAGTGTCCAAGCGGCCTGTTCTTAGAGTGGACTGTTTTTTGCATTCGTTCTCAAGTTATATCAAACTAATAAAGTGTTGTTTTCTGCCTTTCACGAGCACATTTTGACTTGTTGTTGAATAATCCTATAATGTAACTCTAAATGACAATCAGAGCAACTTGAATTGCGTGTGTGCAGCCATTTGCTCAAAAGTGATCAACGTTTCGTTTTCGGAGTCTCTTTTGACAATCTCTTCGAGAGCTGTTTTCAGTCATTAACAGAGCTGTTCTGAAAGTGTCCAAGCGGCCTGTTCTTAGAGTGGACTATTTTTTGCATTCGTTCTCAAGTTATATCAAACTATCAAAGTGTTGTTTTCTGCCTTTCACGAGCACATTTTGACTTGTTGTTGAATAATCCTATAATGTAACTCTAAATGACAATCAGAGCAACTTGAATTGCGTGTGTGCAGCCTTTTGCTCAAAAGTGATCAACGTTTCGTTTTCGGAGTCTCTTTTGACAATCTCTTCGAGAGCTGTTTTCAGTCATTAACAGAGCTGTTCTGAAAGTGTCCAAGCGGCCTGTTCTGAGAGTGGACTGTTTTTTGCATTCGTTCTCAAGTTATATCAAACTATCAAAGTGTTGTTTTCTGCCTTTCACGAGCACATTTTGACTTGTTGTTGAATAATCCTATAATGTTACTCTAAATGACAATCAGAGCAACTTGAATTGCGTGTGTGCAGCCTTTTGTTCAAAAGTAATCAACGTTTCGTTTTCAGAGTCTCTTTTGACAATCTCTTCGAGAGCTGTTTTCAGTCATTAACAGAGCTGTTCTGAAAGTGTCCAAGCGGCCTGTTCTGAGAGTGGACTGTTTTTGCATTCGTTCTCAAGTTCTATCAGTGTTGTTTTCTGCTTTTCTGGAGCACATTTTGACTTGTTGCTGAATGCTCCTATAATGTAACTCTAAATGACAATCAGAGCAACTTGAATTGCGTGTGTGCAGCCTTTTGCTCAAAAGTGATCAACGTTTCGTTTTCGGAGTCTCTTTTGACAATCTCTTCGAGAGCTGTTTTCAGTCATTAACAGAGCTGTTCTGAAAGTGTCCAAGCGGCCTGTTCTTAGAGTGGACTGTTTTTTGCATTCGTTCTCAAGTTATATCAAACTATCAAAGTGTTGTTTTCTGCCTTTCACGAGCACATTTTGACTTGTTGTTGAATAATCCTATAATGTAACTCTAAATGACAATCAGAGCAACTTGAATTGCGTGTGTGCAGCCTTTTGCTCAAAAGTGATCAACGTTTCGTTTTCGGAGTCTCTTTTGACAATCTCTTCGAGAGCTGTTTTCAGTCATTAACAGAGCTGTTCTGAAAGTGTCCAAACGGCCTGTTCTTAGAGTGGACTGTTTTTTGCATTCGTTCTCAAGTTATATCAAACTATCAAAGTGTTGTTTTCTGCCTTTCACGAGCACATTTTGACTTGTTGTTGAATAATCCTATAATGTAACTCTAAATGACAATCAGAGCAACTTGAATTGCGTGTGTGCAGCCTTTTGCTCAAAAGTGATCAACGTTTCGTTTTCGGAGTCTCTTTTGACAATCTCTTCGAGAGCTGTTTTCAGTCATTAACAGAGCTGTTCTGAAAGTGTCCAAGCGGCCTGTTCTGAGAGTGGACTGTTTTTTGCATTCGTTCTCAAGTTATATCAAACTATCAAAGTGTTGTTTTCTGCCTTTCACGAGCACATTTTGACTTGTTGTTGAATAATCCTATAATGTAACTCTAAATGACAATCAGAGCAACTTGAATTGCGTGTGTGCAGCCTTTTGCTCAAAAGTGATCAACGTTTCGTTTTCGGAGTCTCTTTTGACAATCTCTTCGAGAGCTGTTTTCAGTCATTAACAGAGCTGTTCTGAAAGTGTCCAAACGGCCTGTTCTTAGAGTGGACTGTTTTTTGCATTCGTTCTCAAGTTATATCAAACTATCAAAGTGTTGTTTTCTGCCTTTCACGAGCACATTTTGACTTGTTGTTGAATAATCCTATAATGTAACTCTAAATGACAATCAGAGCAACTTGAATTGCGTGTGTGCAGCCTTTTGCTCAAAAGTGATCAACGTTTCGTTTTCGGAGTCTCTTTTGACAATCTCTTCGAGAGCTGTTTCCAGTCATTAACAGAGCTGTTCTGAAAGTGTCCAAACGGCCTGTTCTTAGAGTGGACTGTTTTTTGCATTCGTTCTCAAGTTATATCAAACTATCAAAGTGTTGTTTTCTGCCTTTCACGAGCACATTTTGACTTGTTGTTGAATAATCCTATAATGTTACTCTAAATGACAATCAGAGCAACTTGAATTGCGTGTGTGCAGCCTTTTGCTCAAAAGTAATCAACGTTTCGTTTTCAGAGTCTCTTTTGACAATCTCTTCGAGAGCTGTTTTCAGTCATTAACAGAGCTGTTCTGAAAGTGTCCAAGCGGCCTGTTCTTAGAGTGGACTGTTTTTTGCATTCGTTCTCAAGTTATATCAAACTATCAAAGTGCTGTTTTCTGCCTTTCACGAGCACATTTTGACTTGTTGTTGAATAATCCTATAATGTTACTCTAAATGACAATCAGAGCAACTTGAATTGCGTGTGTGCAGCCTTTTGCTCAAAAGTAATCAACGTTTCGTTTTCAGAGTCTCTTTTGACAATCTCTTCGAGAGCTGTTTTCAGTCATTAACAGAGCTGTTATGAAAGTGTTCAAGCGGCCTGTTCTGAGAGTGGACTGTTTTTGCATTCGTTCTCAAGTTCTATCAGTGTTGTTTTCTGCTTTTCTGGAGCACATTTTGACTTGTTGCTGAATGCTCCTATAATGTAACTCTAAATGACAATCAGAGCAACTTGAATTGCGTGTGTGCAGCCTTTTGCTCAAAAGTGATCAACGTTTCGTTTTCGGAGTCTCTTTTGACAATCTCTTCGAGAGCTGTTTTCAGTCATTAACAGAGCTGTTCTGAAAGTGTCCAAGCGGCCTGTTCTTAGAGTGGACTGTTTTTTGCATTCGTTCTCAAGTTATATCAAACT
This sequence comes from Nansenia antarctica, assembly GCF_963989245.1. Taxonomy (NCBI): domain Eukaryota; kingdom Metazoa; phylum Chordata; class Actinopteri; order Argentiniformes; family Microstomatidae; genus Nansenia; species Nansenia antarctica. Next base: position 9,538,867 of record NC_137686.1, on the reverse strand, counting down.
ATCAAAGTGTTGTTTTCTGCCTTTCACGAGCACATTTTGACTTGTTGTTGAATAATCCTATAATGTAACTCTAAATGACAATCAGAGCAACTTGAATTGCGTGTGTGCAGCCTTTTGCTCAAAAGTGATCAACGTTTCGTTTTCGGAGTCTCTTTTGACAATCTCTTCGAGAGCTGTTTTCAGTCATTAACTGAGCTGTTCTGAAAGTGTCCAAGCGGCCTGTTCTGAGAGTGGACTGTTTTTTGCATTCGTTCTCAAGTTCTATCAGTGTTGTTTTCTGCTTTTCTGGAGCACATTTTGACTTGTTGCTGAATGCTCCTATAATGTAACTCTAAATGACAATCAGAGCAACTTGAATTGCGTGTGTGCAGCCTTTTGCTCAAAAGTGATCAACGTTTCGTTTTCGGAGTCTCTTTTGACAATCTCTTCGAGAGCTGTTTTCAGTCATTAACAGAGCTGTTCTGAAAGTGTCCAAGCGGCCTGTTCTTAGAGTGGACTGTTTTTTGCATTCGTTCTCAAGTTATATCAAACTATCAAAGTGTTGTTTTCTGCCTTTCACGAGCACATTTTGACTTGTTGTTGAATAATCCTATAATGTAACTCTAAATGACAATCAGAGCAACTTGAATTGCGTGTGTGCAGCCTTTTGCTCAAAAGTGATCAACGTTTCGTTTTCGGAGTCTCTTTTGACAATCTCTTCGAGAGCTGTTTTCAGTCATTAACAGAGCTGTTCTGAAAGTGTCCGAGCGGCCTGTTCTTAGAGTGGACTGTTTTTTGCATTCGTTCTCAAGTTATATCAAACTATCAAAGTGTTGTTTTCTGCCTTTCACGAGCACATTTTGACTTGTTGTTGAATAATCCTATAATGTTACTCTAAATGACAATCAGAGCAACGTGAATTGCGTGTGTGCAGCCTTTTGCTCAAAAGTAATCAACGTTTCGTTTTCAGAGTCTCTTTTGACAATCTCTTCGAGAGCTGTTTTCAGTCATTAACAGAGCTGTTCTGAAAGTGTCCAAGCGGCCTGTTCTTAGAGTGGACTGTTTTTTGCATTCGTTCTCAAGTTATATCAAACTATCAAAGTGTTGTTTTCTGCCTTTCACGAGCACATTTTGACTTGTTGTTGAATAATCCTATAATGTTACTCTAAATGACAATCAGAGCAACTTGAATTGCGTGTGTGCAGCCTTTTGCTCAAAAGTAATCAACGTTTCGTTTTCAGAGTCTCTTTTGACAATCTCTTCGAGAGCTGTTTTCAGTCATTAACAGAGCTGTTCTGAAAGTGTCCAAGCGGCCTGTTCTGAGAGTGGACTGTTTTTTTGCATTCGTTCTCAAGTTATATCAAACTATCAAAGTGTTGTTTTCTGCCTTTCACGAGCACATTTTGACTTGTTGTTGAATAATCCTATAATGTAACTCTAAATGACAATCAGAGCAACTTGAATTGCGTGTGTGCAGCCTTTTTCTCAAAAGTGATCAACGTTTCGTTTTCGGAGTCTCTTTTGACAATCTCTTCGAGAGCTGTTTTCAGTCATTAACAGAGCTGTTCTGAAAGTGTCCAAGCGGCCTGTTCTGAGTGGACTGTTTTTTGCATTCGTTCTCAAGTTATATCAAACTATCAAAGTGTTGTTTTCTGCCTTTCACGAGCACATTTTGACTTGTTGTTGAATAATCCTATAATGTAACTCTAAATGACAATCAGAGCAACTTGAATTGCGTGTGTGCAGCCTTTTGCTCAAAAGTGATCAACGTTTCGTTTTCGGAGTCTCTTTTGACAATCTCTTCGAGAGCTGTTTCCAGTCATTAACAGAGCTGTTCTGAAAGTGTCCAAACGGCCTGTTCTTAGAGTGGACTGTTTTTTGCATTCGTTCTCAAGTTATATCAAACTATCAAAGTGTTGTTTTCTGCCTTTCACGAGCACATTTTGACTTGTTGTTGAATAATCCTATAATGTTACTCTAAATGACAATCAGAGCAACTTGAATTGCGTGTGTGCAGCCTTTTGCTCAAAAGTAATCAACGTTTCGTTTTCAGAGTCTCTTTTGACAATCTCTTCGAGAGCTGTTTTCAGTCATTAACAGAGCTGTTCTGAAAGTGTCCAAGCGGCCTGTTCTTAGAGTGGACTGTTTTTTGCATTCGTTCTCAAGTTATATCAAACTATCAAAGTGCTGTTTTCTGCCTTTCACGAGCACATTTTGACTTGTTGTTGAATAATCCTATAATGTTACTCTAAATGACAATCAGAGCAACTTGAATTGCGTGTGTGCAGCCTTTTGCTCAAAAGTAATCAACGTTTCGTTTTCAGAGTCTCTTTTGACAATCTCTTCGAGAGCTGTTTTCAGTCATTAACAGAGCTGTTATGAAAGTGTTCAAGCGGCCTGTTCTGAGAGTGGACTGTTTTTGCATTCGTTCTCAAGTTCTATCAGTGTTGTTTTCTGCTTTTCTGGAGCACATTTTGACTTGTTGCTGAATGCTCCTATAATGTAACTCTAAATGACAATCAGAGCAACTTGAATTGCGTGTGTGCAGCCTTTTGCTCAAAAGTGATCAACGTTTCGTTTTCGGAGTCTCTTTTGACAATCTCTTCGAGAGCTGTTTTCAGTCATTAACAGAGCTGTTCTGAAAGTGTCCAAGCGGCCTGTTCTTAGAGTGGACTGTTTTTTGCATTCGTTCTCAAGTTATATCAAACTATCAAAGTGTTGTTTTCTGCCTTTCACGAGCACATTTTGACTTGTTGTTGAATAATCCTATAATGTAACTCTAAATGACAATCAGAGCAACTTGAATTGCGTGTGTGCAGCCTTTTGCTCAAAAGTGATCAACGTTTCGTTTTCGGAGTCTCTTTTGACAATCTCTTCGAGAGCTGTTTTCAGTCATTAACTGAGCTGTTCTGAAAGTGTCCAAGCGGCCTGTTCTGAGAGTGGACTGTTTTTTGCATTCGTTCTCAAGTTCTATCAGTGTTGTTTTCTGCTTTTCTGGAGCACATTTTGACTTGTTGCTGAATGCTCCTATAATGTAACTCTAAATGACAATCAGAGCAACTTGAATTGCGTGTGTGCAGCCTTTTGCTCAAAAGTGATCAACGTTTCGTTTTCGGAGTCTCTTTTGACAATCTCTTCGAGAGCTGTTTTCAGTCATTAACAGAGCTGTTCTGAAAGTGTCCAAGCGGCCTGTTCTTAGAGTGGACTGTTTTTTGCATTCGTTCTCAAGTTATATCAAACTATCAAAGTGTTGTTTTCTGCCTTTCACGAGCACATTTTGACTTGTTGTTGAATAATCCTATAATGTAACTCTAAATGACAATCAGAGCAACTTGAATTGCGTGTGTGCAGCCTTTTGCTCAAAAGTGATCAACGTTTCGTTTTCGGAGTCTCTTTTGACAATCTCTTCGAGAGCTGTTTTCAGTCATTAACAGAGCTGTTCTGAAAGTGTCCGAGCGGCCTGTTCTTAGAGTGGACTGTTTTTTGCATTCGTTCTCAAGTTATATCAAACTATCAAAGTGTTGTTTTCTGCCTTTCACGAGCACATTTTGACTTGTTGTTGAATAATCCTATAATGTTACTCTAAATGACAATCAGAGCAACGTGAATTGCGTGTGTGCAGCCTTTTGCTCAAAAGTAATCAACGTTTCGTTTTCAGAGTCTCTTTTGACAATCTCTTCGAGAGCTGTTTTCAGTCATTAACAGAGCTGTTCTGAAAGTGTCCAAGCGGCCTGTTCTTAGAGTGGACTGTTTTTTGCATTCGTTCTCAAGTTATATCAAACTATCAAAGTGTTGTTTTCTGCCTTTCACGAGCACATTTTGACTTGTTGTTGAATAATCCTATAATGTTACTCTAAATGACAATCAGAGCAACTTGAATTGCGTGTGTGCAGCCTTTTGCTCAAAAGTAATCAACGTTTCGTTTTCAGAGTCTCTTTTGACAATCTCTTCGAGAGCTGTTTTCAGTCATTAACAGAGCTGTTCTGAAAGTGTCCAAGCGGCCTGTTCTGAGAGTGGACTGTTTTTTTGCATTCGTTCTCAAGTTATATCAAACTATCAAAGTGTTGTTTTCTGCCTTTCACGAGCACATTTTGACTTGTTGTTGAATAATCCTATAATGTAACTCTAAATGACAATCAGAGCAACTTGAATTGCGTGTGTGCAGCCTTTTTCTCAAAAGTGATCAACGTTTCGTTTTCGGAGTCTCTTTTGACAATCTCTTCGAGAGCTGTTTTCAGTCATTAACAGAGCTGTTCTGAAAGTGTCCAAGCGGCCTGTTCTTAGAGTGGACTGTTTTTTGCATTCGTTCTCAAGTTATATCAAACTATCAAAGTGTTGTTTTCTGCCTTTCACGAGCACATTTTGACTTGTTGTTGAATAATCCTATAATGTAACTCTAAATGACAATCAGAGCAACTTGAATTGCGTGTGTGCAGCCTTTTGCTCAAAAGTGATCAACGTTTCGTTTTCGGAGTCTCTTTTGACAATCTCTTCGAGAGCTGTTTTCAGTCATTAACAGAGCTGTTCTGAAAGTGTCCAAGCGGCCTGTTCTTAGAGTGGACTGTTTTTTTGCATTCGTTCTCAAGTTATATCAAACTATCAAAGTGTTGTTTTCTGCCTTTCACGAGCACATTTTGACTTGTTGTTGAATAATCCTATAATGTTACTCTAAATGACAATCAGAGCAACTTGAATTGCGTTTGTGCAGCCTTTTGCTCAAAAGTAATCAACGTTTCGTTTTCAGAGTCTCTTTTGACAATCTCTTCGAGAGCTGTTTTCAGTCATTAACAGAGCTGTTCTGAAAGTGTCCAAGCGGCCTGTTCTTAGAGTGGACTGTTTTTTGCATTCGTTCTCAAGTTATATCAAACTATCAAAGTGTTGTTTTCTGCCTTTCACGAGCACATTTTGACTTGTTGTTGAATAATCCTATAATGTAACTCTAAATGACAATCAGAGCAACTTGAATTGCGTGTGTGCAGCCTTTTGCTCAAAAGTGATCAACGTTTCGTTTTCGGAGTCTCTTTTGACAATCTCTTCGAGAGCTGTTTTCAGTCATTAACAGAGCTGTTCTGAAAGTGTCCAAACGGCCTGTTCTTAGAGTGGACTGTTTTTTGCATTCGTTCTCAAGTTATATCAAACTATCAAAGTGTTGTTTTCTGCCTTTCACGAGCACATTTTGACTTGTTGTTGAATAATCCTATAATGTAACTCTAAATGACAATCAGAGCAACTTGAATTGCGTGTGTGCAGCCTTTTGCTCAAAAGTGATCAACGTTTCGTTTTCGGAGTCTCTTTTGACAATCTCTTCGAGAGCTGTTTTCAGTCATTAACAGAGCTGTTCTGAAAGTGTCCAAGCGGCCTGTTCTGAGAGTGGACTGTTTTTTTGCATTCGTTCTCAAGTTATATCAAACTATCAAAGTGTTGTTTTCTGCCTTTCGAGAGCACATTTTGACTTGTTGTTGAATAATCCTATAATGTAACTCTAAATGACAATCAGAGCAACTTGAATTGCGTGTGTGCAGCCTTTTGCTCAAAAGTGATCAACGTTTCGTTTTCGGAGTCTCTTTTGACAATCTCTTCGAGAGCTGTTTTCAGTCATTAACAGAGCTGTTCTGAAAGTGTCCAAGCGGCCTGTTCTTAGAGTGGACTGTTTTTTGCATTCGTTCTCAAGTTATATCAAACTATCAAAGTGTTGTTTTCTGCCTTTCACGAGCACATTTTGACTTGTTGTTGAATAATCCTATAATGTAACTCTAAATGACAATCAGAGTAACTTGAATTGCGTGTGTGCAGCCTGTTGCTCAAAAGTGATCAACGTTTCGTTTTCGGAGTCTCTTTTGACAATCTCTTCGAGAGCTGTTTTCAGTCATTAACAGAGCTGTTCTGAAAGTGTCCAAGCGGCCTGTTCTTAGAGTGGACTGTTTTTTGCATTCGTTCTCAAGTTATATCAAACTATCAAAGTGTTGTTTTCTGCCTTTCACGAGCACATTTTGACTTGTTGTTGAATAATCCTATAATGTAACTCTAAATGACAATCAGAGCAACTTGAATTGCGTGTGTGCAGCCTTTTGCTCAAAAGTGATCAACGTTTCGTTTTCGGAGTCTCTTTTGACAATCTCTTCGAGAGCTGTTTTCAGTCATTAACAGAGCTGTTCTGAAAGTGTCCAAGCGGCCTGTTCTGAGAGTGGACTGTTTTTTGCATTCGTTCTCAAGTTATATCAAACTATCAAAGTGTTGTTTTCTGCCTTTCACGAGCACATTTTGACTTGTTGTTGAATAATCCTATAATGTTACTCTAAATGACAATCAGAGCAACTTGAATTGCGTGTGTGCAGCCTTTTGTTCAAAAGTAATCAACGTTTCGTTTTCAGAGTCTCTTTTGACAATCTCTTCGAGAGCTGTTTTCAGTCATTAACAGAGCTGTTCTGAAAGTGTCCAAGCGGCCTGTTCTGAGAGTGGACTGTTTTTGCATTCGTTCTCAAGTTCTATCAGTGTTGTTTTCTGCTTTTCTGGAGCACATTTTGACTTGTTGCTGAATGCTCCTATAATGTAACTCTAAATGACAATCAGAGCAACTTGAATTGCGTGTGTGCAGCCTTTTGCTCAAAAGTGATCAACGTTTCGTTTTCGGAGTCTCTTTTGACAATCTCTTCGAGAGCTGTTTTCAGTCATTAACAGAGCTGTTCTGAAAGTGTCCAAGCGGCCTGTTCTTAGAGTGGACTGTTTTTTGCATTCGTTCTCAAGTTATATCAAACTAATAAAGTGTTGTTTTCTGCCTTTCACGAGCACATTTTGACTTGTTGTTGAATAATCCTATAATGTAACTCTAAATGACAATCAGAGCAACTTGAATTGCGTGTGTGCAGCCATTTGCTCAAAAGTGATCAACGTTTCGTTTTCGGAGTCTCTTTTGACAATCTCTTCGAGAGCTGTTTTCAGTCATTAACAGAGCTGTTCTGAAAGTGTCCAAGCGGCCTGTTCTTAGAGTGGACTATTTTTTGCATTCGTTCTCAAGTTATATCAAACTATCAAAGTGTTGTTTTCTGCCTTTCACGAGCACATTTTGACTTGTTGTTGAATAATCCTATAATGTAACTCTAAATGACAATCAGAGCAACTTGAATTGCGTGTGTGCAGCCTTTTGCTCAAAAGTGATCAACGTTTCGTTTTCGGAGTCTCTTTTGACAATCTCTTCGAGAGCTGTTTTCAGTCATTAACAGAGCTGTTCTGAAAGTGTCCAAGCGGCCTGTTCTGAGAGTGGACTGTTTTTTGCATTCGTTCTCAAGTTATATCAAACTATCAAAGTGTTGTTTTCTGCCTTTCACGAGCACATTTTGACTTGTTGTTGAATAATCCTATAATGTTACTCTAAATGACAATCAGAGCAACTTGAATTGCGTGTGTGCAGCCTTTTGTTCAAAAGTAATCAACGTTTCGTTTTCAGAGTCTCTTTTGACAATCTCTTCGAGAGCTGTTTTCAGTCATTAACAGAGCTGTTCTGAAAGTGTCCAAGCGGCCTGTTCTGAGAGTGGACTGTTTTTGCATTCGTTCTCAAGTTCTATCAGTGTTGTTTTCTGCTTTTCTGGAGCACATTTTGACTTGTTGCTGAATGCTCCTATAATGTAACTCTAAATGACAATCAGAGCAACTTGAATTGCGTGTGTGCAGCCTTTTGCTCAAAAGTGATCAACGTTTCGTTTTCGGAGTCTCTTTTGACAATCTCTTCGAGAGCTGTTTTCAGTCATTAACAGAGCTGTTCTGAAAGTGTCCAAGCGGCCTGTTCTTAGAGTGGACTGTTTTTTGCATTCGTTCTCAAGTTATATCAAACTATCAAAGTGTTGTTTTCTGCCTTTCACGAGCACATTTTGACTTGTTGTTGAATAATCCTATAATGTAACTCTAAATGACAATCAGAGCAACTTGAATTGCGTGTGTGCAGCCTTTTGCTCAAAAGTGATCAACGTTTCGTTTTCGGAGTCTCTTTTGACAATCTCTTCGAGAGCTGTTTTCAGTCATTAACAGAGCTGTTCTGAAAGTGTCCAAACGGCCTGTTCTTAGAGTGGACTGTTTTTTGCATTCGTTCTCAAGTTATATCAAACTATCAAAGTGTTGTTTTCTGCCTTTCACGAGCACATTTTGACTTGTTGTTGAATAATCCTATAATGTAACTCTAAATGACAATCAGAGCAACTTGAATTGCGTGTGTGCAGCCTTTTGCTCAAAAGTGATCAACGTTTCGTTTTCGGAGTCTCTTTTGACAATCTCTTCGAGAGCTGTTTTCAGTCATTAACAGAGCTGTTCTGAAAGTGTCCAAGCGGCCTGTTCTGAGAGTGGACTGTTTTTTGCATTCGTTCTCAAGTTATATCAAACTATCAAAGTGTTGTTTTCTGCCTTTCACGAGCACATTTTGACTTGTTGTTGAATAATCCTATAATGTAACTCTAAATGACAATCAGAGCAACTTGAATTGCGTGTGTGCAGCCTTTTGCTCAAAAGTGATCAACGTTTCGTTTTCGGAGTCTCTTTTGACAATCTCTTCGAGAGCTGTTTTCAGTCATTAACAGAGCTGTTCTGAAAGTGTCCAAACGGCCTGTTCTTAGAGTGGACTGTTTTTTGCATTCGTTCTCAAGTTATATCAAACTATCAAAGTGTTGTTTTCTGCCTTTCACGAGCACATTTTGACTTGTTGTTGAATAATCCTATAATGTAACTCTAAATGACAATCAGAGCAACTTGAATTGCGTGTGTGCAGCCTTTTGCTCAAAAGTGATCAACGTTTCGTTTTCGGAGTCTCTTTTGACAATCTCTTCGAGAGCTGTTTCCAGTCATTAACAGAGCTGTTCTGAAAGTGTCCAAACGGCCTGTTCTTAGAGTGGACTGTTTTTTGCATTCGTTCTCAAGTTATATCAAACTATCAAAGTGTTGTTTTCTGCCTTTCACGAGCACATTTTGACTTGTTGTTGAATAATCCTATAATGTTACTCTAAATGACAATCAGAGCAACTTGAATTGCGTGTGTGCAGCCTTTTGCTCAAAAGTAATCAACGTTTCGTTTTCAGAGTCTCTTTTGACAATCTCTTCGAGAGCTGTTTTCAGTCATTAACAGAGCTGTTCTGAAAGTGTCCAAGCGGCCTGTTCTTAGAGTGGACTGTTTTTTGCATTCGTTCTCAAGTTATATCAAACTATCAAAGTGCTGTTTTCTGCCTTTCACGAGCACATTTTGACTTGTTGTTGAATAATCCTATAATGTTACTCTAAATGACAATCAGAGCAACTTGAATTGCGTGTGTGCAGCCTTTTGCTCAAAAGTAATCAACGTTTCGTTTTCAGAGTCTCTTTTGACAATCTCTTCGAGAGCTGTTTTCAGTCATTAACAGAGCTGTTATGAAAGTGTTCAAGCGGCCTGTTCTGAGAGTGGACTGTTTTTGCATTCGTTCTCAAGTTCTATCAGTGTTGTTTTCTGCTTTTCTGGAGCACATTTTGACTTGTTGCTGAATGCTCCTATAATGTAACTCTAAATGACAATCAGAGCAACTTGAATTGCGTGTGTGCAGCCTTTTGCTCAAAAGTGATCAACGTTTCGTTTTCGGAGTCTCTTTTGACAATCTCTTCGAGAGCTGTTTTCAGTCATTAACAGAGCTGTTCTGAAAGTGTCCAAGCGGCCTGTTCTTAGAGTGGACTGTTTTTTGCATTCGTTCTCAAGTTATATCAAACTATCAAAGTGTTGTTTTCTGCCTTTCACGAGCACATTTTGACTTGTTGTTGAATAATCCTATAATGTAACTCTAAATGACAATCAGAGCAACTTGAATTGCGTGTGTGCAGCCTTTTGCTCAAAAGTGATCAACGTTTCGTTTTCGGAGTCTCTTTTGACAATCTCTTCGAGAGCTGTTTTCAGTCATTAACTGAGCTGTTCTGAAAGTGTCCAAGCGGCCTGTTCTGAGAGTGGACTGTTTTTTGCATTCGTTCTCAAGTTCTATCAGTGTTGTTTTCTGCTTTTCTGGAGCACATTTTGACTTGTTGCTGAATGCTCCTATAATGTAACTCTAAATGACAATCAGAGCAACTTGAATTGCGTGTGTGCAGCCTTTTGCTCAAAAGTGATCAACGTTTCGTTTTCGGAGTCTCTTTTGACAATCTCTTCGAGAGCTGTTTTCAGTCATTAACAGAGCTGTTCTGAAAGTGTCCAAGCGGCCTGTTCTTAGAGTGGACTGTTTTTTGCATTCGTTCTCAAGTTATATCAAACTATCAAAGTGTTGTTTTCTGCCTTTCACGAGCACATTTTGACTTGTTGTTGAATAATCCTATAATGTAACTCTAAATGACAATCAGAGCAACTTGAATTGCGTGTGTGCAGCCTTTTGCTCAAAAGTGATCAACGTTTCGTTTTCGGAGTCTCTTTTGACAATCTCTTCGAGAGCTGTTTTCAGTCATTAACAGAGCTGTTCTGAAAGTGTCCGAGCGGCCTGTTCTTAGAGTGGACTGTTTTTTGCATTCGTTCTCAAGTTATATCAAACTATCAAAGTGTTGTTTTCTGCCTTTCACGAGCACATTTTGACTTGTTGTTGAATAATCCTATAATGTTACTCTAAATGACAATCAGAGCAACGTGAATTGCGTGTGTGCAGCCTTTTGCTCAAAAGTAATCAACGTTTCGTTTTCAGAGTCTCTTTTGACAATCTCTTCGAGAGCTGTTTTCAGTCATTAACAGAGCTGTTCTGAAAGTGTCCAAGCGGCCTGTTCTTAGAGTGGACTGTTTTTTGCATTCGTTCTCAAGTTATATCAAACTATCAAAGTGTTGTTTTCTGCCTTTCACGAGCACATTTTGACTTGTTGTTGAATAATCCTATAATGTTACTCTAAATGACAATCAGAGCAACTTGAATTGCGTGTGTGCAGCCTTTTGCTCAAAAGTAATCAACGTTTCGTTTTCAGAGTCTCTTTTGACAATCTCTTCGAGAGCTGTTTTCAGTCATTAACAGAGCTGTTCTGAAAGTGTCCAAGCGGCCTGTTCTGAGAGTGGACTGTTTTTTTGCATTCGTTCTCAAGTTATATCAAACTATCAAAGTGTTGTTTTCTGCCTTTCACGAGCACATTTTGACTTGTTGTTGAATAATCCTATAATGTAACTCTAAATGACAATCAGAGCAACTTGAATTGCGTGTGTGCAGCCTTTTTCTCAAAAGTGATCAACGTTTCGTTTTCGGAGTCTCTTTTGACAATCTCTTCGAGAGCTGTTTTCAGTCATTAACAGAGCTGTTCTGAAAGTGTCCAAGCGGCCTGTTCTGAGTGGACTGTTTTTTGCATTCGTTCTCAAGTTATATCAAACTATCAAAGTGTTGTTTTCTGCCTTTCACGAGCACATTTTGACTTGTTGTTGAATAATCCTATAATGTAACTCTAAATGACAATCAGAGCAACTTGAATTGCGTGTGTGCAGCCTTTTGCTCAAAAGTGATCAACGTTTCGTTTTCGGAGTCTCTTTTGACAATCTCTTCGAGAGCTGTTTCCAGTCATTAACAGAGCTGTTCTGAAAGTGTCCAAACGGCCTGTTCTTAGAGTGGACTGTTTTTTGCATTCGTTCTCAAGTTATATCAAACTATCAAAGTGTTGTTTTCTGCCTTTCACGAGCACATTTTGACTTGTTGTTGAATAATCCTATAATGTTACTCTAAATGACAATCAGAGCAACTTGAATTGCGTGTGTGCAGCCTTTTGCTCAAAAGTAATCAACGTTTCGTTTTCAGAGTCTCTTTTGACAATCTCTTCGAGAGCTGTTTTCAGTCATTAACAGAGCTGTTCTGAAAGTGTCCAAGCGGCCTGTTCTTAGAGTGGACTGTTTTTTGCATTCGTTCTCAAGTTATATCAAACTATCAAAGTGCTGTTTTCTGCCTTTCACGAGCACATTTTGACTTGTTGTTGAATAATCCTATAATGTTACTCTAAATGACAATCAGAGCAACTTGAATTGCGTGTGTGCAGCCTTTTGCTCAAAAGTAATCAACGTTTCGTTTTCAGAGTCTCTTTTGACAATCTCTTCGAGAGCTGTTTTCAGTCATTAACAGAGCTGTTATGAAAGTGTTCAAGCGGCCTGTTCTGAGAGTGGACTGTTTTTGCATTCGTTCTCAAGTTCTATCAGTGTTGTTTTCTGCTTTTCTGGAGCACATTTTGACTTGTTGCTGAATGCTCCTATAATGTAACTCTAAATGACAATCAGAGCAACTTGAATTGCGTGTGTGCAGCCTTTTGCTCAAAAGTGATCAACGTTTCGTTTTCGGAGTCTCTTTTGACAATCTCTTCGAGAGCTGTTTTCAGTCATTAACAGAGCTGTTCTGAAAGTGTCCAAGCGGCCTGTTCTTAGAGTGGACTGTTTTTTGCATTCGTTCTCAAGTTATATCAAACTATCAAAGTGTTGTTTTCTGCCTTTCACGAGCACATTTTGACTTGTTGTTGAATAATCCTATAATGTAACTCTAAATGACAATCAGAGCAACTTGAATTGCGTGTGTGCAGCCTTTTGCTCAAAAGTGATCAACGTTTCGTTTTCGGAGTCTCTTTTGACAATCTCTTCGAGAGCTGTTTTCAGTCATTAACTGAGCTGTTCTGAAAGTGTCCAAGCGGCCTGTTCTGAGAGTGGACTGTTTTTTGCATTCGTTCTCAAGTTCTATCAGTGTTGTTTTCTGCTTTTCTGGAGCACATTTTGACTTGTTGCTGAATGCTCCTATAATGTAACTCTAAATGACAATCAGAGCAACTTGAATTGCGTGTGTGCAGCCTTTTGCTCAAAAGTGATCAACGTTTCGTTTTCGGAGTCTCTTTTGACAATCTCTTCGAGAGCTGTTTTCAGTCATTAACAGAGCTGTTCTGAAAGTGTCCAAGCGGCCTGTTCTTAGAGTGGACTGTTTTTTGCATTCGTTCTCAAGTTATATCAAACTATCAAAGTGTTGTTTTCTGCCTTTCACGAGCACATTTTGACTTGTTGTTGAATAATCCTATAATGTAACTCTAAATGACAATCAGAGCAACTTGAATTGCGTGTGTGCAGCCTTTTGCTCAAAAGTGATCAACGTTTCGTTTTCGGAGTCTCTTTTGACAATCTCTTCGAGAGCTGTTTTCAGTCATTAACAGAGCTGTTCTGAAAGTGTCCGAGCGGCCTGTTCTTAGAGTGGACTGTTTTTTGCATTCGTTCTCAAGTTATATCAAACTATCAAAGTGTTGTTTTCTGCCTTTCACGAGCACATTTTGACTTGTTGTTGAATAATCCTATAATGTTACTCTAAATGACAATCAGAGCAACGTGAATTGCGTGTGTGCAGCCTTTTGCTCAAAAGTAATCAACGTTTCGTTTTCAGAGTCTCTTTTGACAATCTCTTCGAGAGCTGTTTTCAGTCATTAACAGAGCTGTTCTGAAAGTGTCCAAGCGGCCTGTTCTTAGAGTGGACTGTTTTTTGCATTCGTTCTCAAGTTATATCAAACTATCAAAGTGTTGTTTTCTGCCTTTCACGAGCACATTTTGACTTGTTGTTGAATAATCCTATAATGTTACTCTAAATGACAATCAGAGCAACTTGAATTGCGTGTGTGCAGCCTTTTGCTCAAAAGTAATCAACGTTTCGTTTTCAGAGTCTCTTTTGACAATCTCTTCGAGAGCTGTTTTCAGTCATTAACAGAGCTGTTCTGAAAGTGTCCAAGCGGCCTGTTCTGAGAGTGGACTGTTTTTTTGCATTCGTTCTCAAGTTATATCAAACTATCAAAGTGTTGTTTTCTGCCTTTCACGAGCACATTTTGACTTGTTGTTGAATAATCCTATAATGTAACTCTAAATGACAATCAGAGCAACTTGAATTGCGTGTGTGCAGCCTTTTTCTCAAAAGTGATCAACGTTTCGTTTTCGGAGTCTCTTTTGACAATCTCTTCGAGAGCTGTTTTCAGTCATTAACAGAGCTGTTCTGAAAGTGTCCAAGCGGCCTGTTCTTAGAGTGGACTGTTTTTTGCATTCGTTCTCAAGTTATATCAAACTATCAAAGTGTTGTTTTCTGCCTTTCACGAGCACATTTTGACTTGTTGTTGAATAATCCTATAATGTAACTCTAAATGACAATCAGAGCAACTTGAATTGCGTGTGTGCAGCCTTTTGCTCAAAAGTGATCAACGTTTCGTTTTCGGAGTCTCTTTTGACAATCTCTTCGAGAGCTGTTTTCAGTCATTAACAGAGCTGTTCTGAAAGTGTCCAAGCGGCCTGTTCTTAGAGTGGACTGTTTTTTTGCATTCGTTCTCAAGTTATATCAAACTATCAAAGTGTTGTTTTCTGCCTTTCACGAGCACATTTTGACTTGTTGTTGAATAATCCTATAATGTTACTCTAAATGACAATCAGAGCAACTTGAATTGCGTTTGTGCAGCCTTTTGCTCAAAAGTAATCAACGTTTCGTTTTCAGAGTCTCTTTTGACAATCTCTTCGAGAGCTGTTTTCAGTCATTAACAGAGCTGTTCTGAAAGTGTCCAAGCGGCCTGTTCTTAGAGTGGACTGTTTTTTGCATTCGTTCTCAAGTTATATCAAACTATCAAAGTGTTGTTTTCTGCCTTTCACGAGCACATTTTGACTTGTTGTTGAATAATCCTATAATGTAACTCTAAATGACAATCAGAGCAACTTGAATTGCGTGTGTGCAGCCTTTTGCTCAAAAGTGATCAACGTTTCGTTTTCGGAGTCTCTTTTGACAATCTCTTCGAGAGCTGTTTTCAGTCATTAACAGAGCTGTTCTGAAAGTGTCCAAGCGGCCTGTTCTTAGAGTGGACTGTTTTTTGCATTCGTTCTCAAGTTATATCAAACTATCAAAGTGTTGTTTTCTGCCTTTCACGAGCACATTTTGACTTGTTGTTGAATAATCCTATAATGTAACTCTAAATGACAATCAGAGCAACTTGAATTGCGTGTGTGCAGCCTTTTGCTCAAAAGTGATCAACGTTTCGTTTTCGGAGTCTCTTTTGACAATCTCTTCGAGAGCTGTTTTCAGTCATTAACAGAGCTGTTCTGAAAGTGTCCAAGCGGCCTGTTCTTAGAGTGGACTGTTTTTTTGCATTCGTTCTCAAGTTATATCAAACTATCAAAGTGTTGTTTTCTGCCTTTCACGAGCACATTTTGACTTGTTGTTGAATAATCCTATAATGTTACTCTAAATGACAATCAGAGCAACTTGAATTGCGTGTGTGCAGCCTTTTGCTCAAAAGTAATCAACGTTTCGTTTTCAGAGTCTCTTTTGACAATCTCTTCGAGAGCTGTTTTCAGTCATTAACAGAGCTGTTCTGAAAGTGTCCAAGCGGCCTGTTCTTAGAGTGGACTGTTTTTTTGCATTCGTTCTCAAGTTATATCAAACTATCAAAGTGTTGTTTTCTGCCTTTCACGAGCACATTTTGACTTGTTGTTGAATAATCCTATAATGTTACTCTAAATGACAATCAGAGCAACTTGAATTGCGTGTGTGCAGCCTTTTGCTCAAAAGTAATCAACGTTTCGTTTTCAGAGTCTCTTTTGACAATCTCTTCGAGAGCTGTTTTCAGTCATTAACAGAGCTGTTCTGAAAGTGTCCAAGCGGCCTGTTCTTAGAGTGGACTGTTTTTTGCATTCGTTCTCAAGTTATATCAAACTATCAAAGTGCTGTTTTCTGCCTTTCACGAGCACATTTTGACTTGTTGTTGAATAATCCTATAATGTTACTCTAAATGACAATCAGAGCAACTTGAATTGCGTGTGTGCAGCCTTTTGCTCAAAAGTGATCAACGTTTCGTTTTCAGAGTCTCTTTTGACAATCTCTTCGAGAGCTGTTTTCAGTCATTAACAGAGCTGTTCTGAAAGTGTCCAAGCGGCCTGTTCTTAGAGTGGACTGTTTTTTGCATTCGTTCTCAAGTTATATCAAACTATCAAAGTGTTGTTTTCTGCCTTTCACGAGCACATTTTGACTTGTTGTTGAATAATCCTATAATGTAACTCTAAATGACAATCAGAGCAACTTGAATTGCGTGTGTGCAGCCTTTTGCTCAAAAGTGATCAACGTTTCGTTTTCGGAGTCTCTTTTGACAATCTCTTCGAGAGCTGTTTTCAGTCATTAACAGAGCTGTTCTGAAAGTGTCCAAGCGGCCTGTTCTGAGAGTGGACTGTTTTTTGCATTCGTTCTCAAGTTATATCAAACTATCAAAGTGTTGTTTTCTGCCTTTCACGAGCACATTTTGACTTGTTGTTGAATAATCCTATAATGTAACTCTAAATGACAATCAGAGCAACTTGAATTGCGTGTGTGCAGCCTTTTGCTCAAAAGTGATCAACGTTTCGTTTTCGGAGTCTCTTTTGACAATCTCTTCGAGAGCTGTTTTCAGTCATTAACAGAGCTGTTCTGAAAGTGTCCAAACGGCCTGTTCTTAGAGTGGACTGTTTTTTGCATTCGTTCTCAAGTTATATCAAACTATCAAAGTGTTGTTTTCTGCCTTTCACGAGCACATTTTGACTTGTTGTTGAATAATCCTATAATGTAACTCTAAATGACAATCAGAGCAACTTGAATTGCGTGTGTGCAGCCTTTTGCTCAAAAGTGATCAACGTTTCGTTTTCGGAGTCTCTTTTGACAATCTCTTCGAGAGCTGTTTTCAGTCATTAACAGAGCTGTTCTGAAAGTGTCCAAGCGGCCTGTTCTTAGAGTGGACTGTTTTTTGCATTCGTTCTCAAGTTATATCAAACTATCAAAGTGTTGTTTTCTGCCTTTCACGAGCACATTTTGACTTGTTGAATAATCCTATAATGTAACTCTAAATGACAATCAGAGCAACTTGAATTGCGTGTGTGCAGCCTTTTGCTCAAAAGTGATCAACGTTTCGTTTTCGGAGTCTCTTTTGACAATCTCTTCGAGAGCTGTTTTCAGTCATTAACAGAGCTGTTCTGAAAGTGTCCAAACGGCCTGTTCTTAGAGTGGACTGTTTTTTGCATTCGTTCTCAAGTTATATCAAACTATCAAAGTGTTGTTTTCTGCCTTTCACGAGCACATTTTGACTTGTTGTTGAATAATCCTATAATGTTACTCTAAATGACAATCAGAGCAACTTGAATTGCGTGTGTGCAGCCTTTTGCTCAAAAGTAATCAACGTTTCGTTTTCAGAGTCTCTTTTGACAATCTCTTCGAGAGCTGTTTTCAGTCATTAACAGAGCTGTTCTGAAAGTGTCCCAGCGGCCTGTTCTGAGAGTGGACTGTTTTTGCATTCGTTCTCAAGTTCTATCAGTGTTGTTTTCTGCTTTTCTGGAGCACATTTTGACTTGTTGCTGAATGCTCCTATAATGTAACTCTAAATGACAATCAGAGCAACTTGAATTGCGTGTGTGCAGCCTTTTGCTCAAAAGTGATCAACGTTTCGTTTTCGGAGTCTCTTTTTTTTAGTCTCTTTTGTTCTTAGAGTGGACTGTTTTTTGCATTCGTTCTCAAGTTATATCAAACTATCAAAGTGTTGTTTTCTGCCTTTCACGAGCACATTTTGACTTGTTGTTGAATAATCCTATAATGTTACTCTAAATGACAATCAGAGCAACTTGAATTGCGTGTGTGCAGCCTTTTGCTCAAAAGTAATCAACGTTTCGTTTTCAGAGTCTCTTTTGACAATCTCTTCGAGAGCTGTTTTCAGTCATTAACAGAGCTGTTCTGAAAGTGTCCAAGCGGCCTGTTCTTAGAGTGGACTGTTTTTTGCATTCGTTCTCAAGTTATATCAAACTATCAAAGTGTTGTTTTCTGCCTTTCACGAGCACATTTTGACTTGTTGTTGAATAATCCTATAATGTTACTCTAAATGACAATCAGAGCAACTTGAATTGCGTGTGTGCAGCCTTTTGCTCAAAAGTGATCAACGTTTCGTTTTCGGAGTCTCTTTTGACAATCTCTTCGAGAGCTGTTTTCAGTCATTAACAGAGCTGTTCTGAAAGTGTCCAAGCGGCCTGTTCTTAGAGTGGACTGTTTTTTGCATTCGTTCTCAAGTTATATCAAACTATCAAAGTGTTGTTTTCTGCCTTTCACGAGCACATTTTGACTTGTTGTTGAATAATCCTATAATGTTACTCTAAATGACAATCAGAGCAACTTGAATTGCGTGTGTGCAGCCTTTTGCTCAAAAGTAATCAACGTTTCGTTTTCAGAGTCTCTTTTGACAATCTCTTCGAGAGCTGTTTTCAGTCATTAACAGAGCTGTTCTGAAAGTGTCCAAGCGGCCTGTTCTGAGAGTGGACTGTTTTTGCATTCGTTCTCAAGTTCTATCAGTGTTGTTTTCTGCTTTTCTGGAGCACATTTTGACTTGTTGCTGAATGCTCCTATAATGTAACTCTAAATGACAATCAGAGCAACTTGAATTGCGTGTGTGCAGCCTTTTGCTCAAAAGTGATCAACGTTTCGTTTTCGGAGTCTCTTTTGACAATCTCTTCGAGAGCTGTTTTCAGTCATTAACAGAGCTGTTCTGAAAGTGTCCAAGCGGCCTGTTCTTAGAGTGGACTGTTTTTTGCATTCGTTCTCAAGTTATATCAAACTATCAAAGTGTTGTTTTCTGCCTTTCACGAGCACATTTTGACTTGTTGTTGAATAATCCTATAATGTAACTCTAAATGACAATCAGAGCAACTTGAATTGCGTGTGTGCAGCCTTTTGCTCAAAAGTGATCAACGTTTCGTTTTCGGAGTCTCTTTTGACAATCTCTTCGAGAGCTGTTTTCAGTCATTAACAGAGCTGTTCTGAAAGTGTCCAAGCGGCCTGTTCTGAGAGTGGACTGTTTTTTGCATTCGTTCTCAAGTTATATCAAACTATCAAAGTGTTGTTTTCTGCCTTTCACGAGCACATTTTGACTTGTTGTTGAATAATCCTATAATGTAACTCTAAATGACAATCAGAGCAACTTGAATTGCGTGTGTGCAGCCTTTTGCTCAAAAGTGATCAACGTTTCGTTTTCGGAGTCTCTTTTGACAATCTCTTCGAGAGCTGTTTTCAGTCATTAACAGAGCTGTTCTGAAAGTGTCCAAGCGGCCTGTTCTTAGAGTGGACTGTTTTTTGCATTCGTTCTCAAGTTATATCAAACTATCAAAGTGTTGTTTTCTGCCTTTCACGAGCACATTTTGACTTGTTGTTGAATAATCCTATAATGTTACTCTAAATGACAATCAGAGCAACTTGAATTGCGTGTGTGCAGCCTTTTGCTCAAAAGTAATCAACGTTTCGTTTTCAGAGTCTCTTTTGACAATCTCTTCGAGAGCTGTTTTCAGTCATTAACAGAGCTGTTCTGAAAGTGTCCAAGCGGCCTGTTCTGAGAGTGGACTGTTTTTGCATTCGTTCTCAAGTTCTATCAGTGTTGTTTTCTGCTTTTCTGGAGCACATTTTGACTTGTTGCTGAATGCTCCTATAATGTAACTCTAAATGACAATCAGAGCAACTTGAATTGCGTGTGTGCAGCCTTTTGCTCAAAAGTGATCAACGTTTCGTTTTCGGAGTCTCTTTTGACAATCTCTTCGAGAGCTGTTTTCAGTCATTAACAGAGCTGTTCTGAAAGTGTCCAAGCGGCCTGTTCTTAGAGTGGACTGTTTTTTGCATTCGTTCTCAAGTTATATCAAACTATCAAAGTGTTGTTTTCTGCCTTTCACGAGCACATTTTGACTTGTTGTTGAATAATCCTATAATGTAACTCTAAATGACAATCAGAGCAACTTGAATTGCGTGTGTGCAGCCTTTTGCTCAAAAGTGATCAACGTTTCGTTTTCGGAGTCTCTTTTGACAATCTCTTCGAGAGCTGTTTTCAGTCATTAACAGAGCTGTTCTGAAAGTGTCCAAGCGGCCTGTTCTGAGAGTGGACTGTTTTTTGCATTCGTTCTCAAGTTATATCAAACTATCAAAGTGTTGTTTTCTGCCTTTCACGAGCACATTTTGACTTGTTGTTGAATAATCCTATAATGTAACTCTAAATGACAATCAGAGCAACTTGAATTGCGTGTGTGCAGCCTTTTGCTCAAAAGTGATCAACGTTTCGTTTTCGGAGTCTCTTTTGACAATCTCTTCGAGAGCTGTTTTCAGTCATTAACAGAGCTGTTCTGAAAGTGTCCAAGCGGCCTGTTCTTAGAGTGGACTGTTTTTTGCATTCGTTCTCAAGTTATATCAAACTATCAAAGTGTTGTTTTCTGCCTTTCACGAGCACATTTTGACTTGTTGTTGAATAATCCTATAATGTAACTCTAAATGACAATCAGAGCAACTTGAATTGCGTGTGTGCAGCCTTTTGCTCAAAAGTGATCAACGTTTCGTTTTCAGAGTCTCTTTTGACAATCTCTTCGAGAGCTGTTTTCAGTCATTAACAGAGCTGTTCTGAAAGTGTCCAAGCGGCCTGTTCTTAGAGTGGACTGTTTTTTGCATTCGTTCTCAAGTTATATCAAACTATCAAAGTGTTGTTTTCTGCCTTTCACGAGCACATTTTGACTTGTTGTTGAATAATCCTATAATGTAACTCTAAATGACAATCAGAGCAACTTGAATTGCGTGTGTGCAGCCTTTTGCTCAAAAGTGATCAACGTTTCGTTTTCGGAGTCTCTTTTAACAATCTCTTCGAGAGCTGTTTTCAGTCATTAACAGAGCTGTTCTGAAAGTGTCCAAGCGGCCTGTTCTGAGTGGACTGTTTTTTGCATTCGTTCTCAAGTTATATCAAACTATCAAAGTGTTGTTTTCTGCCTTTCACGAGCACATTTTGACTTGTTGTTGAATAATCCTATAATGTAACTCTAAATGACAATCAGAGCAACTTGAATTGCGTGTGTGCAGCCTTTTGCTCAAAAGTGATCAACGTTTCGTTTTCGGAGTCTCTTTTGACAATCTCTTCGAGAGCTGTTTTCAGTCATTAACAGAGCTGTTCTGAAAGTGTCCAAGCGGCCTGTTCTTAGAGTGGACTGTTTTTTGCATTCGTTCTCAAGTTATATCAAACTATCAAAGTGTTGTTTTCTGCCTTTCACGAGCACATTTTGACTTGTTGTTGAATAATCCTATAATGTTACTCTAAATGACAATCAGAGCAACTTGAATTGCGTGTGTGCAGCCTTTTGCTCAAAAGTGATCAACGTTTCGTTTTCGGAGTCTCTTTTGACAATCTCTTCGAGAGCTGTTTTCAGTCATTAACAGAGCTGTTCTGAAAGTGTCCAAGCGGCCTGTTCTTAGAGTGGACTGTTTTTTGCATTCGTTCTCAAGTTATATCAAACTATCAAAGTGTTGTTTTCTGCCTTTCACAAGCACATTTTGACTTGTTGTTGAATAATCCTATAATGTAACTCTAAATGACAATCAGAGCAACTTGAATTGCGTGTGTGCAGCCTTTTGCTCAAAAGTGATCAACGTTTCGTTTTCAGAGTCTCTTTTGACAATCTCTTCGAGAGCTGTTTTCAGTCATTAACAGAGCTGTTCTGAAAGTGTCCAAGCGGCCTGTTCTTAGAGTGGACTGTTTTTTGCATTCGTTCTCAAGTTATATCAAACTATCAAAGTGTTGTTTTCTGCCTTTCACGAGCACATTTTGACTTGTTGTTGAATAATCCTATAATGTAACTCTAAATGACAATCAGAGCAACTTGAATTGCGTGTGTGCAGCCTTTTGCTCAAAAGTGATCAACGTTTCGTTTTCGGAGTCTCTTTTAACAATCTCTTCGAGAGCTGTTTTCAGTCATTAACAGAGCTGTTCTGAAAGTGTCCAAGCGGCCTGTTCTGAGTGGACTGTTTTTTGCATTCGTTCTCAAGTTATATCAAACTATCAAAGTGTTGTTTTCTGCCTTTCACGAGCACATTTTGACTTGTTGTTGAATAATCCTATAATGTAACTCTAAATGACAATCAGAGCAACTTGAATTGCGTGTGTGCAGCCTTTTGCTCAAAAGTGATCAACGTTTCGTTTTCGGAGTCTCTTTTGACAATCTCTTCGAGAGCTGTTTTCAGTCATTAACAGAGCTGTTCTGAAAGTGTCCAAGCGGCCTGTTCTTAGAGTGGACTGTTTTTTGCATTCGTTCTCAAGTTATATCAAACTATCAAAGTGTTGTTTTCTGCCTTTCACGAGCACATTTTGACTTGTTGTTGAATAATCCTATAATGTTACTCTAAATGACAATCAGAGCAACTTGAATTGCGTGTGTGCAGCCTTTTGCTCAAAAGTGATCAACGTTTCGTTTTCGGAGTCTCTTTTGACAATCTCTTCGAGAGCTGTTTTCAGTCATTAACAGAGCTGTTCTGAAAGTGTCCAAGCGGCCTGTTCTTAGAGTGGACTGTTTTTTGCATTCGTTCTCAAGTTATATCAAACTATCAAAGTGTTGTTTTCTGCCTTTCACGAGCACATTTTGACTTGTTGTTGAATAATCCTATAATGTAACTCTAAATGACAATCAGAGCAACTTGAATTGCGTGTGTGCAGCCTTTTGCTCAAAAGTGATCAACGTTTCGTTTTCGGAGTCTCTTTTGACAATCTCTTCGAGAGCTGTTTTCAGTCATTAACAGAGCTGTTCTGAAAGTGTCCAAGCGGCCTGTTCTTAGAGTGGACTGTTTTTTGCATTCGTTCTCAAGTTATATCAAACTATCAAAGTATTGTTTTCTGCCTTTCACGAGCACATTTTGACTTGTTGTTGAATAATCCTATAATGTAACTCTAAATGACAATCAGAGCAACTTGAATTGCGTGTGTGCAGCCTTTTGCTCAAAAGTGATCAACGTTTCGTTTTCAGAGTCTCTTTTGACAATCTCTTCGAGAGCTGTTTTCAGTCATTAACAGAGCTGTTCTGAAAGTGTCCAAGCGGCCTGTTCTTAGAGTGGACTGTTTTTTGCATTCGTTCTCAAGTTATATCAAACTATCAAAGTGTTGTTTTCTGCCTTTCACGAGCACATTTTGACTTGTTGTTGAATAATCCTATAATGTAACTCTAAATGACAATCAGAGCAACTTGAATTGCGTGTGTGCAGCCTTTTGCTCAAAAGTGATCAACGTTTCGTTTTCGGAGTCTCTTTTAACAATCTCTTCGAGAGCTGTTTTCAGTCATTAACAGAGCTGTTCTGAAAGTGTCCAAGCGGCCTGTTCTGAGTGGACTGTTTTTTGCATTCGTTCTCAAGTTATATCAAACTATCAAAGTGTTGTTTTCTGCCTTTCACGAGCACATTTTGACTTGTTGTTGAATAATCCTATAATGTAACTCTAAATGACAATCAGAGCAACTTGAATTGCGTGTGTGCAGCCTTTTGCTCAAAAGTGATCAACGTTTCGTTTTCGGAGTCTCTTTTGACAATCTCTTCGAGAGCTGTTTTCAGTCATTAACAGAGCTGTTCTGAAAGTGTCCAAGCGGCCTGTTCTTAGAGTGGACTGTTTTTTGCATTCGTTCTCAAGTTATATCAAACTATCAAAGTGTTGTTTTCTGCCTTTCACGAGCACATTTTGACTTGTTGTTGAATAATCCTATAATGTTACTCTAAATGACAATCAGAGCAACTTGAATTGCGTGTGTGCAGCCTTTTGCTCAAAAGTGATCAACGTTTCGTTTTCGGAGTCTCTTTTGACAATCTCTTCGAGAGCTGTTTTCAGTCATTAACAGAGCTGTTCTGAAAGTGTCCAAGCGGCCTGTTCTTAGAGTGGACTGTTTTTTGCATTCGTTCTCAAGTTATATCAAACTATCAAAGTGTTGTTTTCTGCCTTTCACGAGCACATTTTGACTTGTTGTTGAATAATCCTATAATGTAACTCTAAATGACAATCAGAGCAACTTGAATTGCGTGTGTGCAGCCTTTTGCTCAAAAGTGATCAACGTTTCGTTTTCGGAGTCTCTTTTGACAATCTCTTCGAGAGCTGTTTTCAGTCATTAACAGAGCTGTTCTGAAAGTGTCCAAGCGGCCTGTTCTTAGAGTGGACTGTTTTTTGCATTCGTTCTCAAGTTATATCAAACTATCAAAGTGTTGTTTTCTGCCTTTCACGAGCACATTTTGACTTGTTGTTGAATAATCCTATAATGTAACTCTAAATGACAATCAGAGCAACTTGAATTGCGTGTGTGCAGCCTTTTGCTCAAAAGTGATCAACGTTTCGTTTTCGGAGTCTCTTTTGACAATCTCTTCGAGAGCTGTTTTCAGTCATTAACAGAGCTGTTCTGAAAGTGTCCAAGCGGCCTGTTCTTAGAGTGGACTGTTTTTTTGCATTCGTTCTCAAGTTATATCAAACTATCAAAGTGTTGTTTTCTGCCTTTCACGAGCACATTTTGACTTGTTGTTGAATAATCCTATAATGTTACTCTAAATGACAATCAGAGCAACTTGAATTGCGTGTGTGCAGCCTTTTGCTCAAAAGTAATCAACGTTTCGTTTTCAGAGTCTCTTTTGACAATCTCTTCGAGAGCTGTTTTCAGTCATTAACAGAGCTGTTCTGAAAGTGTCCAAGCGGCCTGTTCTGAGAGTGGACTGTTTTTGCATTCGTTCTCAAGTTCTATCAGTGTTGTTTTCTGCTTTTCTGGAGCACATTTTGACTTGTTGCTGAATGCTCCTATAATGTAACTCTAAATGACAATCAGAGCAACTTGAATTGCGTGTGTGCAGCCTTTTGCTCAAAAGTGATCAACGTTTCGTTTTCGGAGTCTCTTTTGACAATCTCTTCTAGAGCTGTTTTCAGTCATTAACAGAGCTGTTCTGAAAGTGTCCAAGCGGCCTGTTCTTAGAGTGGACTGTTTTTTGCATTCGTTCTCAAGTTATATCAAACTATCAAAGTGTTGTTTTCTGCCTTTCACGAGCACATTTTGACTTGTTGTTGAATAATCCTATAATGTAACTCTAAATGACAATCAGAGCAACTTGAATTGCGTGTGTGCAGCCTTTTGCTCAAAAGTGATCAACGTTTCGTTTTCGGAGTCTCTTTTGACAATCTCTTCGAGAGCTGTTTTCAGTCATTAACAGAGCTGTTCTGAAAGTGTCCAAGCGGCCTGTTCTTAGAGTGGACTGTTTTTTGCATTCGTTCTCAAGTTATATCAAACTATCAAAGTGTTGTTTTCTGCCTTTCACGAGCACATTTTGACTTGTTGTTGAATAATCCTATAATGTAACTCTAAATGACAATCAGAGCAACTTGAATTGCGTGTGTGCAGCCTTTTGCTCAAAAGTGATCAACGTTTCGTTTTCGGAGTCTCTTTTGACAATCTCTTCGAGAGCTGTTTTCAGTCATTAACAGAGCTGTTCTGAAAGTGTCCAAGCGGCCTGTTCTGAGAGTGGACTGTTTTTTGCATTCGTTCTCAAGTTATATCAAACTATCAAAGTGTTGTTTTCTGCCTTTCACGAGCACATTTTGACTTGTTGTTGAATAATCCTATAATGTAACTCTAAATGACAATCAGAGCAACTTGAATTGCGTGTGTGCAGCCTTTTGCTCAAAAGTGATCAACGTTTCGTTTTCGGAGTCTCTTTTGACAATCTCTTCGAGAGCTGTTTTCAGTCATTAACAGAGCTGTTCTGAAAGTGTCCAAGCGGCCTGTTCTTAGAGTGGACTGTTTTTTGCATTCGTTCTCAAGTTATATCAAACTATCAAAGTGTTGTTTTCTGCCTTTCACGAGCACATTTTGACTTGTTGTTGAATAATCCTATAATGTAACTCTAAATGACAATCAGAGCAACTTGAATTGCGTGTGTGCAGCCTTTTGCTCAAAAGTGATCAACGTTTCGTTTTCGGAGTCTCTTTTAACAATCTCTTCGAGAGCTGTTTTCAGTCATTAACAGAGCTGTTCTGAAAGTGTCCAAGCGGCCTGTTCTGAGTGGACTGTTTTTTGCATTCGTTCTCAAGTTATATCAAACTATCAAAGTGTTGTTTTCTGCCTTTCACGAGCACATTTTGACTTGTTGTTGAATAATCCTATAATGTAACTCTAAATGACAATCAGAGCAACTTGAATTGCGTGTGTGCAGCCTTTTGCTCAAAAGTGATCAACGTTTCGTTTTCGGAGTCTCTTTTGACAATCTCTTCGAGAGCTGTTTTCAGTCATTAACAGAGCTGTTCTGAAAGTGTCCAAGCGGCCTGTTCTTAGAGTGGACTGTTTTTTGCATTCGTTCTCAAGTTATATCAAACTATCAAAGTGTTGTTTTCTGCCTTTCACGAGCACATTTTGACTTGTTGTTGAATAATCCTATAATGTAACTCTAAATGACAATCAGAGCAACTTGAATTGCGTGTGTGCAGCCTTTTGCTCAAAAGTGATCAACGTTTCGTTTTCGGAGTCTCTTTTGACAATCTCTTCGAGAGCTGTTTTCAGTCATTAACAGAGCTGTTCTGAAAGTGTCCAAGCGGCCTGTTCTGAGAGTGGACTGTTTTTTGCATTCGTTCTCAAGTTATATCAAACTATCAAAGTGTTGTTTTCTGCCTTTCACGAGCACATTTTGACTTGTTGTTGAATAATCCTATAATGTAACTCTAAATGACAATCAGAGCAACTTGAATTGCGTGTGTGCAGCCTTTTGCTCAAAAGTGATCAACGTTTCGTTTTCGGAGTCTCTTTTGACAATCTCTTCGAGAGCTGTTTTCAGTCATTAACAGAGCTGTTCTGAAAGTGTCCAAGCGGCCTGTTCTTAGAGTGGACTGTTTTTTGCATTCGTTCTCAAGTTATATCAAACTATCAAAGTGTTGTTTTCTGCCTTTCACGAGCACATTTTGACTTGTTGTTGAATAATCCTATAATGTAACTCTAAATGACAATCAGAGCAACTTGAATTGCGTGTGTGCAGCCTTTTGCTCAAAAGTGATCAACGTTTCGTTTTCGGAGTCTCTTTTAACAATCTCTTCGAGAGCTGTTTTCAGTCATTAACAGAGCTGTTCTGAAAGTGTCCAAGCGGCCTGTTCTGAGTGGACTGTTTTTTGCATTCGTTCTCAAGTTATATCAAACTATCAAAGTGTTGTTTTCTGCCTTTCACGAGCACATTTTGACTTGTTGTTGAAAAATCCTATAATGTAACTCTAAATGACAATCAGAGCAACTTGAATTGCGTGTGTGCAGCCTTTTGCTCAAAAGTGATCAACGTTTCGTTTTCGGAGTCTCTTTTGACAATCTCTTCGAGAGCTGTTTTCAGTCATTAACAGAGCTGTTCTGAAAGTGTCCAAGCGGCCTGTTCTTAGAGTGGACTGTTTTTTGCATTCGTTCTCAAGTTATATCAAACTATCAAAGTGTTGTTTTCTGCCTTTCACGAGCACATTTTGACTTGTTGTTGAATAATCCTATAATGTTACTCTAAATGACAATCAGAGCAACTTGAATTGCGTGTGTGCAGCCTTTTGCTCAAAAGTGATCAACGTTTCGTTTTCGGAGTCTCTTTTGACAATCTCTTCGAGAGCTGTTTTCAGTCATTAACAGAGCTGTTCTGAAAGTGTCCAAGCGGCCTGTTCTTAGAGTGGACTGTTTTTTGCATTCGTTCTCAAGTTATATCAAACTATCAAAGTGTTGTTTTCTGCCTTTCACGAGCACATTTTGACTTGTTGTTGAATAATCCTATAATGTAACTCTAAATGACAATCAGAGCAACTTGAATTGCGTGTGTGCAGCCTTTTGCTCAAAAGTGATCAACGTTTCGTTTTCGGAGTCTCTTTTGACAATCTCTTCTAGAGCTGTTTTCAGTCATTAAAAGAGCTGTTCTGAAAGTGTCCAAGCGGCCTGTTCTTAGAGTGGACTGTTTTTTGCATTCGTTCTCAAGTTATATCAAACTATCAAAGTGTTGTTTTCTGCCTTTCACGAGCACATTTTGACTTGTTGTTGAATAATCCTATAATGTAACTCTAAATGACAATCAGAGCAACTTGAATTGCGTGTGTGCAGCCTTTTGCTCAAAAGTGATCAACGTTTCGTTTTCGGAGTCTCTTTTGACAATCTCTTCGAGAGCTGTTTTCAGTCATTAACAGAGCTGTTCTGAAAGTGTCCAAGCGGCCTGTTCTTAGAGTGGACTGTTTTTTGCATTCGTTCTCAAGTTATATCAAACTATCAAAGTGTTGTTTTCTGCCTTTCACGAGCACATTTTGACTTGTTGTTGAATAATCCTATAATGTAACTCTAAATGACAATCAGAGCAACTTGAATTGCGTGTGTGCAGCCTTTTGCTCAAAAGTGATCAACGTTTCGTTTTCGGAGTCTCTTTTGACAATCTCTTCGAGAGCTGTTTTCAGTCATTAACAGAGCTGTTCTGAAAGTGTCCAAGCGGCCTGTTCTGAGAGTGGACTGTTTTTTGCATTCGTTCTCAAGTTATATCAAACTATCAAAGTGTTGTTTTCTGCCTTTCACGAGCACATTTTGACTTGTTGTTGAATAATCCTATAATGTAACTCTAAATGACAATCAGAGCAACTTGAATTGCGTGTGTGCAGCCTTTTGCTCAAAAGTGATCAACGTTTCGTTTTCGGAGTCTCTTTTGACAATCTCTTCGAGAGCTGTTTTCAGTCATTAACAGAGCTGTTCTGAAAGTGTCCAAGCGGCCTGTTCTGAGAGTGGACTGTTTTTTGCATTCGTTCTCAAGTTATATCAAACTATCAAAGTGTTGTTTTCTGCCTTTCACGAGCACATTTTGACTTGTTGTTGAATAATCCTATAATGTAACTCTAAATGACAATCAGAGCAACTTGAATTGCGTGTGTGCAGCCTTTTGCTCAAAAGTGATCAACGTTTCGTTTTCGGAGTCTCTTTTGACAATCTCTTCGAGAGCTGTTTTCAGTCATTAACAGAGCTGTTCTGAAAGTGTCCAAGCGGCCTGTTCTTAGAGTGGACTGTTTTTTGCATTCGTTCTCAAGTTATATCAAACTATCAAAGTGTTGTTTTCTGCCTTTCACGAGCACATTTTGACTTGTTGTTGAATAATCCTATAATGTAACTCTAAATGACAATCAGAGCAACTTGAATTGCGTGTGTGCAGCCTTTTGCTCAAAAGTGATCAACGTTTCGTTTTCGGAGTCTCTTTTGACAATCTCTTCGAGAGCTGTTTTCAGTCATTAACAGAGCTGTTCTGAAAGTGTCCAAGCGGCCTGTTCTGAGAGTGGACTGTTTTTTGCATTCGTTCTCAAGTTATATCAAACTATCAAAGTGTTGTTTTCTGCCTTTCACGAGCACATTTTGACTTGTTGTTGAATAATCCTATAATGTAACTCTAAATGACAATCAGAGCAACTTGAATTGCGTGACAATCAGAGCAACTTGAATTGCGTGTGTGCAGCCTTTTGCTCAAAAGTGATCAACGTTTCGTTTTCGGAGTCTCTTTTGACAATCTCTTCGAGAGCTGTTTTCAGTCATTAACAGAGCTGTTCTGAAAGTGTCCAAGCGGCCTGTTCTTAGAGTGGACTGTTTTTTGCATTCGTTCTCAAGTTATATCAAACTATCAAAGTGTTGTTTTCTGCCTTTCACGAGCACATTTTGACTTGTTGTTGAATAATCCTATAATGTAACTCTAAATGACAATCAGAGCAACTTGAATTGCGTGTGTGCAGCCTTTTGCTCAAAAGTGATCAACGTTTCGTTTTCGGAGTCTCTTTTGACAATCTCTTCGAGAGCTGTTTTCAGTCATTAACAGAGCTGTTCTGAAAGTGTCCAAGCGGCCTGTTCTTAGAGTGGACTGTTTTTTGCATTCGTTCTCAAGTTATATCAAACTATCAAAGTGTTGTTTTCTGCCTTTCACGAGCACATTTTGACTTGTTGTTGAATAATCCTATAATGTAACTCTAAATGACAATCAGAGCAACTTGAATTGCGTGTGTGCAGCCTTTTGCTCAAAAGTGATCAACGTTTCGTTTTCGGAGTCTCTTTTGACAATCTCTTCGAGAGCTGTTTTCAGTCATTAACAGAGCTGTTCTGAAAGTGTCCAAGCGGCCTGTTCTTAGAGTGGACTGTTTTTTGCATTCGTTCTCAAGTTATATCAAACTATCAAAGTGTTGTTTTCTGCCTTTCACGAGCACATTTTGACTTGTTGTTGAATAATCCTATAATGTAACTCTAAATGACAATCAGAGCAACTTGAATTGCGTGTGTGCAGCCTTTTGCTCAAAAGTGATCAACGTTTCGTTTTCGGAGTCTCTTTTGACAATCTCTTCGAGAGCTGTTTTCAGTCATTAACAGAGCTGTTCTGAAAGTGTCCAAGCGGCCTGTTCTGAGAGTGGACTGTTTTTTGCATTCGTTCTCAAGTTATATCAAACTATCAAAGTGTTGTTTTCTGCCTTTCACGAGCACATTTTGACTTGTTGTTGAATAATCCTATAATGTAACTCTAAATGACAATCAGAGCAACTTGAATTGCGTGTGTGCAGCCTTTTGCTCAAAAGTGATCAACGTTTCGTTTTCGGAGTCTCTTTTGACAATCTCTTCGAGAGCTGTTTTCAGTCATTAACAGAGCTGTTCTGAAAGTGTCCAAGCGGCCTGTTCTTAGAGTGGACTGTTTTTTTGCATTCGTTCTCAAGTTATATCAAACTATCAAAGTGTTGTTTTCTGCCTTTCACGAGCACATTTTGACTTGTTGTTGAATAATCCTATAATGTTACTCTAAATGACAATCAGAGCAACTTGAATTGCGTGTGTGCAGCCTTTTGCTCAAAAGTAATCAACGTTTCGTTTTCAGAGTCTCTTTTGACAATCTCTTCGAGAGCTGTTTTCAGTCATTAACAGAGCTGTTCTGAAAGTGTCCAAGCGGCCTGTTCTGAGAGTGGACTGTTTTTGCATTCGTTCTCAAGTTCTATCAGTGTTGTTTTCTGCTTTTCTGGAGCACATTTTGACTTGTTGCTGAATGCTCCTATAATGTAACTCTAAATGACAATCAGAGCAACTTGAATTGCGTGTGTGCAGCCTTTTGCTCAAAAGTGATCAACGTTTCGTTTTCGGAGTCTCTTTTGACAATCTCTTCGAGAGCTGTTTTCAGTCATTAACAGAGCTGTTCTGAAAGTGTCCAAGCGGCCTGTTCTTAGAGTGGACTGTTTTTTGCATTCGTTCTCAAGTTATATCAAACTATCAAAGTGTTGTTTTCTGCCTTTCACGAGCACATTTTGACTTGTTGTTGAATAATCCTATAATGTAACTCTAAATGACAATCAGAGCAACTTGAATTGCGTGTGTGCAGCCTTTTGCTCAAAAGTGATCAACGTTTCGTTTTCGGAGTCTCTTTTGACAATCTCTTCGAGAGCTGTTTTCAGTCATTAACAGAGCTGTTCTGAAAGTGTCCAAGCGGCCTGTTCTGAGAGTGGACTGTTTTTTGCATTCGTTCTCAAGTTATATCAAACTATCAAAGTGTTGTTTTCTGCCTTTCACGAGCACATTTTGACTTGTTGTTGAATAATCCTATAATGTAACTCTAAATGACAATCAGAGCAACTTGAATTGCGTGTGTGCAGCCTTTTGCTCAAAAGTGATCAACGTTTCGTTTTCGGAGTCTCTTTTGACAATCTCTTCGAGAGCTGTTTTCAGTCATTAACAGAGCTGTTCTGAAAGTGTCCAAGCGGCCTGTTCTGAGAGTGGACTGTTTTTTGCATTCGTTCTCAAGTTATATCAAACTATCAAAGTGTTGTTTTCTGCCTTTCACGAGCACATTTTGACTTGTTGTTGAATAATCCTATAATGTAACTCTAAATGACAATCAGAGCAACTTGAATTGCGTGTGTGCAGCCTTTTGCTCAAAAGTGATCAACGTTTCGTTTTCGGAGTCTCTTTTGACAATCTCTTCGAGAGCTGTTTTCAGTCATTAACAGAGCTGTTCTGAAAGTGTCCAAGCGGCCTGTTCTTAGAGTGGACTGTTTTTTGCATTCGTTCTCAAGTTATATCAAACTATCAAAGTGTTGTTTTCTGCCTTTCACGAGCACATTTTGACTTGTTGTTGAATAATCCTATAATGTAACTCTAAATGACAATCAGAGCAACTTGAATTGCGTGTGTGCAGCCTTTTGCTCAAAAGTGATCAACGTTTCGTTTTCGGAGTCTCTTTTGACAATCTCTTCGAGAGCTGTTTTCAGTCATTAACAGAGCTGTTCTGAAAGTGTCCAAGCGGCCTGTTCTGAGAGTGGACTGTTTTTTGCATTCGTTCTCAAGTTATATCAAACTATCAAAGTGTTGTTTTCTGCCTTTCACGAGCACATTTTGACTTGTTGTTGAATAATCCTATAATGTAACTCTAAATGACAATCAGAGCAACTTGAATTGCGTGTGTGCAGCCTTTTGCTCAAAAGTGATCAACGTTTCGTTTTCGGAGTCTCTTTTGACAATCTCTTCGAGAGCTGTTTTCAGTCATTAACAGAGCTGTTCTGAAAGTGTCCAAGCGGCCTGTTCTTAGAGTGGACTGTTTTTTGCATTCGTTCTCAAGTTATATCAAACTATCAAAGTGTTGTTTTCTGCCTTTCACGAGCACATTTTGACTTGTTGTTGAATAATCCTATAATGTAACTCTAAATGACAATCAGAGCAACTTGAATTGCGTGTGTGCAGCCTTTTGCTCAAAAGTGATCAACGTTTCGTTTTCGGAGTCTCTTTTGACAATCTCTTCGAGAGCTGTTTTCAGTCATTAACAGAGCTGTTCTGAAAGTGTCCAAGCGGCCTGTTCTTAGAGTGGACTGTTTTTTGCATTCGTTCTCAAGTTATATCAAACTATCAAAGTGTTGTTTTCTGCCTTTCACGAGCACATTTTGACTTGTTGTTGAATAATCCTATAATGTAACTCTAAATGACAATCAGAGCAACTTGAATTGCGTGTGTGCAGCCTTTTGCTCAAAAGTGATCAACGTTTCGTTTTCGGAGTCTCTTTTGACAATCTCTTCGAGAGCTGTTTTCAGTCATTAACAGAGCTGTTCTGAAAGTGTCCAAGCGGCCTGTTCTTAGAGTGGACTGTTTTTTGCATTCGTTCTCAAGTTATATCAAACTATCAAAGTGTTGTTTTCTGCCTTTCACGAGCACATTTTGACTTGTTGTTGAATAATCCTATAATGTAACTCTAAATGACAATCAGAGCAACTTGAATTGCGTGTGTGCAGCCTTTTGCTCAAAAGTGATCAACGTTTCGTTTTCGGAGTCTCTTTTGACAATCTCTTCGAGAGCTGTTTTCAGTCATTAACAGAGCTGTTCTGAAAGTGTCCAAGCGGCCTGTTCTGAGAGTGGACTGTTTTTTGCATTCGTTCTCAAGTTATATCAAACTATCAAAGTGTTGTTTTCTGCCTTTCACGAGCACATTTTGACTTGTTGTTGAATAATCCTATAATGTAACTCTAAATGAC
The DNA here is from genome assembly GCF_963989245.1 of Nansenia antarctica. NCBI lineage: Eukaryota > Metazoa > Chordata > Actinopteri > Argentiniformes > Microstomatidae > Nansenia > Nansenia antarctica. Next base: position 9,505,636 of record NC_137686.1, on the reverse strand, counting down.
AATCAGAGCAACTTGAATTGCGTGTGTGCAGCCTTTTGCTCAAAAGTGATCAACGTTTCGTTTTCGGAGTCTCTTTTGACAATCTCTTCGAGAGCTGTTTTCAGTCATTAACAGAGCTGTTCTGAAAGTGTCCAAGCGGCCTGTTCTTAGAGTGGACTGTTTTTTGCATTCGTTCTCAAGTTATATCAAACTATCAAAGTGTTGTTTTCTGCCTTTCACGAGCACATTTTGACTTGTTGTTGAATAATCCTATAATGTAACTCTAAATGACAATCAGAGCAACTTGAATTGCGTGTGTGCAGCCTTTTGCTCAAAAGTGATCAACGTTTCGTTTTCGGAGTCTCTTTTGACAATCTCTTCGAGAGCTGTTTTCAGTCATTAACAGAGCTGTTCTGAAAGTGTCCAAGCGGCCTGTTCTGAGAGTGGACTGTTTTTTGCATTCGTTCTCAAGTTATATCAAACTATCAAAGTGTTGTTTTCTGCCTTTCACGAGCACATTTTGACTTGTTGTTGAATAATCCTATAATGTAACTCTAAATGACAATCAGAGCAACTTGAATTGCGTGTGTGCAGCCTTTTGCTCAAAAGTGATCAACGTTTCGTTTTCGGAGTCTCTTTTGACAATCTCTTCGAGAGCTGTTTTCAGTCATTAACAGAGCTGTTCTGAAAGTTTCCAAGCGGCCTGTTCTTAGAGTGGACTGTTTTTTTGCATTCGTTCTCAAGTTATATCAAACTATCAAAGTGTTGTTTTCTGCCTTTCACGAGCACATTTTGACTTGTTGTTGAATAATCCTATAATGTTACTCTAAATGACAATCAGAGCAACTTGAATTGCGTGTGTGCAGCCTTTTGCTCAAAAGTAATCAACGTTTCGTTTTCAGAGTCTCTTTTGACAATCTCTTCGAGAGCTGTTTTCAGTCATTAACAGAGCTGTTCTGAAAGTGTCCAAGCGGCCTGTTCTGAGAGTGGACTGTTTTTGCATTCGTTCTCAAGTTCTATCAGTGTTGTTTTCTGCTTTTCTGGAGCACATTTTGACTTGTTGCTGAATGCTCCTATAATGTAACTCTAAATGACAATCAGAGCAACTTGAATTGCGTGTGTGCAGCCTTTTGCTCAAAAGTGATCAACGTTTCGTTTTCGGAGTCTCTTTTGACAATCTCTTCGAGAGCTGTTTTCAGTCATTAACAGAGCTGTTCTGAAAGTGTCCAAGCGGCCTGTTCTTAGAGTGGACTGTTTTTTGCATTCGTTCTCAAGTTATATCAAACTATCAAAGTGTTGTTTTCTGCCTTTCACGAGCACATTTTGACTTGTTGTTGAATAATCCTATAATGTAACTCTAAATGACAATCAGAGCAACTTGAATTGCGTGTGTGCAGCCTTTTGCTCAAAAGTGATCAACGTTTCGTTTTCGGAGTCTCTTTTGACAATCTCTTCGAGAGCTGTTTTCAGTCATTAACAGAGCTGTTCTGAAAGTGTCCAAGCGGCCTGTTCTTAGAGTGGACTGTTTTTTGCATTCGTTCTCAAGTTATATCAAACTATCAAAGTGTTGTTTTTTGCCTTTCACGAGCACATTTTGACTTGTTGTTGAATAATCCTATAATGTAACTCTAAATGACAATCAGAGCAACTTATATTGCGTGTGTGCAGCCTTTTGCTCAAAAGTGATCAACGTTTCGTTTTCGGAGTCTCTTTTGACAATCTCTTCGAGAGCTGTTTTCAGTCATTAACAGAGCTGTTCTGAAAGTGTCCAAGCGGCCTGTTCTGAGAGTGGACTGTTTTTTGCATTCGTTCTCAAGTTATATCAAACTATCAAAGTGTTGTTTTCTGCCTTTCACGAGCACATTTTGACTTGTTGTTGAATAATCCTATAATGTAACTCTAAATGACAATCAGAGCAACTTGAATTGCGTGTGTGCAGCCTTTTGCTCAAAAGTGATCAACGTTTCGTTTTCGGAGTCTCTTTTGACAATCTCTTCGAGAGCTGTTTTCAGTCATTAACAGAGCTGTTCTGAAAGTGTCCAAGCGGCCTGTTCTTAGAGTGGACTGTTTTTTGCATTCGTTCTCAAGTTATATCAAACTATCAAAGTGTTGTTTTCTGCCTTTCACGAGCACATTTTGACTTGTTGTTGAATAATCCTATAATGTAACTCTAAATGACAATCAGAGCAACTTGAATTGCGTGTGTGCAGCCTTTTGCTCAAAAGTGATCAACGTTTCGTTTTCGGAGTCTCTTTTGACAATCTCTTCGAGAGCTGTTTTCAGTCATTAACAGAGCTGTTCTGAAAGTGTCCAAGCGGCCTGTTCTTAGAGTGGACTGTTTTTTGCATTCGTTCTCAAGTTATATCAAACTATCAAAGTGTTGTTTTCTGCCTTTCACGAGCACATTTTGACTTGTTGAATAATCCTATAATGTAACTCTAAATGACAATCAGAGCAACTTGAATTGCGTGTGTGCAGCCTTTTGCTCAAAAGTGATCAACGTTTCGTTTTCGGAGTCTCTTTTGACAATCTCTTCGAGAGCTGTTTTCAGTCATTAACAGAGCTGTTCTGAAAGTGTCCAAGCGGCCTGTTCTTAGAGTGGACTGTTTTTTGCATTCGTTCTCAAGTTATATCAAACTATCAAAGTGTTGTTTTCTGCCTTTCACGAGCACATTTTGACTTGTTGTTGAATAATCCTATAATGTAACTCTAAATGACAATCAGAGCAACTTGAATTGCGTGTGTGCAGCCTTTTGCTCAAAAGTGATCAACGTTTCGTTTTCGGAGTCTCTTTTGACAATCTCTTCGAGAGCTGTTTTCAGTCATTAACAGAGCTGTTCTGAAAGTGTCCAAACGGCCTGTTCTTAGAGTGGACTGTTTTTTGCATTCGTTCTCAAGTTATATCAAACTATCAAAGTGTTGTTTTCTGCCTTTCACGAGCACATTTTGACTTGTTGTTGAATAATCCTATAATGTAACTCTAAATGACAATCAGAGCAACTTGAATTGCGTGTGTGCAGCCTTTTGCTCAAAAGTGATCAACGTTTCGTTTTCGGAGTCTCTTTTGACAATCTCTTCGAGAGCTGTTTTCAGTCATTAACAGAGCTGTTCTGAAAGTGTCCAAGCGGCCTGTTCTGAGACTGGACTGTTTTTTTGCATTCGTTCTCAAGTTATATCAAACTATCAGTGTTGTTTTCTGCCTTTCACGAGCACATTTTGACTTGTTGTTGAATAATCCTATAATGTAACTCTAAATGACAATCAGAGCAACTTGAATTGCATGTGTGCAGCCTTTTGCTCAAAAGTGATCAACGTTTCGTTTTCGGAGTCTCTTTTGACAATCTCTTCGAGAGCTGTTTTAAGTCATTAACAGAGCTGTTCTGAAAGTGTCCAAGCGGCCTGTTCTTAGAGTGGACTGTTTTTTGCATTCGTTCTCAAGTTATATCAAACTATCAAAGTGTTGTTTTCTGCCTTTCACGAGCACATTTTGACTTGTTGTTGAATAATCCTATAATGTAACTCTAAATGACAATCAGAGCAACTTGAATTGCGTGTGTGCAGCCTTTTGCTCAAAAGTGATCAACGTTTCGTTTTCGGAGTCTCTTTTGACAATCTCTTCGAGAGCTGTTTTCAGTCATTAACAGAGCTGTTCTGAAAGTGTCCGAGCGGCCTGTTCTTAGAGTGGACTGTTTTTTGCATTCGTTCTCAAGTTATATCAAACTATCAAAGTGTTGTTTTCTGCCTTTCACGAGCACATTTTGACTTGTTGTTGAATAATCCTATAATGTTACTCTAAATGACAATCAGAGCAACGTGAATTGCGTGTGTGCAGCCTTTTGCTCAAAAGTAATCAACGTTTCGTTTTCAGAGTCTCTTTTGACAATCTCTTCGAGAGCTGTTTTCAGTCATTAACAGAGCTGTTCTGAAAGTGTCCAAGCGGCCTGTTCTTAGAGTGGACTGTTTTTTGCATTCGTTCTCAAGTTATATCAAACTATCAAAGTGTTGTTTTCTGCCTTTCACGAGCACATTTTGACTTGTTGTTGAATAATCCTATAATGTTACTCTAAATGACAATCAGAGCAACTTGAATTGCGTGTGTGCAGCCTTTTGCTCAAAAGTGATCAACGTTTCGTTTTCGGAGTCTCTTTTGACAATCTCTTCGAGAGCTGTTTTCAGTCATTAACAGAGCTGTTCTGAAAGTGTCCAAGCGGCCTGTTCTGAGAGTGGACTGTTTTTTGCATTCGTTCTCAAGTTATATCAAACTATCAAAGTGTTGTTTTCTGCCTTTCACGAGCACATTTTGACTTGTTGTTGAATAATCCTATAATGTAACTCTAAATGACAATCAGAGCAACTTGAATTGCGTGTGTGCAGCCTTTTGCTCAAAAGTGATCAACGTTTCGTTTTCGGAGTCTCTTTTGACAATCTCTTCGAGAGCTGTTTTCAGTCATTAACAGAGCTGTTCTGAAAGTGTCCAAGCGGCCTGTTCTTAGAGTGGACTGTTTTTTTGCATTCGTTCTCAAGTTATATCAAACTATCAAAGTGTTGTTTTCTGCCTTTCACGAGCACATTTTGACTTGTTGTTGAATAATCCTATAATGTTACTCTAAATGACAATCAGAGCAACTTGAATTGCGTGTGTGCAGCCTTTTGCTCAAAAGTAATCAACGTTTCGTTTTCAGAGTCTCTTTTGACAATCTCTTCGAGAGCTGTTTTCAGTCATTAACAGAGCTGTTCTGAAAGTGTCCAAGCGGCCTGTTCTGAGAGTGGACTGTTTTTGCATTCGTTCTCAAGTTCTATCAGTGTTGTTTTCTGCTTTTCTGGAGCACATTTTGACTTGTTGCTGAATGCTCCTATAATGTAACTCTAAATGACAATCAGAGCAACTTGAATTGCGTGTGTGCAGCCTTTTGCTCAAAAGTGATCAACGTTTCGTTTTCGGAGTCTCTTTTGACAATCTCTTCGAGAGCTGTTTTCAGTCATTAACAGAGCTGTTCTGAAAGTGTCCAAGCGGCCTGTTCTTAGAGTGGACTGTTTTTTGCATTCGTTCTCAAGTTATATCAAACTATCAAAGTGTTGTTTTCTGCCTTTCACGAGCACATTTTGACTTGTTGTTGAATAATCCTATAATGTAACTCTAAATGACAATCAGAGCAACTTGAATTGCGTGTGTGCAGCCTTTTGCTCAAAAGTGATCAACGTTTCGTTTTCGGAGTCTCTTTTGACAATCTCTTCGAGAGCTGTTTTCAGTCATTAACAGAGCTGTTCTGAAAGTGTCCAAGCGGCCTGTTCTTAGAGTGGACTGTTTTTTGCATTCGTTCTCAAGTTATATCAAACTATCAAAGTGTTGTTTTTTGCCTTTCACGAGCACATTTTGACTTGTTGTTGAATAATCCTATAATGTAACTCTAAATGACAATCAGAGCAACTTATATTGCGTGTGTGCAGCCTTTTGCTCAAAAGTGATCAACGTTTCGTTTTCGGAGTCTCTTTTGACAATCTCTTCGAGAGCTGTTTTCAGTCATTAACAGAGCTGTTCTGAAAGTGTCCAAGCGGCCTGTTCTGAGAGTGGACTGTTTTTTGCATTCGTTCTCAAGTTATATCAAACTATCAAAGTGTTGTTTTCTGCCTTTCACGAGCACATTTTGACTTGTTGTTGAATAATCCTATAATGTAACTCTAAATGACAATCAGAGCAACTTGAATTGCGTGTGTGCAGCCTTTTGCTCAAAAGTGATCAACGTTTCGTTTTCGGAGTCTCTTTTGACAATCTCTTCGAGAGCTGTTTTCAGTCATTAACAGAGCTGTTCTGAAAGTGTCCAAGCGGCCTGTTCTTAGAGTGGACTGTTTTTTGCATTCGTTCTCAAGTTATATCAAACTATCAAAGTGTTGTTTTCTGCCTTTCACGAGCACATTTTGACTTGTTGTTGAATAATCCTATAATGTAACTCTAAATGACAATCAGAGCAACTTGAATTGCGTGTGTGCAGCCTTTTGCTCAAAAGTGATCAACGTTTCGTTTTCGGAGTCTCTTTTGACAATCTCTTCGAGAGCTGTTTTCAGTCATTAACAGAGCTGTTCTGAAAGTGTCCAAGCGGCCTGTTCTTAGAGTGGACTGTTTTTTGCATTCGTTCTCAAGTTATATCAAACTATCAAAGTGTTGTTTTCTGCCTTTCACGAGCACATTTTGACTTGTTGAATAATCCTATAATGTAACTCTAAATGACAATCAGAGCAACTTGAATTGCGTGTGTGCAGCCTTTTGCTCAAAAGTGATCAACGTTTCGTTTTCGGAGTCTCTTTTGACAATCTCTTCGAGAGCTGTTTTCAGTCATTAACAGAGCTGTTCTGAAAGTGTCCAAGCGGCCTGTTCTTAGAGTGGACTGTTTTTTGCATTCGTTCTCAAGTTATATCAAACTATCAAAGTGTTGTTTTCTGCCTTTCACGAGCACATTTTGACTTGTTGTTGAATAATCCTATAATGTAACTCTAAATGACAATCAGAGCAACTTGAATTGCGTGTGTGCAGCCTTTTGCTCAAAAGTGATCAACGTTTCGTTTTCGGAGTCTCTTTTGACAATCTCTTCGAGAGCTGTTTTCAGTCATTAACAGAGCTGTTCTGAAAGTGTCCAAACGGCCTGTTCTTAGAGTGGACTGTTTTTTGCATTCGTTCTCAAGTTATATCAAACTATCAAAGTGTTGTTTTCTGCCTTTCACGAGCACATTTTGACTTGTTGTTGAATAATCCTATAATGTAACTCTAAATGACAATCAGAGCAACTTGAATTGCGTGTGTGCAGCCTTTTGCTCAAAAGTGATCAACGTTTCGTTTTCGGAGTCTCTTTTGACAATCTCTTCGAGAGCTGTTTTCAGTCATTAACAGAGCTGTTCTGAAAGTGTCCAAGCGGCCTGTTCTGAGACTGGACTGTTTTTTTGCATTCGTTCTCAAGTTATATCAAACTATCAGTGTTGTTTTCTGCCTTTCACGAGCACATTTTGACTTGTTGTTGAATAATCCTATAATGTAACTCTAAATGACAATCAGAGCAACTTGAATTGCATGTGTGCAGCCTTTTGCTCAAAAGTGATCAACGTTTCGTTTTCGGAGTCTCTTTTGACAATCTCTTCGAGAGCTGTTTTAAGTCATTAACAGAGCTGTTCTGAAAGTGTCCAAGCGGCCTGTTCTTAGAGTGGACTGTTTTTTGCATTCGTTCTCAAGTTATATCAAACTATCAAAGTGTTGTTTTCTGCCTTTCACGAGCACATTTTGACTTGTTGTTGAATAATCCTATAATGTAACTCTAAATGACAATCAGAGCAACTTGAATTGCGTGTGTGCAGCCTTTTGCTCAAAAGTGATCAACGTTTCGTTTTCGGAGTCTCTTTTGACAATCTCTTCGAGAGCTGTTTTCAGTCATTAACAGAGCTGTTCTGAAAGTGTCCGAGCGGCCTGTTCTTAGAGTGGACTGTTTTTTGCATTCGTTCTCAAGTTATATCAAACTATCAAAGTGTTGTTTTCTGCCTTTCACGAGCACATTTTGACTTGTTGTTGAATAATCCTATAATGTTACTCTAAATGACAATCAGAGCAACGTGAATTGCGTGTGTGCAGCCTTTTGCTCAAAAGTAATCAACGTTTCGTTTTCAGAGTCTCTTTTGACAATCTCTTCGAGAGCTGTTTTCAGTCATTAACAGAGCTGTTCTGAAAGTGTCCAAGCGGCCTGTTCTTAGAGTGGACTGTTTTTTGCATTCGTTCTCAAGTTATATCAAACTATCAAAGTGTTGTTTTCTGCCTTTCACGAGCACATTTTGACTTGTTGTTGAATAATCCTATAATGTTACTCTAAATGACAATCAGAGCAACTTGAATTGCGTGTGTGCAGCCTTTTGCTCAAAAGTGATCAACGTTTCGTTTTCGGAGTCTCTTTTGACAATCTCTTCGAGAGCTGTTTTCAGTCATTAACAGAGCTGTTCTGAAAGTGTCCAAGCGGCCTGTTCTTAGAGTGGACTGTTTTTTGCATTCGTTCTCAAGTTATATCAAACTATCAAAGTGTTGTTTTCTGCCTTTCACGAGCACATTTTGACTTGTTGTTGAATAATCCTATAATGTTACTCTAAATGACAATCAGAGCAACTTGAATTGCGTGTGTGCAGCCTTTTGCTCAAAAGTAATCAACGTTTCGTTTTCAGAGTCTCTTTTGACAATCTCTTCGAGAGCTGTTTTCAGTCATTAACAGAGCTGTTCTGAAAGTGTCCAAGCGGCCTGTTCTGAGAGTGGACTGTTTTTGCATTCGTTCTCAAGTTCTATCAGTGTTGTTTTCTGCTTTTCTGGAGCACATTTTGACTTGTTGCTGAATGCTCCTATAATGTAACTCTAAATGACAATCAGAGCAACTTGAATTGCGTGTGTGCAGCCTTTTGCTCAAAAGTGATCAACGTTTCGTTTTCGGAGTCTCTTTTGACAATCTCTTCGAGAGCTGTTTTCAGTCATTAACAGAGCTGTTCTGAAAGTGTCCAAGCGGCCTGTTCTTAGAGTGGACTGTTTTTTGCATTCGTTCTCAAGTTATATCAAACTATCAAAGTGTTGTTTTCTGCCTTTCACGAGCACATTTTGACTTGTTGTTGAATAATCCTATAATGTAACTCTAAATGACAATCAGAGCAACTTGAATTGCGTGTGTGCAGCCTTTTGCTCAAAAGTGATCAACGTTTCGTTTTCGGAGTCTCTTTTGACAATCTCTTCGAGAGCTGTTTTCAGTCATTAACAGAGCTGTTCTGAAAGTGTCCAAGCGGCCTGTTCTGAGAGTGGACTGTTTTTTGCATTCGTTCTCAAGTTATATCAAACTATCAAAGTGTTGTTTTCTGCCTTTCACGAGCACATTTTGACTTGTTGTTGAATAATCCTATAATGTAACTCTAAATGACAATCAGAGCAACTTGAATTGCGTGTGTGCAGCCTTTTGCTCAAAAGTGATCAACGTTTCGTTTTCGGAGTCTCTTTTGACAATCTCTTCGAGAGCTGTTTTCAGTCATTAACAGAGCTGTTCTGAAAGTGTCCAAACGGCCTGTTCTTAGAGTGGACTGTTTTTTGCATTCGTTCTCAAGTTATATCAAACTATCAAAGTGTTGTTTTCTGCCTTTCACGAGCACATTTTGACTTGTTGTTGAATAATCCTATAATGTAACTCTAAATGACAATCAGAGCAACTTGAATTGCGTGTGTGCAGCCTTTTGCTCAAAAGTGATCAACGTTTCGTTTTCGGAGTCTCTTTTGACAATCTCTTCGAGAGCTGTTTTCAGTCATTAACAGAGCTGTTCTGAAAGTGTCCAAGCGGCCTGTTCTGAGACTGGACTGTTTTTTTGCATTCGTTCTCAAGTTATATCAAACTATCAGTGTTGTTTTCTGCCTTTCACGAGCACATTTTGACTTGTTGTTGAATAATCCTATAATGTAACTCTAAATGACAATCAGAGCAACTTGAATTGCATGTGTGCAGCCTTTTGCTCAAAAGTGATCAACGTTTCGTTTTCGGAGTCTCTTTTGACAATCTCTTCGAGAGCTGTTTTAAGTCATTAACAGAGCTGTTCTGAAAGTGTCCAAGCGGCCTGTTCTTAGAGTGGACTGTTTTTTGCATTCGTTCTCAAGTTATATCAAACTATCAAAGTGTTGTTTTCTGCCTTTCACGAGCACATTTTGACTTGTTGTTGAATAATCCTATAATGTAACTCTAAATGACAATCAGAGCAACTTGAATTGCGTGTGTGCAGCCTTTTGCTCAAAAGTGATCAACGTTTCGTTTTCGGAGTCTCTTTTGACAATCTCTTCGAGAGCTGTTTTCAGTCATTAACAGAGCTGTTCTGAAAGTGTCCGAGCGGCCTGTTCTTAGAGTGGACTGTTTTTTGCATTCGTTCTCAAGTTATATCAAACTATCAAAGTGTTGTTTTCTGCCTTTCACGAGCACATTTTGACTTGTTGTTGAATAATCCTATAATGTTACTCTAAATGACAATCAGAGCAACGTGAATTGCGTGTGTGCAGCCTTTTGCTCAAAAGTAATCAACGTTTCGTTTTCAGAGTCTCTTTTGACAATCTCTTCGAGAGCTGTTTTCAGTCATTAACAGAGCTGTTCTGAAAGTGTCCAAGCGGCCTGTTCTTAGAGTGGACTGTTTTTTGCATTCGTTCTCAAGTTATATCAAACTATCAAAGTGTTGTTTTCTGCCTTTCACGAGCACATTTTGACTTGTTGTTGAATAATCCTATAATGTTACTCTAAATGACAATCAGAGCAACTTGAATTGCGTGTGTGCAGCCTTTTGCTCAAAAGTGATCAACGTTTCGTTTTCGGAGTCTCTTTTGACAATCTCTTCGAGAGCTGTTTTCAGTCATTAACAGAGCTGTTCTGAAAGTGTCCAAGCGGCCTGTTCTGAGACTGGACTGTTTTTTTGCATTCGTTCTCAAGTTATATCAAACTATCAGTGTTGTTTTCTGCCTTTCACGAGCACATTTTGACTTGTTGTTGAATAATCCTATAATGTAACTCTAAATGACAATCAGAGCAACTTGAATTGCATGTGTGCATCCTTTTGCTCAAAAGTGATCAACGTTTCGTTTTCGGAGTCTCTTTTGACAATCTCTTCGAGAGCTGTTTTAAGTCATTAACAGAGCTGTTCTGAAAGTGTCCAAGCGGCCTGTTCTTAGAGTGGACTGTTTTTTGCATTCGTTCTCAAGTTATATCAAACTATCAAAGTGTTGTTTTCTGCCTTTCACGAGCACATTTTGACTTGTTGTTGAATAATCCTATAATGTAACTCTAAATGACAATCAGAGCAACTTGAATTGCGTGTGTGCAGCCTTTTGCTCAAAAGTGATCAACGTTTCGTTTTCGGAGTCTCTTTTGACAATCTCTTCGAGAGCTGTTTTCAGTCATTAACAGAGCTGTTCTGAAAGTGTCCGAGCGGCCTGTTTTTAGAGTGGACTGTTTTTTGCATTCGTTCTCAAGTTATATCAAACTATCAAAGTGTTGTTTTCTGCCTTTCACGAGCACATTTTGACTTGTTGTTGAATAATCCTATAATGTTACTCTAAATGACAATCAGAGCAACGTGAATTGCGTGTGTGCAGCCTTTTGCTCAAAAGTAATCAACGTTTCGTTTTCAGAGTCTCTTTTGACAATCTCTTTGAGAGCTGTTTTCAGTCATTAACAGAGCTGTTCTGAAAGTGTCCAAGCGGCCTGTTCTTAGAGTGGACTGTTTTTTGCATTCGTTCTCAAGTTATATCAAACTATCAAAGTGTTGTTTTCTGCCTTTCACGAGCACATTTTGACTTGTTGTTGAATAATCCTATAATGTTACTCTAAATGACAATCAGAGCAACTTGAATTGCGTGTGTGCAGCCTTTTGCTCAAAAGTGATCAACGTTTCGTTTTCGGAGTCTCTTTTGACAATCTCTTCGAGAGCTGTTTTCAGTCATTAACAGAGCTGTTCTGAAAGTGTCCAAGCGGCCTGTTCTGAGACTGGACTGTTTTTTTGCATTCGTTCTCAAGTTATATCAAACTATCAGTGTTGTTTTCTGCCTTTCACGAGCACATTTTGACTTGTTGTTGAATAATCCTATAATGTAACTCTAAATGACAATCAGAGCAACTTGAATTGCATGTGTGCAGCCTTTTGCTCAAAAGTGATCAACGTTTCGTTTTCGGAGTCTCTTTTGACAATCTCTTCGAGAGCTGTTTTAAGTCATTAACAGAGCTGTTCTGAAAGTGTCCAAGCGGCCTGTTCTTAGAGTGGACTGTTTTTTGCATTCGTTCTCAAGTTATATCAAACTATCAAAGTGTTGTTTTCTGCCTTTCACGAGCACATTTTGACTTGTTGTTGAATAATCCTATAATGTAACTCTAAATGACAATCAGAGCAACTTGAATTGCGTGTGTGCAGCCTTTTGCTCAAAAGTGATCAACGTTTCGTTTTCGGAGTCTCTTTTGACAATCTCTTCGAGAGCTGTTTTCAGTCATTAACAGAGCTGTTCTGAAAGTGTCCGAGCGGCCTGTTTTTAGAGTGGACTGTTTTTTGCATTCGTTCTCAAGTTATATCAAACTATCAAAGTGTTGTTTTCTGCCTTTCACGAGCACATTTTGACTTGTGTTACGGCTGGGCCGTCACACACGCCCTCCCCCGCCCCCACAACCCGAGCACAGCGTGCTCTCCGCCGCAGGTGAAGCTCGTTCCCGGTGATTGGAGGGTTATCCAGCCACAGTCAAACCCACACACCTGTCTCCACTCCCCAATCAACCCTCTGGCTACATCTACCCTGGACTCCCTTCAATCATCGTCAGTTCTTCCCTAAGAATGACCTGGCAAGTATCCGCTGTGATTAGTTATGAACTTTGCTCTTGTGCCTATTCTTGTGATTCGTTGATATCTTGTGTACTGGCCTACCGTGGAGACTTACCCTGCTTTCCTGTTCCTCCACAGCCTATGCCAACCACTACCGCCATCCCGCCAGGTTGAAACCCCCAGCCCGCCAGGCTGAAACCTCCGGACTCATCATCTGTGTTTCCACCCACCTGCACTGTAAATAAATACCCTACGGGGCTAACACTATATTCTGCCTCCGGTGTCGTGTCCTTGAGCTCCCTCGCCCCCGTGTCATAACAGAAGAACTGACCATGCAATTGGGCTCAGACGACACGAAGGACCGGACACCATCTCCCACCCCTGGATCCGGCCCGACAGCTATCCAGATCCTCACGGAACACACTCACCTCCTCCAGGCGGCCGCTACAGCGTGCCAGGCCCTGAACACTCGCCTGACAACCCAGGAGGCTAACCAGGAGCACCGCGCCACCCAGATGCAGCACCTCATCTCTACGACCCAAGCGCTTACAGCACAGGTGGCCGCGCTCGCAGCCTTTGCCCCCCCCCCTGCTCTCCCTGACCCTGCCCAGCTACCGGCACCACCTACTGGACAGCCACGGGAGCCCCACCTAGCCAGCCCCCGCCCCTTCGACGGAGCCTTCGCCCAGTTCCGAGGCTTCATCCTCCAGTGCGAGTTGGTGTTCTCGCATCAGCCCAGCCAGTTCTGGTCGCCGGCAGCCCGGGTGGCGTTCATCACCAACCTCACCACCGGCGACGCCCTGAATTGGGTCCAGGCCACCCTCTGCGCCCGCCCTGACCTGTTCGGTGACTACGCTACCTTCCTCACGGAGTTCAAGAGGGTTTTCGACCACCCCACTGCCGGACAGGAGGTCGGGGCGCGACTGATGTCACTCCACCAGGGGAACCGGACCGCGGCGGCCTACTCTACCGAGTTTCGCACCCTGGCAGCCGGAAGCGGATGGAATGACAGGGCACTGCGATCTGCTTTCCGCCAGGGGCTGAGTGAGGCCATCAAGGACGAGCTCGTCCGGGACAGACCCGCCGCCCTGGACGAACTAGTGGCCCTAGCCATCGACGTTGACGAGCGCTCCCGGGAGCGTCGGAGAGAGAGAGGGCGCTACCAGACCAGCTCGCCACGCCCCCAGGACCCTATCGTCACAGCCAACCCCTCCTCCGCACGGGAGTCGACCTACGCCCCATGCACTGGCGAGGAGCCGATGCAGCTTGGTCGAGCCCGCCTCACCACGGCGGAGAAGGAGAGGAGAAGGGCCCAGGGACTGTGCCTCTACTGTGGAGAGAAGGGACACCTCCGTGACACCTGCCCGTCCCTATCAAAAGGGCAGGCTCACCCGAAGGGGGAATCCGGGTGAGCCGTGCCTCTCAATCCCCACCTACCACCAGCCCAGCCAGGTTCTCTGTCACCCTCTCCTGGCAGGGGCAGAACCTCACGGTCGAGGCCATTATTGACTCGGGAGCAGACGAGAACTTTATGGACGCCCAGCTGGCCCGCTCAGCTGCCGTTCCCCTCGTTGCCCTCGAGACCCCCCTCTCCGTCTCAGCCCTAGACGGACACAGCCTGGGGCCTCTCACCCACCGCTCTACACCCCTCTCCTTGACCGTCTCGGGGAACCATGTGGAGGAGATCCGGTTTTACATCCTCAAGACCCCCCAGTCCCCGCTCATCCTGGGACGACCGTGGCTCGAGCTCCACATTCCCCATGTCAGCTATGGTGAGGGACGTATCCTGAGCTGGAGTACCGCATGCTACGCCCGGTGCCTCCGTGCCGCCCATACCCCCACATCGCCTCTGCGACCGCCTCCGGCTCCCCCTGACCTCTCCTCCATCCCAGAGGTCTACCACGACCTCGGAGAGGCCTTCAGCAAGGAGCGTGCTCGCACCCTGCCGCCTCACCGGCCCTACGACTGTGCCGTCGAGCTCCGCCCTGGCAACAAACTTCCGGTCAGTCGCCTCTACAACCTTGCCCCCCCGGAGAAGGCAGCCATGGACACCTACATCTCCGACTGTCTGGCTGAGGGGCTCATCCGTCCATCACACTCCCCGGTGGCAGCGGGGTTTTTCTTCGTGAAGAAGAGGGATGGAACCCTCAGGCCATGCATTGACTACCGTGAGCTCAATGCCATCACCGTCCGGAACACCTATCCTCTCCCCTCATGAGCTCCAACTTTGAGCCCCTCCTTGGGGCCACCATCTTCACTAAGCTGGACCTCCGGAACGCCTACCATCTGGTCCGGATTCGTGAGGGTGACGAGTGGAAGACGGCGTTCAAGACCCCCCGTGGCCACTATGAGTACCTGGTCATGCCCTTTGGTCTCACTAACGCCCCCTCCGTCTTTCAGGCCCTCATGAACGACGTCCTCAGGGACATGCTGGACATCTTTGTCGTCCTCTACCTGGATGACATCCTAGTATTCTCCAGGAACCCTGAGGAGCATGTCCAACATGTCCGCCTAGTCCTCCAGCGCCTACTGGAGAATCGCCTTTTTATTAAGGCTGAGAAGTGCTCGTTCCACACTCACTCGGTGGAATTCCTGGGGCTCATCGTGGAGGGTGGGTTGACTCGCCCTGACCCCAAGAAGACTCGGGCCGTCGTCGAGTGGGGCCAACCTACCACCCGGAAACAGCTGCAGTCATTTCTCGGCTTTGCCAACTTCTACCGGCGATTCATCCGGGACTTCAGCCGGGTAGCCGCCCCCCTCACTGCCCTCACCTCCCCCCTGCGCCAGTTCACGTGGACACCAGCAGCCAGCGCTGCCTTCAGTGACCTGAAGAGGCTCTTCACCTCGGCGCCGGTCCTAATCAACCCAGACCCCTCTAGGCCCTTCATTGTGGAAGTGGACGCCTCAGACACGGGCGTCGGTGGCGTGCTCTCTCAACGATCGGAGGACCAGACCGTGCACCCCTGCGCCTTCTACTCCCGCCGTTATACCTCCGCCGAGGCCAACTACGACATCGGGAACCGCGAGCTGCTGGCGGTGGTGGAGGCGTTCCACGAGTGGCGGCACTGGCTGGAGGGCGCAGAGCACCCCTTCACCGTCTGGTCGGACCACAAGAACCTAACCTACATCAAGTCGGCCAGGCGGTTGAACTCCCGTCAGGCACGCTGGGCCCTGTTCCTCGGGCGGTTTAACTTCCACCTCACGTTCCGTCCGGGCTCCCTGAACGCCAAGGCTGACTCCCTTTCTCGGCTCCATGCCGCAGAGGAGGAACCCACCACTCCTGACACCATCGTTCCATCCTCCCGGGTCGTTGGAGTGGTCACCCTGGAGATCGAGGCGGTGGTCAGAGCTGCACAGCGCACCCAGCCAGATCCCCGACCGGGGTCCCCCGGCCGTCTCTTCGTCCCGGACGCCGTCAGAACCAAGGTGATGCAGTGGGGCCACGCCAGCCGCTTCGCCTGCCATCCTGGGGCCCTACGCACACTGTCCTTCCTGCGCCGGCGGTTCTGGTGGTCCACCATGGCCGCGAACGTCAGGGAGTTCGTCTCGGCCTGCCCTACCTGCGCTCGCAGCAAGGCATCCCACCGGCCGCCTTCAGGACTGCTGCGGCCTCTACCCGTGCCCGGTCGACCGTGGTCCCACCTCGCCATGGACTTCGTGACCGGCCTTCCCCCGTCCCTAGGCAACACGGTCATCCTCACCATCGTGGACCGCTTCTCCAAGTCCGTGCGGTTGGTAGCTCTGGCAAAGCTACCGACCTCGGCGGAGACGGCGGAGCTACTCACCACCCACGTCTTCCGGCTTTACGGGCTTCCCCAGGATGTGGTTTCCGACCGTGGTCCCCAGTTCACATCCAAGGTGTGGCAGGCCTTCTGTTCGGGGATTGGGGCCACGACCAGCCTCTCCTCCGGCTACCATCCCCAGACCAATGGGCAGGCGGAGAGAGCCAACCAGAGCCTGGAGTCGGCACTCCGCTGCATGTCCTCCCTCCATCCATCCTCCTGGAGCAAGGACCTACCCTGGGTGGAGTACTCCCTGAACGCCATGGTGAATGAAGCCACCGGCCGGTCCCCCTTCGAGTGCTCCTTGGGGTACCAGCCACCCCTGCTTTCTACCCAGGAGGGCGAAGCGTCGGTACCATCAGTCCAGGCACACCTCCTTCGCTGTCGTCGGGTCTGGACCTCCGTACGCTCGGCCTTGCTTCGGGCCACCGCCCGAACTACCCGAAGCGCCAACCGTCGTCGCACTCCAGCTCCGGTGTACCAGGTGGGCCAGAGGGTCTGGCTCTCCACGGCGGATCTCCCCCTCAATGTCCCCTCCCGGAAGTTGGCGTCGAGGTACATCGGCCCCTACGTCATCGACCGGGTCATCAACCCCGCTGCCATCCGGCTGGTCCTCCCTCACTCCCTCCGTCGGATCCACCCGGTGTTCCACGTCTCCCGGGTTAAGCCCCATGTCGCCAGCGACCTGATGCCACCAGCCCCTGCACCGCCCCCTCCTCAGTTGGTGGATGGCCACCCCCAGTGGGCGGTAAGGAGGCTCCTCAGGGCTCGTCGCTGTGGCCGGGGTTTCCAGTACCTGGTGGACTGGGAAGGATATGGCCCAGAGGAACGGAGCTGGATTCCCCGGTCCCAGATCATGTCCCCAGTCCTCCTCAGGGACTTCTATCGGGCCCACCCGGAGGCTCCGGGCCGGTCGCCAGGAGGCTCCCCCTCGGGGGGGGGTCCTGTTACGGCTGGGCCGTCACACACGCCCTCCCCCGCCCCCACAACCCGAGCACAGCGTGCTCTCCGCCGCAGGTGAAGCTCGTTCCCGGTGATTGGAGGGTTATCCAGCCACAGTCAAACCCACACACCTGTCTCCACTCCCCAATCAACCCTCTGGCTACATCTACCCTGGACTCCCTTCAATCATCGTCAGTTCTTCCCTAAGAATGACCTGGCAAGTATCCGCTGTGATTAGTTATGAACTTTGCTCTTGTGCCTATTCTTGTGATTCGTTGATATCTTGTGTACTGGCCTACCGTGGAGACTTACCCTGCTTTCCTGTTCCTCCACAGCCTATGCCAACCACTACCGCCATCCCGCCAGGTTGAAACCCCCAGCCCGCCAGGCTGAAACCTCCGGACTCATCATCTGTGTTTCCACCCACCTGCACTGTAAATAAATACCCTACGGGGCTAACACTATATTCTGCCTCCGGTGTCGTGTCCTTGAGCTCCCTCGCCCCCGTGTCATAACAACTTGTTGTTGAATAATCCTATAATGTTACTCTAAATGACAATCAGAGCAACGTGAATTGCGTGTGTGCAGCCTTTTGCTCAAAAGTAATCAACGTTTCGTTTTCAGAGTCTCTTTTGACAATCTCTTCGAGAGCTGTTTTCAGTCATTAACAGAGCTGTTCTGAAAGTGTCCAAGCGGCCTGTTCTTAGAGTGGACTGTTTTTTGCATTCGTTCTCAAGTTATATCAAACTATCAAAGTGTTGTTTTCTGCCTTTCACGAGCACATTTTGACTTGTTGTTGAATAATCCTATAATGTTACTCTAAATGACAATCAGAGCAACTTGAATTGCGTGTGTGCAGCCTTTTGCTCAAAAGTGATCAACGTTTCGTTTTCGGAGTCTCTTTTGACAATCTCTTCGAGAGCTGTTTTCAGTCATTAACAGAGCTGTTCTGAAAGTGTCCAAGCGGCCTGTTCTTAGAGTGGACTGTTTTTTGCATTCGTTCTCAAGTTATATCAAACTATCAAAGTGTTGTTTTCTGCCTTTCACGAGCACATTTTGACTTGTTGTTGAATAATCCTATAATGTTACTCTAAATGACAATCAGAGCAACTTGAATTGCGTGTGTGCAGCCTTTTGCTCAAAAGTAATCAACGTTTCGTTTTCAGAGTCTCTTTTGACAATCTCTTCGAGAGCTGTTTTCAGTCATTAACAGAGCTGTTCTGAAAGTGTCCAAGCGGCCTGTTCTGAGAGTGGACTGTTTTTGCATTCGTTCTCAAGTTCTATCAGTGTTGTTTTCTGCTTTTCTGGAGCACATTTTGACTTGTTGCTGAATGCTCCTATAATGTAACTCTAAATGACAATCAGAGCAACTTGAATTGCGTGTGTGCAGCCTTTTGCTCAAAAGTGATCAACGTTTCGTTTTCGGAGTCTCTTTTGACAATCTCTTCGAGAGCTGTTTTCAGTCATTAACAGAGCTGTTCTGAAAGTGTCCAAGCGGCCTGTTCTTAGAGTGGACTGTTTTTTGCATTCGTTCTCAAGTTATATCAAACTATCAAAGTGTTGTTTTCTGCCTTTCACGAGCACATTTTGACTTGTTGTTGAATAATCCTATAATGTAACTCTAAATGACAATCAGAGCAACTTGAATTGCGTGTGTGCAGCCTTTTGCTCAAAAGTGATCAACGTTTCGTTTTCGGAGTCTCTTTTGACAATCTCTTCGAGAGCTGTTTTCAGTCATTAACAGAGCTGTTCTGAAAGTGTCCAAGCGGCCTGTTCTGAGAGTGGACTGTTTTTTGCATTCGTTCTCAAGTTATATCAAACTATCAAAGTGTTGTTTTCTGCCTTTCACGAGCACATTTTGACTTGTTGTTGAATAATCCTATAATGTAACTCTAAATGACAATCAGAGCAACTTGAATTGCGTGTGTGCAGCCTTTTGCTCAAAAGTGATCAACGTTTCGTTTTCGGAGTCTCTATTGACAATCTCTTCGAGAGCTGTTTTCAGTCATTAACAGAGCTGTTCTGAAAGTGTCCAAGCGGCCTGTTCTTAGAGTGGACTGTTTTTTGCATTCGTTCTCAAGTTATATCAAACTATCAAAGTGTTGTTTTCTGCCTTTCACGAGCACATTTTGACTTGTTGTTGAATAATCCTATAATGTAACTCTAAATGACAATCAGAGCAACTTGAATTGCGTGTGTGCAGCCTTTTACTCAAAAGTGATCAACGTTTCGTTTTCAGAGTCTCTTTTGACAATCTCTTCGAGAGCTGTTTTCAGTCATTAACAGAGCTGTTCTGAAAGTGTCCAAGCGGCCTGTTCTTAGAGTGGACTGTTTTTTGCATTCGTTCTCAAGTTATATCAAACTATCAAAGTGTTGTTTTCTGCCTTTCACGAGCACATTTTGACTTGTTGTTGAATAATCCTATAATGTAACTCTAAATGACAATCAGAGCAACTTGAATTGCGTGTGTGCAGCCTTTTGCTCAAAAGTGATCAACGTTTCGTTTTCGGAGTCTCTTTTGACAATCTCTTCGAGAGCTGTTTTCAGTCATTAACAGAGCTGTTCTGAAAGTGTCCATGCGGCCTGTTCTTAGAGTGGACTGTTTTTTTGCATTCGTTCTCAAGTTATATCAAACTATCAAAGTGTTGTTTTCTGCCTTTCACGAGCACATTTTGACTTGTTGTTGAATAATCCTATAATGTTACTCTAAATGACAATCAGAGCAACTTGAATTGCGTGTGTGCAGCCTTTTGCTCAAAAGTAATCAACGTTTCGTTTTCAGAGTCTCTTTTGACAATCTCTTCGAGAGCTGTTTTCAGTCATTAACAGAGCTGTTCTGAAAGTGTCCAAGCGGCCTGTTCTGAGAGTGGACTGTTTTTGCATTCGTTCTCAAGTTCTATCAGTGTTGTTTTCTGCTTTTCTGGAGCACATTTTGACTTGTTGCTGAATGCTCCTATAATGTAACTCTAAATGACAATCAGAGCAACTTGAATTGCGTGTGTGCAGCCTTTTGCTCAAAAGTGATCAACGTTTCGTTTTCGGAGTCTCTTTTGACAATCTCTTCGAGAGCTGTTTTCAGTCATTAACAGAGCTGTTCTGAAAGTGTCCAAGCGGCCTGTTCTTAGAGTGGACTGTTTTTTGCATTCGTTCTCAAGTTATATCAAACTATCAAAGTGTTGTTTTCTGCCTTTCACGAGCACATTTTGACTTGTTGTTGAATAATCCTATAATGTAACTCTAAATGACAATCAGAGCAACTTGAATTGCGTGTGTGCAGCCTTTTGCTCAAAAGTGATCAACGTTTCGTTTTCGGAGTCTCTTTTGACAATCTCTTCGAGAGCTGTTTTCAGTCATTAACAGAGCTGTTCTGAAAGTGTCCAAGCGGCCTGTTCTGAGAGTGGACTGTTTTTTGCATTCGTTCTCAAGTTATATCAAACTATCAAAGTGTTGTTTTCTGCCTTTCACGAGCACATTTTGACTTGTTGTTGAATAATCCTATAATGTAACTCTAAATGACAATCAGAGCAACTTGAATTGCGTGTGTGCAGCCTTTTGCTCAAAAGTGATCAACGTTTCGTTTTCGGAGTCTCTTTTGACAATCTCTTCGAGAGCTGTTTTCAGTCATTAACAGAGCTGTTCTGAAAGTGTCCAAGCGGCTGTTCTGAGAGTGGACTGTTTTTTGCATTCGTTCTCAAGTTATATCAAACTATCAAAGTGTTGTTTTCTGCCTTTCACGAGCACATTTTGACTTGTTGTTGAATAATCCTATAATGTAACTCTAAATGACAATCAGAGCAACTTGAATTGCGTGTGTGCAGCCTTTTGCTCAAAAGTGATCAACGTTTCGTTTTCGGAGTCTCTTTTGACAATCTCTTCGAGAGCTGTTTTCAGTCATTAACAGAGCTGTTCTGAAAGTGTCCAAGCGGCCTGTTCTTAGAGTGGACTGTTTTTTTGCATTCGTTCTCAAGTTATATCAAACTATCAAAGTGTTGTTTTCTGCCTTTCACGAGCACATTTTGACTTGTTGTTGAATAATCCTATAATGTTACTCTAAATGACAATCAGAGCAACTTGAATTGCGTGTGTGCAGCCTTTTGCTCAAAAGTAATCAACGTTTCGTTTTCAGAGTCTCTTTTGACAATCTCTTCGAGAGCTGTTTTCAGTCATTAACAGAGCTGTTCTGAAAGTGTCCAAGCGGCCTGTTCTGAGAGTGGACTGTTTTTGCATTCGTTCTCAAGTTCTATCAGTGTTGTTTTCTGCTTTTCTGGAGCACATTTTGACTTGTTGCTGAATGCTCCTATAATGTAACTCTAAATGACAATCAGAGCAACTTGAATTGCGTGTGTGCAGCCTTTTGCTCAAAAGTGATCAACGTTTCGTTTTCGGAGTCTCTTTTGACAATCTCTTCGAGAGCTGTTTTCAGTCATTAACAGAGCTGTTCTGAAAGTGTCCAAGCGGCCTGTTCTTAGAGTGGACTGTTTTTTGCATTCGTTCTCAAGTTATATCAAACTATCAAAGTGTTGTTTTCTGCCTTTCACGAGCACATTTTGACTTGTTGTTGAATAATCCTATAATTTAACTCTAAATGACAATCAGAGCAACTTGAATTGCGTGTGTGCAGCCTTTTGCTCAAAAGTGATCAACGTTTCGTTTTCGGAGTCTCTTTTGACAATCTCTTCGAGAGCTGTTTTCAGTCATTAACAGAGCTGTTCTGAAAGTGTCCAAGCGCCCTGTTCTTAGAGTGGACTGTTTTTTGCATTCGTTCTCAAGTTATATCAAACTATCAAAGTGTTGTTTTCTGCCTTTCACGAGCACATTTTGACTTGTTGTTGAAT
>NC_137686.1:9458565-9483565 GCF_963989245.1 Nansenia antarctica | reverse complement strand
GCTGTATGTTAATGAGCTGTATGTTAATGAGCTGTGTGTGTATGTTAATGAGCTGTATGTTAATGAGCTGTATGTTAATGAGCTGTGTGTGTATGTTAATGAGCTGTATGTTAATGAGCTTCATGCTAATTAGCTGTATGTTAATGAGATGTATGTTAATTAGCTGTGTGTGTATGTTAATGAGCTGTATGCTAATGAGCTTCATGCTAATGAGATTCATGCTAATGAGCTGTATGTTAATGAGCTGTATGTTAATGAGCTGTATGTTAATGAGCTGTGTGTGTATGTTAATGAGCTGTATGTTAATGAGCTGTGTGTGTATGTTAATGAGCTGTATGTTAATGAGCTGTATGTTAATGAGCTGTGTGTGTATGTTAATGAGCTGTATGTTAATGAGCTTCATGCTAATGAGCTGTATGTTAATGAGCTGTATGTTAATGAGCTGTGTGTGTATGTTAATGAGCTGTATGTTAATGAGCTTCATGCTAATGAGCTGTATGTTAATGAGCTGTATGTTAATGAGCTGTGTGTGTATGTTAATGAGCTGTATGTTAATGAGCTTCATGCTAATGAGCTGTATGTTAATGAGATGTATGTTAATGAGCTGTGTGTATGTTAATGATCTGTATGTTAATGAGCTTCATGCTAATGAGCTGTATGTTAATGAGATGTATGTTAATGAGCTGTGTGTGTATGTTAATGAGCTTCATGCTAATTAGCTGTATGTTAATGAGATGAAGTAGAAGAAGAAGAAGAAGAAGAAGAAGAAGAAGAAGAAGAACTCAAGGGCACACTAGTAGTGGTGTGGTTTCAGGCGGGATTTGAACTCACAACCTTCCGATCACAAGTCCAACTCACTATCCACTAGACCACCACTACCCACTAAGAAGAAGAAGAAGAAGAAGAAGAAGAAGAAGAAGAACTCAAGGGCACACTAGTAGTGGTGTGGTTTCAGGCGGGATTTGAACTCACAACCTTCCGATCACAAGTCCAACTCACTATCCACTAGACCACCACTACCCACTAAGAAGAAGAAGAAGAAGAAGAAGAAGAAGAGCCCATATCAGCCAGTTGGGGGTCACAGGTCACAGGTCAACCCAGCTTTCACATTTTGACCTTAATGGCGGCGGAGGTGGGCGCGGTTCAATTTATGGGTTATCGCTTCTCGGCCTTTTGGCTAAGATCAAGTGTAGTATCTGTTCTTATCAGTTTAATATCTGATACGTCCCCTACCCGGGGACCATATATTAAATTGATTTTTGCAACAGGGAGCTGGAATCGGGGCTTGCTCCGTCCACTCCACGCATCGACCTGGTATTGCAGTACATCCAGGAACGGTGCACTCCTATCTCATGTGAAGAAGAAGAAGAAGAAGAAGAGTTCCGTGGAGAGGAACACTTACGAGTTCAAGCTATTTTTGGCAGGCTCTGCGTCTAGCCGAGCCCATATCCGTGTTTCAAGGTAAGCCAGGTGGGGGTCACAGGTCAACCCAGCTTTCACACTTTGACCTGAATGGTGTGGTTTCAGGCGGGATTTGAACACACAACCTTCCGATCACAAGAAGAAGAAGAAGAAGAAGAAGAAGAAGAAGAAGACTCAAGGGCACACTAGTAGTGGTGTGGTTTCAGGCGGGATTTGAACTCACAACCTTCCGATCACAAGTCCAACTCACTATCCACTAGACCACCACTACCCACTAAGAAGAAGAAGAAGAAGAAGAAGAAGAAGAAGAAGAAGAAGAAGAAGAAGAAGAAGAAGAAGAAGAAGAAGAAGAAGAAGAAGAAGAAGAAGAAGAAGAAGAAGAAGAAGAAGAAGAAGAAGAAGAAGAAGAAGAAGAAGAAGAAGAAGAAGAAGAAGAAGAAGAAGAAGAAGAAGAAGAAGAAGAAGAAGAAGAAGAAGAAGAAGAAGAAGAAGAAGAAGAAGAAGAAGAAGAAGAAGAAGAAGAAGAAGAAGAAGAAGAAGAAGAAGAAGAAGAAGAAGAAGAAGAAGAAGAAGAAGAAGAAGAAGAAGAAGAAGAAGAAGAAGAAGAAGAAGACACACTAAAATAAAATAGAGTCACATTACGGGGCGTATAACTCTGGCTATGAATGTGTTAGAAACACGCGGTTTTCATATTTAAGTTCATTAGGTCTACACGGTCATTTTAAGCCTAACCCCAGCCCTCTACGACCCCGGGAAGTCATGTTAAACTGAAGTTACAGACGACAAGAAGTCCAAAATAGATAGGGAAATAGAGTCACACTACGGGGCGTATAACTCTGGCTATGAATGTGTTAGAAACACGCGGTTTTCATATTTAAGTTCATTAGGTCTACACGGTCATTTTAAGCCTAACCCCGGGTCTCTGCGACCCCGGGAAGTCATGTTAAACTGAAGTTACAGACGACAGATGTGTCAAAAAAACAAAAAAATGCTAATGCTAAATAAACATGCTAATTAGCTGTATGTTAATGAGATGTATGTTAATTAGCTGTGTGTATGTTAATGAGCTGTATGCTAATGAGATTCATGCTAATGAGATTCATGCTAATGAGCTGTATGTTAATGAGCTGTATGTTAATGAGCTGTGTGTGTATGTTAATGAGCTGTATGTTAATGAGCTTCATGCTAATGAGCTGTATGTTAATGAGATGTATGTTAATGAGCTGTGTGTGTATGTTAATGAGCTGTATGTTAATGAGCTTCATGCTAATGAGCTGTATGTTAATGAGATGTATGTTAATGAGCTGTGTGTGTATGTTAATGAGCTGTATGTTAATGAGATTCATGCTAATGAGCTGTATGTTAATGAGCTGTATGTTAATGAGCTGTGTGTGTATGTTAATGAGCTGTATGTTAATGAGCTGTATGTTAATGAGCTGTGTGTGTATGTTAATGAGCTGTATGTTAATGAGCTTCATGCTAATTAGCTGTATGTTAATGAGATGTATGTTAATTAGCTGTGTGTGTATGTTAATGAGCTGTATGCTAATGAGCTTCATGCTAATGAGATTCATGCTAATGAGCTGTATGTTAATGAGCTGTATGTTAATGAGCTGTATGTTAATGAGCTGTGTGTGTATGTTAATGAGCTGTATGTTAATGAGCTGTGTGTGTATGTTAATGAGCTGTATGTTAATGAGCTGTATGTTAATGAGCTGTGTGTGTATGTTAATGAGCTGTATGTTAATGAGCTTCATGCTAATGAGCTGTATGTTAATGAGCTGTATGTTAATGAGCTGTGTGTGTATGTTAATGAGCTGTATGTTAATGAGCTTCATGCTAATGAGCTGTATGTTAATGAGCTGTATGTTAATGAGCTGTGTGTGTATGTTAATGAGCTGTATGTTAATGAGCTTCATGCTAATGAGCTGTATGTTAATGAGATGTATGTTAATGAGCTGTGTGTATGTTAATGATCTGTATGTTAATGAGCTTCATGCTAATGAGCTGTATGTTAATGAGATGTATGTTAATGAGCTGTGTGTGTATGTTAATGAGCTTCATGCTAATTAGCTGTATGTTAGATGAAGTAGAAGAAGAAGAAGAAGAAGAAGAAGAAGAAGAAGAAGAACTCAAGGGCACACTAGTAGTGGTGTGGTTTCAGGCGGGATTTGAACTCACAACCTTCCGATCACAAGTCCAACTCACTATCCACTAGACCACCACTACCCACTAAGAAGAAGAAGAAGAAGAAGAAGAAGAAGAAGAAGAAGAACTCAAGGGCACACTAGTAGTGGTGTGGTTTCAGGCGGGATTTGAACTCACAACCTTCCGATCACAAGTCCAACTCACTATCCACTAGACCACCACTACCCACTAAGAAGAAGAAGAAGAAGAAGAAGAAGAAGAGCCCATATCAGCCAGTTGGGGGTCACAGGTCACAGGTCAACCCAGCTTTCACATTTTGACCTTAATGGCGGCGGAGGTGGCGCGGTTCAATTTATGGGTTATCGCTTCTCGGCCTTTTGGCTAAGATCAAGTGTAGTATCTGTTCTTATCAGTTTAATATCTGATACGTCCCCTACCCGGGGACCATATATTAAATTGATTTTTGCAACAGGGAGCTGGAATCGGGGCTTGCTCCGTCCACTCCACGCATCGACCTGGTATTGCAGTACATCCAGGAACGGTGCACTCCTATCTCATGTGAAGAAGAAGAAGAAGAAGAAGAGTTCCGTGGAGAGGAACACTTACGAGTTCAAGCTATTTTTGGCAGGCTCTGCGTCTAGCCGAGCCCATATCCGTGTTTCAAGGTAAGCCAGGTGGGGGTCACAGGTCAACCCAGCTTTCACACTTTGACCTGAATGGTGTGGTTTCAGGCGGGATTTGAACACACAACCTTCCGATCACAAGAAGAAGAAGAAGAAGAAGAAGAAGAAGAAGAACTCAAGGGCACACTAGTAGTGGTGTGGTTTCAGGCGGGATTTGAACTCACAACCTTCCGATCACAAGTCCAACTCACTATCCACTAGACCACCACTACCCACTAAGAAGAAGAAGAAGAAGAAGAAGAAGAAGAAGAAGAAGAAGAAGAAGAAGAAGAAGAAGAAGAAGAAGAAGAAGAAGAAGAAGAAGAAGAAGAAGAAGAAGAAGAAGAAGAAGAAGAAGAAGAAGAAGAAGAAGAAGAAGAAGAAGAAGAAGAAGAAGAAGAAGAAGAAGAAGAAGAAGAAGAAGAAGAAGAAGAAGAAGAAGAAGAAGAAGAAGAAGAAGAAGAAGAAGAAGAAGAAGAAGAAGAAGAAGAAGAAGAAGAAGAAGAAGAAGAAGAAGAAGAAGAAGAAGAAGAAGAAGAAGAAGAAGAAGAAGAAGAAGAAGAAGAAGAAGAAGAAGAAGAAGAAGAAGAAGAAGAAGAAGAAGAAGAAGAAGAAGAAGAAGAAGACACACTAAAATAAAATAGAGTCACATTACGGGGCGTATAACTCTGGCTATGAATGTGTTAGAAACACGCGGTTTTCATATTTAAGTTCATTAGGTCTACACGGTCATTTTAAGCCTAACCCCAGCCCTCTACGACCCCGGGAAGTCATGTTAAACTGAAGTTACAGACGACAAGAAGTCCAAAATAGATAGGGAAATAGAGTCACACTACGGGGCGTATAACTCTGGCTATGAATGTGTTAGAAACACGCGGTTTTCATATTTAAGTTCATTAGGTCTACACGGTCATTTTAGCCTAACCCCGGGTCTCTGCGACCCCGGGAAGTCATGTTAAACTGAAGTTACAGACGACAGATGTGTCAAAAAAACAAAAAAATGCTAATGCTAAATAAACATGCTAATTAGCTGTATGTTAATGAGATGTATGTTAATTAGCTGTGTGTATGTTAATGAGCTGTATGCTAATGAGATTCATGCTAATGAGATTCATGCTAATGAGCTGTATGTTAATGAGCTGTATGTTAATGAGCTGTGTGTGTATGTTAATGAGCTGTATGTTAATGAGCTTCATGCTAATGAGCTGTATGTTAATGAGATGTATGTTAATGAGCTGTGTGTGTATGTTAATGAGCTGTATGTTAATGAGCTTCATGCTAATGAGCTGTATGTTAATGAGATGTATGTTAATGAGCTGTGTGTGTATGTTAATGAGCTGTATGTTAATGAGATTCATGCTAATGAGCTGTATGTTAATGAGCTGTATGTTAATGAGCTGTGTGTGTATGTTAATGAGCTGTATGTTAATGAGCTGTATGTTAATGAGCTGTGTGTGTATGTTAATGAGCTGTATGTTAATGAGCTTCATGCTAATTAGCTGTATGTTAATGAGATGTATGTTAATTAGCTGTGTGTGTATGTTAATGAGCTGTATGCTAATGAGCTTCATGCTAATGAGATTCATGCTAATGAGCTGTATGTTAATGAGCTGTATGTTAATGAGCTGTATGTTAATGAGCTGTGTGTGTATGTTAATGAGCTGTATGTTAATGAGCTGTGTGTGTATGTTAATGAGCTGTATGTTAATGAGCTGTATGTTAATGAGCTGTGTGTGTATGTTAATGAGCTGTATGTTAATGAGCTTCATGCTAATGAGCTGTATGTTAATGAGCTGTATGTTAATGAGCTGTGTGTGTATGTTAATGAGCTGTATGTTAATGAGCTTCATGCTAATGAGCTGTATGTTAATGAGCTGTATGTTAATGAGCTGTGTGTGTATGTTAATGAGCTGTATGTTAATGAGCTTCATGCTAATGAGCTGTATGTTAATGAGATGTATGTTAATGAGCTGTGTGTATGTTAATGATCTGTATGTTAATGAGCTTCATGCTAATGAGCTGTATGTTAATGAGATGTATGTTAATGAGCTGTGTGTGTATGTTAATGAGCTTCATGCTAATTAGCTGTATGTTAATGAGATGAAGTAGAAGAAGAAGAAGAAGAAGAAGAAGAAGAAGAAGAAGAAGAAGAACTCAAGGGCACACTAGTAGTGGTGTGGTTTCAGGCGGGATTTGAACTCACAACCTTCCGATCACAAGTCCAACTCACTATCCACTAGACCACCACTACCCACTAAGAAGAAGAAGAAGAAGAAGAAGAAGAAGAAGAAGAAGAACTCAAGGGCACACTAGTAGTGGTGTGGTTTCAGGCGGGATTTGAACTCACAACCTTCCGATCACAAGTCCAACTCACTATCCACTAGACCACCACTACCCACTAAGAAGAAGAAGAAGAAGAAGAAGAAGAAGAAGAGCCCATATCAGCCAGTTGGGGGTCACAGGTCACAGGTCAACCCAGCTTTCACATTTTGACCTTAATGGCGGCGGAGGTGGGCGCGGTTCAATTTATGGGTTATCGCTTCTCGGCCTTTTGGCTAAGATCAAGTGTAGTATCTGTTCTTATCAGTTCTACAAGACTCTCTGGGATCTCCTCAAGGAGGACTTGGCGGAGGTCTTCAAAGCCGTCTACAGGGAAGGGAGGCTTGGAGAGTCAATGAGACAGAGTACGGTCACACTGATCCCCAAGAAAGGGGACCTCAAGGACCTCCGGAACTGGCGCCCCATCAATCTCCTCCCAGTGGACTATAAAATTATGACAAAAGCCCTCACCCAACGGTTTCAAACCCTCCTCCCCTCAGTTATAGCCCCTGACCAAACCTGTAGCGTCCCCGGTAGGTCCATCAACGACAACCTGCTCCTGGTGAGAGACCTCATCCTGCACTCCCAGGAGCGGAGGTCCCCTTTAGGCCTTCTCAGCCTGGATCAGGAGAAGGCCTTTGACAGGGTTAGCCATGGTTTCCTGCAGAGGGTGCTGAGGGGCATGAACTTCCCCCAGCACCTGCTCAACTGGACCGAACTCTGCTACAACAACATCACGAGCAGAGTTCGGATCAACAACCAGTTGACAGACCCCTTCCCCATCAAAGCTGGAGTACGGCAGGGATGCCCCTTGGCCCCTCTACTGTACGTCATCTACCTGGAGCCGTTCCTACGGAAGATCAGGAGCTCCCCCAACATCATGGGCTACCCTCTACCAGGGGCCCGGGGGGAGAGGCTCAAGGTGGTGGCGTACATGGACGACATTACCATCGTCGGCACAGATAGTCGCTCCATTTCCACAGCAACGAAAGTGGTGGAGGACTACTGTGCAGCCACTGGCGCCCTGATCAATAGGGGTAAGTGTGAGCTGTTTCTGTCGCAGCACTGGCAGGAGAACCTGGCAACCTCCTTCCCTGTAAAGACGGAAAACATTAAGCTGCTGGGGATCACCTACCAGAAAGATGGAGGAGCCTCCGGCAGCTGGAAGGAGACCATCCGCCAGGTCCAAAAGAAGATCTGTGAGTGGAGTGCACGGCCTCTCACAATGACAGGCAAGATCCTGGTCCTGAAGGCTATTGTTCTTCCCATTCTCCTTTACCTGGGCAGGGTGTTTCCCCCAGACAGAGCAGTATCCAAAACCATCGAAAGGATCATGTTTACCTTTGTCTGGGGGAGCCAGATGGAAAAACTAAAACGCACCACCCTGTACAAAACAGTGGAGAATGGGGGGAAAGGGGTCCCAGACATCCTAAACATCATTAGGGCACAGGGACTCTCCAACCTCATCAACAACATCAACAACAAAGATAGGAAAGCCAGGTTCTTTGAAATATACTATGCCACACCCATCCTCCGGACACTCAGGGTGACCGCATCAATAAATCACACTGTGCCCTACAGCTGGGACCCCCCTCCAGTCTACAAGATATGGAGGGACTTTGCCTTCAAGACAGGATTTCCGCGGCTGGGCTGGCCTCATGGAAATACAAAGACATTATGACCTTCATAAGGTCGAAGGAAACCATTACTCACCCCAAGGCCAGCACAGCCGTGGACTCCAAACAGGTATGGAAAAACATTAATCATAAATGTACTAACAATAAACAAAAAGACATTGCCTGGATGGCTGCTCATGGTTGTCTCCCCACTAGGGAATTCTTGCATAGGCGGCACATCGCAACGACTGATAAATGCCCCCACGGATGCACGGACACAGAACACATTAACCACCTGTTCTGTGAGTGCTCCGTGGCCAGGCGGGTCTGGGCCCTGTTTGTTCCCTCTGTCTCCCTAAACAGCCTGCTGACCCTGCCCCGCTTGACGAGCGAGAACATCCTGTATGGTCCTCCCGGGGGGTGCACAACCCCCCAACTACAACAACAGTGGAGGATCATCAGCGCCGTCAAGCAGGTACTCTGGGAGACGAGGAACATCAGGGTCTATCAGAAACAGAGCGTCCACCTGACAACCCTGAGGAGGAGAATCACCCTCTGCCTCAGGGACCATGCTATTGTTGACTTTAAAAATAACCCGGATCAAGCAAGAGCGGTGTGGGGGGTGGAGAGATGGAAGGACGTCATCCTCTAAATCCCCCCCCCATGCCGCGCCGCATCGCCCAACCCCCCCCCACCCCGGGCCGACCTCACTACACCACCAGTTCCTGCACTATCACCTTCACCACCGTTCCAGCACAAGCCCTGGTCAGCAGTATCACCATCACAAGGACCAGGAGAGGAGCAGCGCACAACACCAACAGGGAAGTTTACTGCACCTTCCACCACCTACACATGTACACAGCACTGACCCACTTCCTACCCTCACCAGAATATCACCACACACAACCCACAGCCGAACCAGCCGTCTCTGCCAGCACCACCAGCACCAGGATGACCAACACCACTGGGTCACAGGGAAGTACTGATCACCCGCCTGACACCAAAATGCACACTACACAAACCATGCACACCTCCCTTCTCTCACTCCTGTATCTTTTCAGGCACATGTCATATCCAGCTCTGACACCTACCCAGGCTTCCAGACCCAGGAGCAGAGACCGGCGGGAACCACCACGTCACCCCAGCACCAACCCCAGGTTCCAACTCAGCGACCCCAAACCCCCTGTTCCGGGCCCCCCCCCCCCAACTCCAGGCCCCCAGCTACAGGCCCAGTCCCCTACCCGCCAACCCCCAACCCCCAGCCCGGAACAAGCTGAGAAGAGCCAGGGAGCTTTTTCCCTGGATAAGCTGTGTACAGGTTTTTCGCCTCTGCTTGCCTGCCATGCGCCGAGCTCTCTGGGCCTCTCCTCAGGGGCCTCCGGTCGGCCTGCGTGCTCGATCTGCTCCGCCGCTGGGGCGCCTGGTCCGGCTAGCCTCGTGAAGGGCTACAGGAGTCTGAGCCTGGTGGGCTGGGCCGGATGCGCCGGTGGTGGGGCGGGTCGGGTGAGTCGGGTGTGTGGGGTCCCTCGGGGGAGGGAGGTGGGGGAGCCACGGCTTTGCACTGGTGGGCAAACTGGATAGTAGTCGCTCTACAACTAGAGGGCTGCAGGGGAATTTTTTTCCCGGATGCACAGCGAACAGGTTTTTTACCCCTGCCTCCTACCGACACTGGAACCTGGACACTGAACACTGAACACTGAACATTACACTACACTGGACAATACACTGAACACTGAGCACTTTAGTTAGTTTAATGTTGGTTGTTGTTGAATGTAATGTCTTAAATGTCTGATTGTTTGATTAATTGATTGTATACACGGTGTTGTGTTTTTATAAAAACCAATAAAAAACACCTGTTCTTATCAGTTTAATATCTGATACGTCCCCTACCCGGGGACCATATATTAAATTGATTTTTGCAACAGGGAGCTGGAATCGGGGCTTGCTCCGTCCACTCCACGCATCGACCTGGTATTGCAGTACATCCAGGAACGGTGCACTCCTATCTCATGTGAAGAAGAAGAAGAAGAAGAAGAGTTCCGTGGAGAGGAACACTTACGAGTTCAAGCTATTTTTGGCAGGCTCTGCGTCTAGCCGAGCCCATATCCGTGTTTCAAGGTAAGCCAGGTGGGGGTCACAGGTCAACCCAGCTTTCACACTTTGACCTGAATGGTGTGGTTTCAGGCGGGATTTGAACACACAACCTTCCGATCACAAGAAGAAGAAGAAGAAGAAGAAGAAGAAGAACTCAAGGGCACACTAGTAGTGGTGTGGTTTCAGGCGGGATTTGAACTCACAACCTTCCGATCACAAGTCCAACTCACTATCCACTAGACCACCACTACCCACGAAGAAGAAGAAGAAGAAGAAGAAGAAGAAGAAGAAGAAGAAGAAGAAGAAGAAGAAGAAGAAGAAGAAGAAGAAGAAGAAGAAGAAGAAGAAGAAGAAGAAGAAGAAGAAGAAGAAGAAGAAGAAGAAGAAGAAGAAGAAGAAGAAGAAGAAGAAGAAGAAGAAGAAGAAGAAGAAGAAGAAGAAGAAGAAGAAGAAGAAGAAGAAGAAGAAGAAGAAGAAGAAGAAGAAGAAGAAGAAGAAGAAGAAGAAGAAGAAGAAGAAGAAGAAGAAGAAGAAGAAGAAGAAGAAGAAGAAGAAGAAGAAGAAGAAGAAGAAGAACACACACTAAAATAAAATAGAGTCACATTACGGGGCGTATAACTCTGGCTATGAATGTGTTAGAAACACGCGGTTTTCATATTTAAGTTCATTAGGTCTACACGGTCATTTTAAGCCTAACCCCAGCCCTCTACGACCCCGGGAAGTCATGTTAAACTGAAGTTACAGACGACAAGAAGTCCAAAATAGATAGGGAAATAGAGTCACACTACGGGGCGTATAACTCTGGCTATGAATGTGTTAGAAACACGCGGTTTTCATATTTAAGTTCATTAGGTCTACACGGTCATTTTAAGCCTAACCCCGGGTCTCTGCGACCCCGGGAAGTCATGTTAAACTGAAGTTACAGACGACAGATGTGTCAAAAAAACAAAAAAATGCTAATGCTAAATAAACATGCTAATTAGCTGTATGTTAATGAGATGTATGTTAATTAGCTGTGTGTATGCTAATGAGCTGTATGCTAATGAGATTCATGCTAATGAGATTCATGCTAATGAGCTGTATGTTAATGAGCTGTATGTTAATGAGCTGTGTGTGTATGTTAATGAGCTGTATGTTAATGAGCTTCATGCTAATGAGCTGTATGTTAATGAGATGTATGTTAATGAGCTGTGTGTGTATGTTAATGAGCTGTATGTTAATGAGCTTCATGCTAATGAGCTGTATGTTAATGAGATGTATGTTAATGAGCTGTGTGTGTATGTTAATGAGCTGTATGTTAATGAGATTCATGCTAATGAGCTGTATGTTAATGAGCTGTATGTTAATGAGCTGTGTGTGTATGTTAATGAGCTGTATGTTAATGAGCTGTATGTTAATGAGCTGTGTGTGTATGTTAATGAGCTGTATGTTAATGAGCTTCATGCTAATTAGCTGTATGTTAATGAGATGTATGTTAATTAGCTGTGTGTGTATGTTAATGAGCTGTATGCTAATGAGCTTCATGCTAATGAGATTCATGCTAATGAGCTGTATGTTAATGAGCTGTATGTTAATGAGCTGTATGTTAATGAGCTGTGTGTGTATGTTAATGAGCTGTATGTTAATGAGCTGTGTGTGTATGTTAATGAGCTGTATGTTAATGAGCTGTATGTTAATGAGCTGTGTGTGTATGTTAATGAGCTGTATGTTAATGAGCTTCATGCTAATGAGCTGTATGTTAATGAGCTGTATGTTAATGAGCTGTGTGTGTATGTTAATGAGCTGTATGTTAATGAGCTTCATGCTAATGAGCTGTATGTTAATGAGCTGTATGTTAATGAGCTGTGTGTGTATGTTAATGAGCTGTATGTTAATGAGCTTCATGCTAATGAGCTGTATGTTAATGAGATGTATGTTAATGAGCTGTGTGTATGTTAATGATCTGTATGTTAATGAGCTTCATGCTAATGAGCTGTATGTTAATGAGATGTATGTTAATGAGCTGTGTGTGTATGTTAATGAGCTTCATGCTAATTAGCTGTATGTTAATGAGATGAAGTAGAAGAAGAAGAAGAAGAAGAAGAAGAAGAAGAAGAAGAAGAAGAAGAAGAACTCAAGGGCACACTAGTAGTGGTGTGGTTTCAGGCGGGATTTGAACTCACAACCTTCCGATCACAAGTCCAACTCACTATCCACTAGACCACCACTACCCACTAAGAAGAAGAAGAAGAAGAAGAAGAAGAAGAAGAAGAACTCAAGGGCACACTAGTAGTGGTGTGGTTTCAGGCGGGATTTGAACTCACAACCTTCCGATCACAAGTCCAACTCACTATCCACTAGACCACCACTACCCACTAAGAAGAAGAAGAAGAAGAAGAAGAAGAAGAGCCCATATCAGCCAGTTGGGGGTCACAGGTCACAGGTCAACCCAGCTTTCACATTTTGACCTTAATGGCGGCGGAGGTGGGCGCGGTTCAATTTATGGGTTATCGCTTCTCGGCCTTTTGGTTAAGACAGCGGTCGCTCCTGTTTGTAGGAGAAATTCTGCCCCTAGTGGTGAGTTTTCTACCTGCGTTTTAGGAGTACATTATTTTCTTTCCCCAGCTTTTGGACTTTGCAACTCAGTCAGTAGTTGTTAAATCCATCACAAAAGGAATTCATTGTATAAGAGCAGACCAGTGGGCGGAACAAACTAGACCCCAGGTCAAGGTAAGTGAATCCTTTTGTTTTTACTCATTTTGCATTGTTTTAGTCTGAATTTTAGCAGTTCTTACCTGGTTTAGCAGTTTTTACCTGTTTTAGCATTTTAGTATTTTAGTATTTTATTGTTTTAACCTGTGGTGCCTCCAGAATGTCGGCTGCCCGTGCCGGCATGAGGAGGCACCACAGTGTGCGCTTCCTCTTAAATGAAATTGGAGGGAAAACCTTAACTTATCATGAAATGTCAAGGTTGGATTTTAGCAGAAAAATGATGCAGAAAATACTTGGTTTCACCCCTGCTGAATTGAACTGTATTGTTACCCTCCCTTTTAATAGAGGGTTTGATGTTAGTTTTATGAGTGCTTCCCTGCTACAAAAGTTCTGGCATGTGTTTGAAAATGTTAAAACCCAGTTCAATATATTCACTGTGGAGAAGTTGACTGACAATACCACAAAAATGGTTATTGTCAGGATGTTCAATGAAATGGTGAATATAGGTGACATCTATGTTTGGCTGGGGAGATATTGCACTGTCAAAGGCCAGGCTATGAAGGTGACAGATGAGGACGGTATCTGGAATTGTGCTTGGCGGGTCCCAATCCAACAATTGGAAGACCCCCAAGGCTTCCAGGGCCTGAGACAACTGCCATCCATGATAGTTCTGGGGGAAAACAGGGGCTACATCCACTACCAGGGTCAGCCCAAGCTATGCCGCAAGTGTGGTAAGCATGGGCACCTGGCAGAGGCATGCAAAGAACTAGTATGTGGGAAGTGCAGAGAGATTGGACATGTTTTTTCTGACTGTCCAAATGGCAGAAAGTGTAATCTCTGTGGAGACTCAGATCACCTCTTCAGAGATTGCCCACAATCATTTGCCAACAAAGTAAAAACCCAAAGAAAAGAGGTGAAAAAGACTGGACAGGTTCAAACAATTCCTGAGCTAATTGAAGGGGCGGAGCCAGAAATTTTAAATCTCCCGCCAAAAGTTCCCATTGGAGGAGAGGAAGGGGGCGCGACGGGAGGGGAGGAGCCAGCCCAGGTAGAGAGTGAAGTGGAAGGGAAAACCGTGGGGCAGGAGGAGGGTGAGAATGTGAAGGAAAGTAGTAGTGAGGAAGAGAATAATTGCACTTTAGAAACTGTAAGTGGGGAAAGTAGTAGCTCTGTGGAGCCCTCCCTCCCTAGCGCCCAGCTGTCAACAAAAAAGAGAAATTTAATTGTCTCTTCAGAATCTGATGAGAATAAGGAAAAAAGGGGAAGAGCTGACCAGCCATTTAAATCATCATTAGATGAGCCGGACAGAGTCTTCCCCACCCTTTCACCCAATCAGACTTCTTTCTTGAATTTGCAGCTGACATCAACTCCCCTCATAAAGAGAGCTCCGGGGAGGCCTATGGCTGATAACCCTTCACCGCCTAGTGTGGTGAAGAAAAAAGCCATAGTACAGTACTCTTATAACGGTGGAACATTTTAATATTTGTATTTTTTTAGTCATTGTGTTTTTTAAAGCAGTCTTTTAATGTTTTTACCCATAGTTGATTATGTATAACCTGTTGTTTTCATCATTATTAATGGCTCTCACAGTCACTACTTTAAATGTTAGAAGTGTTAAGTCGACTGTGAGAGCCCAAACTGTTTTATCCTTTTTAAGTAAATGTGATTCAGATGTGTTTTTACTTCAAGAATGTTCTCTACCCTTTTTAAAATCTTACCAGGAGTGGGAGAGGAGATGGAACCATGGGCCCTCCATCTGGAGCGGGTCCAATAACAACCGCTCCGATGGAGTGGCCCTCCTGATCAAAAACCCCCAAGTGCTGGTGAAGGGCAGCACTGTGGTGATTGATGGGCGGGCACTTTTAACACATCTGACATTTTTGGGAAAGGATTTTAACATTTTGAATGTGTATGGTTTTAATGATAAAAATGACAGGTTTGACCTTTTACAGGACTTGCAGTCCCACATGCTAGGTAGGGCTCCCCTAGTGGTAGGAGGGGATTTTAACACTGTTTTAACCAATAAAGATAGGAAAGGGGCAGGGGAGGATTTTAGAGTAGATAAGGCAGGGGTTTTATTGCAAAACCTATGTAGAGATTTTAAACTAACAGACTGCTTTAGATACATGCATCCAAGAGAGGAGGGCTTCACCTGGTTCAGTGGTGATGGCACCAGAGCCTCTCGCATTGACTACATTTTTACACGGGACTGCCCGCCGACTGATGCTAGATTATCCCCTGTTTTCTTTTCCGATCACGCTATGCTAACATGCACCCTCTCACTTTCTTCGGGTGTGACTGTAGGAAGAGGTCTGTGGAAGCTGAACTGCTCCCTCCTAGAAGACAAGGAGGTGGTGAAGGAGTACAGGGAGCAGTTCAGTGGATGGCAGACCCTTCAAGACTGTTTCCAGACACGAGCACACTGGTGGGAGATGGTGAAGGAAAGGACTAGGAACTTTTTTAGGAAGGTAGGCAAGCAGAAAAAAGATAGGGAAAACAGATGCATGTTGGGACTGCAAAAACGACTTCAAAGGTATTTTAATTTAATTCAACAGGGTTTGGATTTTAATGAAGAAATAAAGGAGGTGAAAAAAGAAATGTCAATTTTAGCAGAAATAAAAAGCAAAGGTGTCATATTAAGAAGTAAAGAACGGGATATAGAGGAGGGAGAGAAATGCACAAACTACTTTTTTAAGAAGATTATTAGTAAAGGGGGGGTAATATCAAATTTAAAAGATATAGAGGGAAACACAATAAAAGACACAGAAGGGATAAAGAAAGTAGTAGAAGATTTTTATGGGGATTTGTATAAAGAAAAAGAAATTTGCAATGACACCTTGGGAGAAGTTTTAAAGTTCATTGATAAGACAGTAGGGGATGGTGTGTTTTTAGCCCAGGATTTTAACCTTTTAGAGTTGGATAAATGTGTAAAGAATTTTAAGAAGGGGAAGTCCCCCGGCCAAGACGGACTTCCCCTGGAGTTTTATCTGACTTTCTGGGACATTTTAGCACACAACCTTTTAACTGTTTTTATGGACTTTGAACGACTTGACAGACTACCTGACAGTTTTAGAATAGGGATAGTCTCGCTTTTACACAAGAAACATGACAAGACTGACCTAAAGAACTTCAGACCAATCACTCTTTTAGACTTCGACTGCAAACTATTTAGTAAACTTTTAACAAATCGAATGTCTTTGTTTTTAGGGGATGTGATTCACCCGGATCAAGCCTGCGCCATTCCGGGGAGGAGGATCACAGACAGCCTCGTACTGATCCGAGACACCATCTGTTATACGAGAGACAGAAACATGCGGCTGGTAGTCCTAAATTTAGATTTTGAGAAAGCATTTGATCGAGTCTCGCACCAGTACCTCTTCCAGGTACTGCAAAAAATGGGGTTTCCAGGGAGGTTCCTAGCTTGGGTGGGACTGCTGTACAGAGACATCACCAGCAGAATTCTTGTAAATGGGCAACTGACAAAAGCGGTGGGAATACACTGCGGTGTCCGTCAGGGGTGTCCGTTATCCCCCCTCCTCTACGTTGCCTGCATCGAGCCCTTGGCGCAGCTCTTGAGAAGGGATCAACGAATCTGTGGGGTGGGCATTCCTGGGAGTGGGGGACTGACCGCCAAGTGTGTTTTATATATGGACGACGTGAACCTTTTATGCACTGACCTTTTATCTGTTGACCGAGCACTGGACCAGACTGACTGGTACGGACGGGCCTCTGGGGCTAAATTAAACAGAGAAAAGACCCAAGCCCAATTTTACGGACCATGGACAGTGACCGATGTGGACAGACTCCCCCTGACAGTGACACAGACTGACCTACAGATACTTGGGGTTAAGTTTGACAGGGAGGGGGGAGGTACAGGGAACTGGAAGGACGTGATAGGGAAAGTTAGACAGCGACTGGGGTACTGGGGACTCAGACGACTGACTTTTGAAGGCAAGGTTTTAATCATTAAAGCTGTGATTTTACCTGTGCTTTTACTCATCTGTTCTGTTTTTATCCCGTCACGAACCACTCTTTTAGCTTTAGACCGAGCCATGTTTTATTTCCTGTGGGGGTCCAAGTGGGAGAGACTGAAAAGGGAGGAGGTAAAAAAGACACCCAAGAACGGAGGGAAAGGACTCCCAGACCTCCACCTGTTTTTAGGCAGCCGCTACACTACGCTACATATGGCATACGCCTTGGCCCCATCCAGAGATCACAAAACAACAGCGATGGCACGGTTCTGGATGGGGTCATACCTGAGACGGCTGCAACTTTTAAAAACAGACTTGAGAGAACCCGTGTCTTTTAATCTCCCACCGGCATATGTTTTTATCAAGAAGTTTTTAAAAAGATATAACATGGAGAATGAGAACAAAGCTATTTTAATTAAACACCGTTCTCTTCTTTCTCTTGTGCAGGAGCGGGAAGCAGTGAGTCCGGTGCGCGGGCTTGCATTCGGCGAGCCCTCCACCGTTTGGCGCAACGTAGCCCACCCTGCCCTCATGAACAGACACCGAGACCTGTCGTGGATGGTGGCCCATGAGATCCTCCCGGTCAGGGCCGTCATGCACTCCCGGGGCATGGCGGCATCTGCCACCTGCCCCCGACCAGGGTGTGGCGCCCCCGAGACGGTGCGGCACTTGCTCTGGGAGTGCAACACAGCGAAAGACCTGTGGGCACGAGCCGGCCCCCTACTATACCCGTGCCTGCCAGCGGGAGAGGTCCTAGATGCCCAACTGGTGCTCTACGGGGTGAGCCGGAGGAGCATACCATCAGCGGACTTCGCCAGACTCTGGCTCACCCTGACATGCTTTAAAGAAGCACTCTGGACCTCCCGCAGCCTGCTGGTAGGGAAGCGCGTGGAGACCACCCCACAGGCGGTGGTAGCTGCGGCCATTGAGACCTTGAGGGGATGTGTCGCACGTCGCCCATTCGGAGGAGGGGGTCAGAGGCCCACCATAGAGGTCCGGCCCTGACTGCGCGAGTGCCACCGCTGCCATGGTTGAGGGTCTCCTCTGGGAGCATGAAACGGCGGTCGCGGGGAACTGTTCATGAAGGCGGGCGAGGCAGTCTTGATAAGGACTCACCCCGCTCCTGTACAACAGCCATGTTTTTTTTTAAACATGTAATGTCATAACGTGTACTTGTATTTTTTACAATAAAACCTTTCGAAAGAAAAAAAAAAAATCTGTTCTTATCAGTTTAATATCTGATACGTCCCCTACCCGGGGACCATATATTAAATTGATTTTTGCAACAGGGAGCTGGAATCGGGGCTTGCTCCGTCCACTCCACGCATCGACCTGGTATTGCAGTACATCCAGGAACGGTGCACTCCTATCTCATGTGAAGAAGAAGAAGAAGAAGAAGAAGAGTTCCGTGGAGAGGAACACTTACGAGTTCAAGCTATTTTTGGCAGGCTCTGCGTCTAGCCGAGCCCATATCCGTGTTTCAAGGTAAGCCAGGTGGGGGTCACAGGTCAACCCAGCTTTCACACTTTGACCTGAATGGTGTGGTTTCAGGCGGGATTTGAACACACAACCTTCCGATCACAAGAAGAAGAAGAAGAAGAAGAAGAAGAAGAACTCAAGGGCACACTAGTAGTGGTGTGGTTTCAGGCGGGATTTGAACTCACAACCTTCCGATCACAAGTCCAACTCACTATCCACTAGACCACCACTACCCACGAAGAAGAAGAAGAAGAAGAAGAAGAAGAAGAAGAAGAAGAAGAAGAAGAAGAAGAAGAAGAAGAAGAAGAAGAAGAAGAAGAAGAAGAAGAAGAAGAAGAAGAAGAAGAAGAAGAAGAAGAAGAAGAAGAAGAAGAAGAAGAAGAAGAAGAAGAAGAAGAAGAAGAAGAAGAAGAAGAAGAAGAAGAAGAAGAAGAAGAAGAAGAAGAAGAAGAAGAAGAAGAAGAAGAAGAAGAAGAAGAAGAAGAAGAAGAAGAAGAAGAAGAAGAAGAAGAAGAAGAAGAAGAAGAAGAAGAAGAAGAAGAAGAAGAAGAAGAAGAAGAAGAAGAAGAAGAAGAAGAAGAAGAAGAAGAAGAAGAAGAAGAAGAAGAAGAAGAAGAACACACACTAAAATAAAATAGAGTCACATTACGGGGCGTATAACTCTGGCTATGAATGTGTTAGAAACACGCGGTTTTCATATTTAAGTTCATTAGGTCTACACGGTCATTTTAAGCCTAACCCCAGCCCTCTACGACCCCGGGAAGTCATGTTAAACTGAAGTTACAGACGACAAGAAGTCC
This sequence comes from Nansenia antarctica, assembly GCF_963989245.1. Classification (NCBI taxonomy): domain Eukaryota; kingdom Metazoa; phylum Chordata; class Actinopteri; order Argentiniformes; family Microstomatidae; genus Nansenia; species Nansenia antarctica. The sequence goes on along the minus strand of NC_137686.1, from coordinate 9,464,363 downwards.
AAAATAGATAGGGAAATAGAGTCACACTACGGGGCGTATAACTCTGGCTATGAATGTGTTAGAAACACGCGGTTTTCATATTTAAGTTCATTAGGTCTACACGGTCATTTTAAGCCTAACCCCGGGTCTCTGCGACCCCGGGAAGTCATGTTAAACTGAAGTTACAGACGACAGATGTGTCAAAAAAACAAAAAAATGCTAATGCTAAATAAACATGCTAATTAGCTGTATGTTAATGAGATGTATGTTAATTAGCTGTGTGTATGCTAATGAGCTGTATGCTAATGAGATTCATGCTAATGAGATTCATGCTAATGAGCTGTATGTTAATGAGCTGTATGTTAATGAGCTGTGTGTGTATGTTAATGAGCTGTATGTTAATGAGCTTCATGCTAATGAGCTGTATGTTAATGAGATGTATGTTAATGAGCTGTGTGTGTATGTTAATGAGCTGTATGTTAATGAGCTTCATGCTAATGAGCTGTATGTTAATGAGATGTATGTTAATGAGCTGTGTGTGTATGTTAATGAGCTGTATGTTAATGAGATTCATGCTAATGAGCTGTATGTTAATGAGCTGTATGTTAATGAGCTGTGTGTGTATGTTAATGAGCTGTATGTTAATGAGCTGTATGTTAATGAGCTGTGTGTGTATGTTAATGAGCTGTATGTTAATGAGCTTCATGCTAATTAGCTGTATGTTAATGAGATGTATGTTAATTAGCTGTGTGTGTATGTTAATGAGCTGTATGCTAATGAGCTTCATGCTAATGAGATTCATGCTAATGAGCTGTATGTTAATGAGCTGTATGTTAATGAGCTGTATGTTAATGAGCTGTGTGTGTATGTTAATGAGCTGTATGTTAATGAGCTGTGTGTGTATGTTAATGAGCTGTATGTTAATGAGCTGTATGTTAATGAGCTGTGTGTGTATGTTAATGAGCTGTATGTTAATGAGCTTCATGCTAATGAGCTGTATGTTAATGAGCTGTATGTTAATGAGCTGTGTGTGTATGTTAATGAGCTGTATGTTAATGAGCTTCATGCTAATGAGCTGTATGTTAATGAGCTGTATGTTAATGAGCTGTGTGTGTATGTTAATGAGCTGTATGTTAATGAGCTTCATGCTAATGAGCTGTATGTTAATGAGATGTATGTTAATGAGCTGTGTGTATGTTAATGATCTGTATGTTAATGAGCTTCATGCTAATGAGCTGTATGTTAATGAGATGTATGTTAATGAGCTGTGTGTGTATGTTAATGAGCTTCATGCTAATTAGCTGTATGTTAATGAGATGAAGTAGAAGAAGAAGAAGAAGAAGAAGAAGAAGAAGAAGAAGAAGAAGAAGAAGAAGAACTCAAGGGCACACTAGTAGTGGTGTGGTTTCAGGCGGGATTTGAACTCACAACCTTCCGATCACAAGTCCAACTCACTATCCACTAGACCACCACTACCCACTAAGAAGAAGAAGAAGAAGAAGAAGAAGAAGAAGAAGAACTCAAGGGCACACTAGTAGTGGTGTGGTTTCAGGCGGGATTTGAACTCACAACCTTCCGATCACAAGTCCAACTCACTATCCACTAGACCACCACTACCCACTAAGAAGAAGAAGAAGAAGAAGAAGAAGAAGAGCCCATATCAGCCAGTTGGGGGTCACAGGTCACAGGTCAACCCAGCTTTCACATTTTGACCTTAATGGCGGCGGAGGTGGGCGCGGTTCAATTTATGGGTTATCGCTTCTCGGCCTTTTGGTTAAGACAGCGGTCGCTCCTGTTTGTAGGAGAAATTCTGCCCCTAGTGGTGAGTTTTCTACCTGCGTTTTAGGAGTACATTATTTTCTTTCCCCAGCTTTTGGACTTTGCAACTCAGTCAGTAGTTGTTAAATCCATCACAAAAGGAATTCATTGTATAAGAGCAGACCAGTGGGCGGAACAAACTAGACCCCAGGTCAAGGTAAGTGAATCCTTTTGTTTTTACTCATTTTGCATTGTTTTAGTCTGAATTTTAGCAGTTCTTACCTGGTTTAGCAGTTTTTACCTGTTTTAGCATTTTAGTATTTTAGTATTTTATTGTTTTAACCTGTGGTGCCTCCAGAATGTCGGCTGCCCGTGCCGGCATGAGGAGGCACCACAGTGTGCGCTTCCTCTTAAATGAAATTGGAGGGAAAACCTTAACTTATCATGAAATGTCAAGGTTGGATTTTAGCAGAAAAATGATGCAGAAAATACTTGGTTTCACCCCTGCTGAATTGAACTGTATTGTTACCCTCCCTTTTAATAGAGGGTTTGATGTTAGTTTTATGAGTGCTTCCCTGCTACAAAAGTTCTGGCATGTGTTTGAAAATGTTAAAACCCAGTTCAATATATTCACTGTGGAGAAGTTGACTGACAATACCACAAAAATGGTTATTGTCAGGATGTTCAATGAAATGGTGAATATAGGTGACATCTATGTTTGGCTGGGGAGATATTGCACTGTCAAAGGCCAGGCTATGAAGGTGACAGATGAGGACGGTATCTGGAATTGTGCTTGGCGGGTCCCAATCCAACAATTGGAAGACCCCCAAGGCTTCCAGGGCCTGAGACAACTGCCATCCATGATAGTTCTGGGGGAAAACAGGGGCTACATCCACTACCAGGGTCAGCCCAAGCTATGCCGCAAGTGTGGTAAGCATGGGCACCTGGCAGAGGCATGCAAAGAACTAGTATGTGGGAAGTGCAGAGAGATTGGACATGTTTTTTCTGACTGTCCAAATGGCAGAAAGTGTAATCTCTGTGGAGACTCAGATCACCTCTTCAGAGATTGCCCACAATCATTTGCCAACAAAGTAAAAACCCAAAGAAAAGAGGTGAAAAAGACTGGACAGGTTCAAACAATTCCTGAGCTAATTGAAGGGGCGGAGCCAGAAATTTTAAATCTCCCGCCAAAAGTTCCCATTGGAGGAGAGGAAGGGGGCGCGACGGGAGGGGAGGAGCCAGCCCAGGTAGAGAGTGAAGTGGAAGGGAAAACCGTGGGGCAGGAGGAGGGTGAGAATGTGAAGGAAAGTAGTAGTGAGGAAGAGAATAATTGCACTTTAGAAACTGTAAGTGGGGAAAGTAGTAGCTCTGTGGAGCCCTCCCTCCCTAGCGCCCAGCTGTCAACAAAAAAGAGAAATTTAATTGTCTCTTCAGAATCTGATGAGAATAAGGAAAAAAGGGGAAGAGCTGACCAGCCATTTAAATCATCATTAGATGAGCCGGACAGAGTCTTCCCCACCCTTTCACCCAATCAGACTTCTTTCTTGAATTTGCAGCTGACATCAACTCCCCTCATAAAGAGAGCTCCGGGGAGGCCTATGGCTGATAACCCTTCACCGCCTAGTGTGGTGAAGAAAAAAGCCATAGTACAGTACTCTTATAACGGTGGAACATTTTAATATTTGTATTTTTTTAGTCATTGTGTTTTTTAAAGCAGTCTTTTAATGTTTTTACCCATAGTTGATTATGTATAACCTGTTGTTTTCATCATTATTAATGGCTCTCACAGTCACTACTTTAAATGTTAGAAGTGTTAAGTCGACTGTGAGAGCCCAAACTGTTTTATCCTTTTTAAGTAAATGTGATTCAGATGTGTTTTTACTTCAAGAATGTTCTCTACCCTTTTTAAAATCTTACCAGGAGTGGGAGAGGAGATGGAACCATGGGCCCTCCATCTGGAGCGGGTCCAATAACAACCGCTCCGATGGAGTGGCCCTCCTGATCAAAAACCCCCAAGTGCTGGTGAAGGGCAGCACTGTGGTGATTGATGGGCGGGCACTTTTAACACATCTGACATTTTTGGGAAAGGATTTTAACATTTTGAATGTGTATGGTTTTAATGATAAAAATGACAGGTTTGACCTTTTACAGGACTTGCAGTCCCACATGCTAGGTAGGGCTCCCCTAGTGGTAGGAGGGGATTTTAACACTGTTTTAACCAATAAAGATAGGAAAGGGGCAGGGGAGGATTTTAGAGTAGATAAGGCAGGGGTTTTATTGCAAAACCTATGTAGAGATTTTAAACTAACAGACTGCTTTAGATACATGCATCCAAGAGAGGAGGGCTTCACCTGGTTCAGTGGTGATGGCACCAGAGCCTCTCGCATTGACTACATTTTTACACGGGACTGCCCGCCGACTGATGCTAGATTATCCCCTGTTTTCTTTTCCGATCACGCTATGCTAACATGCACCCTCTCACTTTCTTCGGGTGTGACTGTAGGAAGAGGTCTGTGGAAGCTGAACTGCTCCCTCCTAGAAGACAAGGAGGTGGTGAAGGAGTACAGGGAGCAGTTCAGTGGATGGCAGACCCTTCAAGACTGTTTCCAGACACGAGCACACTGGTGGGAGATGGTGAAGGAAAGGACTAGGAACTTTTTTAGGAAGGTAGGCAAGCAGAAAAAAGATAGGGAAAACAGATGCATGTTGGGACTGCAAAAACGACTTCAAAGGTATTTTAATTTAATTCAACAGGGTTTGGATTTTAATGAAGAAATAAAGGAGGTGAAAAAAGAAATGTCAATTTTAGCAGAAATAAAAAGCAAAGGTGTCATATTAAGAAGTAAAGAACGGGATATAGAGGAGGGAGAGAAATGCACAAACTACTTTTTTAAGAAGATTATTAGTAAAGGGGGGGTAATATCAAATTTAAAAGATATAGAGGGAAACACAATAAAAGACACAGAAGGGATAAAGAAAGTAGTAGAAGATTTTTATGGGGATTTGTATAAAGAAAAAGAAATTTGCAATGACACCTTGGGAGAAGTTTTAAAGTTCATTGATAAGACAGTAGGGGATGGTGTGTTTTTAGCCCAGGATTTTAACCTTTTAGAGTTGGATAAATGTGTAAAGAATTTTAAGAAGGGGAAGTCCCCCGGCCAAGACGGACTTCCCCTGGAGTTTTATCTGACTTTCTGGGACATTTTAGCACACAACCTTTTAACTGTTTTTATGGACTTTGAACGACTTGACAGACTACCTGACAGTTTTAGAATAGGGATAGTCTCGCTTTTACACAAGAAACATGACAAGACTGACCTAAAGAACTTCAGACCAATCACTCTTTTAGACTTCGACTGCAAACTATTTAGTAAACTTTTAACAAATCGAATGTCTTTGTTTTTAGGGGATGTGATTCACCCGGATCAAGCCTGCGCCATTCCGGGGAGGAGGATCACAGACAGCCTCGTACTGATCCGAGACACCATCTGTTATACGAGAGACAGAAACATGCGGCTGGTAGTCCTAAATTTAGATTTTGAGAAAGCATTTGATCGAGTCTCGCACCAGTACCTCTTCCAGGTACTGCAAAAAATGGGGTTTCCAGGGAGGTTCCTAGCTTGGGTGGGACTGCTGTACAGAGACATCACCAGCAGAATTCTTGTAAATGGGCAACTGACAAAAGCGGTGGGAATACACTGCGGTGTCCGTCAGGGGTGTCCGTTATCCCCCCTCCTCTACGTTGCCTGCATCGAGCCCTTGGCGCAGCTCTTGAGAAGGGATCAACGAATCTGTGGGGTGGGCATTCCTGGGAGTGGGGGACTGACCGCCAAGTGTGTTTTATATATGGACGACGTGAACCTTTTATGCACTGACCTTTTATCTGTTGACCGAGCACTGGACCAGACTGACTGGTACGGACGGGCCTCTGGGGCTAAATTAAACAGAGAAAAGACCCAAGCCCAATTTTACGGACCATGGACAGTGACCGATGTGGACAGACTCCCCCTGACAGTGACACAGACTGACCTACAGATACTTGGGGTTAAGTTTGACAGGGA
>NC_137686.1:9388565-9453565 GCF_963989245.1 Nansenia antarctica | reverse complement strand
AGCTGTATGTTAATGAGCTGTATGTTAATGAGCTGTGTGTGTATGTTAATGAGCTGTATGTTAATGAGCTGTGTGTGTATGTTAATGAGCTGTATGTTAATGAGCTGTATGTTAATGAGCTGTATGTTAATGAGCTGTGTGTGTATGTTAATGAGCTGTATGTTAATGAGCTTCATGCTAATGCGCTGTATGTTAATGAGCTGTATGTTAATGAGCTGTGTGTGTATGTTAATGAGCTGTATGTTAATGAGCTTCATGCTAATGAGCTGTATGTTAATGAGCTGTATGTTAATGAGCTGTGTGTGTATGTTAATGAGCTGTATGTTAATGAGCTTCATGCTAATGAGCTGTATGTTAATGAGATGTATGTTAATGAGCTGTGTGTATGTTAATGATCTGTATGTTAATGAGCTTCATGCTAATGAGCTGTATGTTAATGAGATGTATGTTAATGAGCTGTGTGTGTATGTTAATGAGCTTCATGCTAATTAGCTGTATGTTAATGAGATGAAGTAGAAGAAGAAGAAGAAGAAGAAGAAGAAGAAGAACTCAAGGGCACACTAGTAGTGGTGTGGTTTCAGGCGGGATTTGAACTCACAACCTTCCGATCACAAGTCCAACTCACTATCCACTAGACCACCACTACCCACTAAGAAGAAGAAGAAGAAGAAGAAGAAGAAGAAGAAGAAGAAGAAGAAGAAGAAGAAGAAGAACTCAAGGGCACACTAGTAGTGGTGTGGTTTCAGGCGGGATTTGAACTCACAACCTTCCGATCACAAGTCCAACTCACTATCCACTAGACCACCACTACCCACTAAGAAGAAGAAGAAGAAGAAGAAGAAGAAGAAGAAGAAGAAGAAGAAGAAGAAGAAGAAGAACACACACTAAAATAAAATAGAGTCACATTACGGGGCGTATAACTCTGGCTATGAATGTGTTAGAAACACGCGGTTTTCATATTTAAGTTCATTAGGTCTACACGGTCATTTTAAGCCTAACCCCAGCCCTCTACGACCCCGGGAAGTCATGTTAAACTGAAGTTACAGACGACAAGAAGTCCAAAATAGATAGGGAAATAGAGTCACACTACGGGGCGTATAACTCTGGCTATGAATGTGTTAGAAACACGCGGTTTTCATATTTAAGTTCATTAGGTCTACACGGTCATTTTAAGCCTAACCCCGGGTCTCTGCGACCCCGGGAAGTCATGTTAAACTGAAGTTACAGACGACAGATGTGTCAAAAAAACAAAAAAATGCTAATGCTAAATAAACATGCTAATTAGCTGTATGTTAATGAGATGTATGTTAATTAGCTGTGTGTATGTTAATGAGCTGTATGCTAATGAGATTCATGCTAATGAGATTCATGCTAATGAGCTGTATGTTAATGAGCTGTATGTTAATGAGCTGTGTGTGTATGTTAATGAGCTGTATGTTAATGAGCTTCATGCTAATGAGCTGTATGTTAATGAGATGTATGTTAATGAGCTGTGTGTGTATGTTAATGAGCTGTATGTTAATGAGCTTCATGCTAATGAGCTGTATGTTAATGAGATGTATGTTAATGAGCTGTGTGTGTATGTTAATGAGCTGTATGTTAATGAGATTCATGCTAATGAGCTGTATGTTAATGAGCTGTATGTTAATGAGCTGTGTGTGTATGTTAATGAGCTGTATGTTAATGAGCTGTATGTTAATGAGCTGTGTGTGTATGTTAATGAGCTGTATGTTAATGAGCTTCATGCTAATTAGCTGTATGTTAATGAGATGTATGTTAATTAGCTGTGTGTGTATGTTAATGAGCTGTATGCTAATGAGCTTCATGCTAATGAGATTCATGCTAATGAGCTGTATGTTAATGAGCTGTATGTTAATGAGCTGTATGTTAATGAGCTGTGTGTGTATGTTAATGAGCTGTATGTTAATGAGCTGTGTGTGTATGTTAATGAGCTGTATGTTAATGAGCTGTATGTTAATGAGCTGTATGTTAATGAGCTGTGTGTGTATGCTAATGAGCTGTATGTTAATGAGCTGTATGTTAATGAGCTGTGTGTGTATGTTAATGAGCTGTATGTTAATGAGCTTCATGCTAATGAGCTGTATGTTAATGAGCTGTATGTTAATGAGCTGTGTGTGTATGTTAATGAGCTGTATGTTAATGAGCTTCATGCTAATGAGCTGTATGTTAATGAGATGTATGTTAATGAGCTGTGTGTATGTTAATGATCTGTATGTTAATGAGCTTCATGCTAATGAGCTGTATGTTAATGAGATGTATGTTAATGAGCTGTGTGTATGTTAATGATCTGTATGTTAATGAGCTTCATGCTAATGAGCTGTATGTTAATGAGATGTATGTTAATGAGCTGTGTGTGTATGTTAATGAGCTTCATGCTAATTAGCTGTATGTTAATGAGATGAAGTAGAAGAAGAAGAAGAAGAAGAAGAAGAAGAAGAAGAACTCAAGGGCACACTAGTAGTGGTGTGGTTTCAGGCGGGATTTGAACGACCCCGGGAAGTCATGTTAAACTGAAGTTACAGACGACAAGAAGTCCAAAATAGATAGGGAAATAGAGTCACACTACGGGGCGTATAACTCTGGCTATGAATGTGTTAGAAACACGCGGTTTTCATATTTAAGTTCATTAGGTCTACACGGTCATTTTAAGCCTAACCCCGGGTCTCTGCGACCCCGGGAAGTCATGTTAAACTGAAGTTACAGACGACAGATGTGTCAAAAAAACAAAAAAATGCTAATGCTAAATAAACATGCTAATTAGCTGTATGTTAATGAGATGTATGTTAATTAGCTGTGTGTATGTTAATGAGCTGTATGCTAATGAGATTCATGCTAATGAGATTCATGCTAATGAGCTGTATGTTAATGAGCTGTATGTTAATGAGCTGTGTGTATGTTAATGAGCTGTATGTTAATGAGCTTCATGCTAATGAGCTGTATGTTAATGAGATGTATGTTAATGAGCTGTGTGTGTATGTTAATGAGCTGTATGTTAATGAGCTTCATGCTAATGAGCTGTATGTTAATGAGATGTATGTTAATGAGCTGTGTGTGTATGTTAATGAGCTGTATGTTAATGAGATTCATGCTAATGAGCTGTATGTTAATGAGCTGTATGTTAATGAGCTGTGTGTGTATGTTAATGAGCTGTATGTTAATGAGCTGTATGTTAATGAGCTGTGTGTGTATGTTAATGAGCTGTATGTTAATGAGCTTCATGCTAATTAGCTGTATGTTAATGAGATGTATGTTAATTAGCTGTGTGTGTATGTTAATGAGCTGTATGCTAATGAGCTTCATGCTAATGAGATTCATGCTAATGAGCTGTATGTTAATGAGCTGTATGTTAATGAGCTGTATGTTAATGAGCTGTGTGTGTATGTTAATGAGCTGTATGTTAATGAGCTGTGTGTGTATGTTAATGAGCTGTATGTTAATGAGCTGTGTGTGTATGTTAATGAGCTGTATGTTAATGAGCTTCATGCTAATGAGCTGTATGTTAATGAGATGTATGTTAATGAGCTGTGTGTATGTTAATGATCTGTATGTTAATGAGCTTCATGCTAATGAGCTGTATGTTAATGAGATGTATGTTAATGAGCTGTGTGTATGTTAATGATCTGTATGTTAATGAGCTTCATGCTAATGAGCTGTATGTTAATGAGATGTATGTTAATGAGCTGTGTGTGTATGTTAATGAGCTTCATGCTAATTAGCTGTATGTTAATGAGATGAAGTAGAAGAAGAAGAAGAAGAAGAAGAAGAAGAAGAAGAACTCAAGGGCACACTAGTAGTGGTGTGGTTTCAGGCGGGATTTGAACTCACAACCTTCCGATCACAAGTCCAACTCACTATCCACTAGACCACCACTACCCACTAAGAAGAAGAAGAAGAAGAAGAAGAAGAAGAAGAAGAAGAACTCAAGGGCACACTAGTAGTGGTGTGGTTTCAGGCGGGATTTGAACTCACAACCTTCCGATCACAAGTCCAACTCACTATCCACTAGACCACCACTACCCACTAAGAAGAAGAAGAAGAAGAAGAAGAAGAAGAAGAAGAAGAAGAAGAAGAAGAAGAAGAAGAACACACACTAAAATAAAATAGAGTCACATTACGGGGCGTATAACTCTGGCTATGAATGTGTTAGAAACACGCGGTTTTCATATTTAAGTTCATTAGGTCTACACGGTCATTTTAAGCCTAACCCCGGGTCTCTGCGACCCCGGGAAGTCATGTTAAACTGAAGTTACAGACGACAGATGTGTCAAAAAAACAAAAAAATGCTAATGCTAAATAAACATGCTAATTAGCTGTATGTTAATGAGATGTATGTTAATTAGCTGTGTGTATGTTAATGAGCTGTATGCTAATGAGATTCATGCTAATGAGATTCATGCTAATGAGCTGTATGTTAATGAGCTGTATGTTAATGAGCTGTGTGTGTATGTTAATGAGCTGTATGTTAATGAGCTTCATGCTAATGAGCTGTATGTTAATGAGATGTATGTTAATGAGCTGTGTGTGTATGTTAATGAGCTGTATGTTAATGAGCTTCATGCTAATGAGCTGTATGTTAATGAGATGTATGTTAATGAGCTGTGTGTGTATGTTAATGAGCTGTATGTTAATGAGATTCATGCTAATGAGCTGTATGTTAATGAGCTGTATGTTAATGAGCTGTGTGTGTATGTTAATGAGCTGTATGTTAATGAGCTGTATGTTAATGAGCTGTGTGTGTATGTTAATGAGCTGTATGTTAATGAGCTTCATGCTAATTAGCTGTATGTTAATGAGATGTATGTTAATTAGCTGTGTGTGTATGTTAATGAGCTGTATGCTAATGAGCTTCATGCTAATGAGATTCATGCTAATGAGCTGTATGTTAATGAGCTGTATGTTAATGAGCTGTATGTTAATGAGCTGTATGTTAATGAGCTGTGTGTGTATGTTAATGAGCTGTATGTTAATGAGCTGTGTGTGTATGTTAATGAGCTGTATGTTAATGAGCTGTATGTTAATGAGCTGTATGTTAATGAGCTGTGTGTGTATGTTAATGAGCTGTATGTTAATGAGCTTCATGCTAATGAGCTGTATGTTAATGAGCTGTATGTTAATGAGCTGTGTGTATGTTAATGATCTGTATGTTAATGAGCTTCATGCTAATGAGCTGTATGTTAATGAGATGTATGTTAATGAGCTGTGTGTGTATGTTAATGAGCTTCATGCTAATTAGCTGTATGTTAATGAGATGAAGTAGAAGAAGAAGAAGAAGAAGAAGAAGAAGAAGAAGAACTCAAGGGCACACTAGTAGTGGTGTGGTTTCAGGCGGGATTTGAACTCACAACCTTCCGATCACAAGTCCAACTCACTATCCACTAGACCACCACTACCCACTAAGAAGAAGAAGAAGAAGAAGAAGAAGAAGAAGAAGAAGAAGAAGAACTCAAGGGCACACTAGTAGTGGTGTGGTTTCAGGCGGGATTTGAACTCACAACCTTCCGATCACAAGTCCAACTCACTATCCACTAGACCACCACTACCCACTAAGAAGAAGAAGAAGAAGAAGAAGAAGAAGAAGAAGAAGAAGAAGAAGAAGAACACACACTAAAATAAAATAGAGTCACATTACGGGGCGTATAACTCTGGCTATGAATGTGTTAGAAACACGCGGTTTTCATATTTAAGTTCATTAGGTCTACACGGTCATTTTAAGCCTAACCCCAGCCCTCTACGACCCCGGGAAGTCATGTTAAACTGAAGTTACAGACGACAAGAAGTCCAAAATAGATAGGGAAATAGAGTCACACTACGGGGCGTATAACTCTGGCTATGAATGTGTTAGAAACACGCGGTTTTCATATTTAAGTTCATTAGGTCTACACGGTCATTTTAAGCCTAACCCCAGCCCTCTACGACCCCGGGAAGTCATGTTAAACTGAAGTTACAGACGACAAGAAGTCCAAAATAGATAGGGAAATAGAGTCACACTACGGGGCGTATAACTCTGGCTATGAATGTGTTAGAAACACGCGGTTTTCATATTTAAGTTCATTAGGTCTACACGGTCATTTTAAGCCTAACCCCGGGTCTCTGCGACCCCGGGAAGTCATGTTAAACTGAAGTTACAGACGACAGATGTGTCAAAAAAACAAAAAAATGCTAATGCTAAATAAACATGCTAATTAGCTGTATGTTAATGAGATGTATGTTAATTAGCTGTGTGTATGTTAATGAGCTGTATGCTAATGAGATTCATGCTAATGAGATTCATGCTAATGAGCTGTATGTTAATGAGCTGTATGTTAATGAGCTGTGTGTGTATGTTAATGAGCTGTATGTTAATGAGCTTCATGCTAATGAGCTGTATGTTAATGAGATGTATGTTAATGAGCTGTGTGTGTATGTTAATGAGCTGTATGTTAATGAGCTTCATGCTAATGAGCTGTATGTTAATGAGATGTATGTTAATGAGCTGTGTGTGTATGTTAATGAGCTGTATGTTAATGAGATTCATGCTAATGAGCTGTATGTTAATGAGCTGTATGTTAATGAGCTGTGTGTGTATGTTAATGAGCTGTATGTTAATGAGCTGTATGTTAATGAGCTGTGTGTGTATGTTAATGAGCTGTATGTTAATGAGCTTCATGCTAATTAGCTGTATGTTAATGAGATGTATGTTAATTAGCTGTGTGTGTATGTTAATGAGCTGTATGCTAATGAGCTTCATGCTAATGAGATTCATGCTAATGAGCTGTATGTTAATGAGCTGTATGTTAATGAGCTGTATGTTAATGAGCTGTATGTTAATGAGCTGTGTGTGTATGTTAATGAGCTGTATGTTAATGAGCTGTGTGTGTATGTTAATGAGCTGTATGTTAATGAGCTGTATGTTAATGAGCTGTATGTTAATGAGCTGTGTGTGTATGTTAATGAGCTGTATGTTAATGAGCTTCATGCTAATGAGCTGTATGTTAATGAGCTGTATGTTAATGAGCTGTGTGTATGTTAATGATCTGTATGTTAATGAGCTTCATGCTAATGAGCTGTATGTTAATGAGATGTATGTTAATGAGCTGTGTGTGTATGTTAATGAGCTTCATGCTAATTAGCTGTATGTTAATGAGATGAAGTAGAAGAAGAAGAAGAAGAAGAAGAAGAAGAAGAAGAACTCAAGGGCACACTAGTAGTGGTGTGGTTTCAGGCGGGATTTGAACTCACAACCTTCCGATCACAAGTCCAACTCACTATCCACTAGACCACCACTACCCACTAAGAAGAAGAAGAAGAAGAAGAAGAAGAAGAAGAAGAAGAAGAAGAACTCAAGGGCACACTAGTAGTGGTGTGGTTTCAGGCGGGATTTGAACTCACAACCTTCCGATCACAAGTCCAACTCACTATCCACTAGACCACCACTACCCACTAAGAAGAAGAAGAAGAAGAAGAAGAAGAAGAAGAAGAAGAAGAAGAAGAAGAACACACACTAAAATAAAATAGAGTCACATTACGGGGCGTATAACTCTGGCTATGAATGTGTTAGAAACACGCGGTTTTCATATTTAAGTTCATTAGGTCTACACGGTCATTTTAAGCCTAACCCCAGCCCTCTACGACCCCGGGAAGTCATGTTAAACTGAAGTTACAGACGACAAGAAGTCCAAAATAGATAGGGAAATAGAGTCACACTACGGGGCGTATAACTCTGGCTATGAATGTGTTAGAAACACGCGGTTTTCATATTTAAGTTCATTAGGTCTACACGGTCATTTTAAGCCTAACCCCAGCCCTCTACGACCCCGGGAAGTCATGTTAAACTGAAGTTACAGACGACAAGAAGTCCAAAATAGATAGGGAAATAGAGTCACACTACGGGGCGTATAACTCTGGCTATGAATGTGTTAGAAACACGCGGTTTTCATATTTAAGTTCATTAGGTCTACACGGTCATTTTAAGCCTAACCCCAGCCCTCTACGACCCCGGGAAGTCATGTTAAACTGAAGTTACAGACGACAAGAAGTCCAAAATAGATAGGGAAATAGAGTCACACTACGGGGCGTATAACTCTGGCTATGAATGTGTTAGAAACACGCGGTTTTCATATTTAAGTTCATTAGGTCTACACGGTCATTTTAAGCCTAACCCCGGGTCTCTGCGACCCCGGGAAGTCATGTTAAACTGAAGTTACAGACGACAGATGTGTCAAAAAAACAAAAAAATGCTAATGCTAAATAAACATGCTAATTAGCTGTATGTTAATGAGATGTATGTTAATTAGCTGTGTGTATGTTAATGAGCTGTATGCTAATGAGATTCATGCTAATGAGATTCATGCTAATGAGCTGTATGTTAATGAGCTGTATGTTAATGAGCTGTGTGTGTATGTTAATGAGCTGTATGTTAATGAGCTTCATGCTAATGAGCTGTATGTTAATGAGATGTATGTTAATGAGCTGTGTGTGTATGTTAATGAGCTGTATGTTAATGAGCTTCATGCTAATGAGCTGTATGTTAATGAGATGTATGTTAATGAGCTGTGTGTGTATGTTAATGAGCTGTATGTTAATGAGATTCATGCTAATGAGCTGTATGTTAATGAGCTGTATGTTAATGAGCTGTGTGTGTATGTTAATGAGCTGTATGTTAATGAGCTGTATGTTAATGAGCTGTGTGTGTATGTTAATGAGCTGTATGTTAATGAGCTTCATGCTAATTAGCTGTATGTTAATGAGATGTATGTTAATTAGCTGTGTGTGTATGTTAATGAGCTGTATGCTAATGAGCTTCATGCTAATGAGATTCATGCTAATGAGCTGTATGTTAATGAGCTGTATGTTAATGAGCTGTATGTTAATGAGCTGTATGTTAATGAGCTGTGTGTGTATGTTAATGAGCTGTATGTTAATGAGCTGTGTGTGTATGTTAATGAGCTGTATGTTAATGAGCTGTATGTTAATGAGCTGTATGTTAATGAGCTGTGTGTGTATGTTAATGAGCTGTATGTTAATGAGCTTCATGCTAATGAGCTGTATGTTAATGAGCTGTATGTTAATGAGCTGTGTGTATGTTAATGATCTGTATGTTAATGAGCTTCATGCTAATGAGCTGTATGTTAATGAGATGTATGTTAATGAGCTGTGTGTGTATGTTAATGAGCTTCATGCTAATTAGCTGTATGTTAATGAGATGAAGTAGAAGAAGAAGAAGAAGAAGAAGAAGAAGAAGAACTCAAGGGCACACTAGTAGTGGTGTGGTTTCAGGCGGGATTTGAACTCACAACCTTCCGATCACAAGTCCAACTCACTATCCACTAGACCACCACTACCCACTAAGAAGAAGAAGAAGAAGAAGAAGAAGAAGAAGAAGAAGAAGAAGAACTCAAGGGCACACTAGTAGTGGTGTGGTTTCAGGCGGGATTTGAACTCACAACCTTCCGATCACAAGTCCAACTCACTATCCACTAGACCACCACTACCCACTAAGAAGAAGAAGAAGAAGAAGAAGAAGAAGAAGAAGAAGAAGAAGAAGAAGAACACACACTAAAATAAAATAGAGTCACATTACGGGGCGTATAACTCTGGCTATGAATGTGTTAGAAACACGCGGTTTTCATATTTAAGTTCATTAGGTCTACACGGTCATTTTAAGCCTAACCCCAGCCCTCTACGACCCCGGGAAGTCATGTTAAACTGAAGTTACAGACGACAAGAAGTCCAAAATAGATAGGGAAATAGAGTCACACTACGGGGCGTATAACTCTGGCTATGAATGTGTTAGAAACACGCGGTTTTCATATTTAAGTTCATTAGGTCTACACGGTCATTTTAAGCCTAACCCCAGCCCTCTACGACCCCGGGAAGTCATGTTAAACTGAAGTTACAGACGACAAGAAGTCCAAAATAGATAGGGAAATAGAGTCACACTACGGGGCGTATAACTCTGGCTATGAATGTGTTAGAAACACGCGGTTTTCATATTTAAGTTCATTAGGTCTACACGGTCATTTTAAGCCTAACCCCAGCCCTCTACGACCCCGGGAAGTCATGTTAAACTGAAGTTACAGACGACAAGAAGTCCAAAATAGATAGGGAAATAGAGTCACACTACGGGGCGTATAACTCTGGCTATGAATGTGTTAGAAACACGCGGTTTTCATATTTAAGTTCATTAGGTCTACACGGTCATTTTAAGCCTAACCCCGGGTCTCTGCGACCCCGGGAAGTCATGTTAAACTGAAGTTACAGACGACAGATGTGTCAAAAAAACAAAAAAATGCTAATGCTAAATAAACATGCTAATTAGCTGTATGTTAATGAGATGTATGTTAATTAGCTGTGTGTATGTTAATGAGCTGTATGCTAATGAGATTCATGCTAATGAGATTCATGCTAATGAGCTGTATGTTAATGAGCTGTATGTTAATGAGCTGTGTGTATGTTAATGAGCTGTATGTTAATGAGCTTCATGCTAATGAGCTGTATGTTAATGAGATGTATGTTAATGAGCTGTGTGTGTATGTTAATGAGCTGTATGTTAATGAGCTTCATGCTAATGAGCTGTATGTTAATGAGATGTATGTTAATGAGCTGTGTGTGTATGTTAATGAGCTGTATGTTAATGAGATTCATGCTAATGAGCTGTATGTTAATGAGCTGTATGTTAATGAGCTGTGTGTGTATGTTAATGAGCTGTATGTTAATGAGCTGTATGTTAATGAGCTGTGTGTGTATGTTAATGAGCTGTATGTTAATGAGCTTCATGCTAATTAGCTGTATGTTAATGAGATGTATGTTAATTAGCTGTGTGTGTATGTTAATGAGCTGTATGCTAATGAGCTTCATGCTAATGAGATTCATGCTAATGAGCTGTATGTTAATGAGCTGTATGTTAATGAGCTGTATGTTAATGAGCTGTGTGTGTATGTTAATGAGCTGTATGTTAATGAGCTGTGTGTGTATGTTAATGAGCTGTATGTTAATGAGCTGTATGTTAATGAGCTGTATGTTAATGAGCTGTGTGTGTATGTTAATGAGCTGTATGTTAATGAGCTTCATGCTAATGAGCTGTATGTTAATGAGCTGTATGTTAATGAGCTGTGTGTGTATGTTAATGAGCTGTATGTTAATGAGCTTCATGCTAATGAGCTGTATGTTAATGAGCTGTATGTTAATGAGCTGTGTGTGTATGTTAATGAGCTGTATGTTAATGAGCTTCATGCTAATGAGCTGTATGTTAATGAGATGTATGTTAATGAGCTGTGTGTATGTTAATGATCTGTATGTTAATGAGCTTCATGCTAATGAGCTGTATGTTAATGAGATGTATGTTAATGAGCTGTGTGTGTATGTTAATGAGCTTCATGCTAATTAGCTGTATGTTAATGAGATGAAGTAGAAGAAGAAGAAGAAGAAGAAGAAGAAGAAGAAGAACTCAAGGGCACACTAGTAGTGGTGTGGTTTCAGGCGGGATTTGAACGACCCCGGGAAGTCATGTTAAACTGAAGTTACAGACGACAAGAAGTCCAAAATAGATAGGGAAATAGAGTCACACTACGGGGCGTATAACTCTGGCTATGAATGTGTTAGAAACACGCGGTTTTCATATTTAAGTTCATTAGGTCTACACGGTCATTTTAAGCCTAACCCCGGGTCTCTGCGACCCCGGGAAGTCATGTTAAACTGAAGTTACAGACGACAGATGTGTCAAAAAAACAAAAAAATGCTAATGCTAAATAAACATGCTAATTAGCTGTATGTTAATGAGATGTATGTTAATTAGCTGTGTGTATGTTAATGAGCTGTATGCTAATGAGATTCATGCTAATGAGATTCATGCTAATGAGCTGTATGTTAATGAGCTGTATGTTAATGAGCTGTGTGTGTATGTTAATGAGCTGTATGTTAATGAGCTTCATGCTAATGAGCTGTATGTTAATGAGATGTATGTTAATGAGCTGTGTGTGTATGTTAATGAGCTGTATGTTAATGAGCTTCATGCTAATGAGCTGTATGTTAATGAGATGTATGTTAATGAGCTGTGTGTGTATGTTAATGAGCTGTATGTTAATGAGATTCATGCTAATGAGCTGTATGTTAATGAGCTGTATGTTAATGAGCTGTGTGTGTATGTTAATGAGCTGTATGTTAATGAGCTGTATGTTAATGAGCTGTGTGTGTATGTTAATGAGCTGTATGTTAATGAGCTTCATGCTAATTAGCTGTATGTTAATGAGATGTATGTTAATTAGCTGTGTGTGTATGTTAATGAGCTGTATGCTAATGAGCTTCATGCTAATGAGATTCATGCTAATGAGCTGTATGTTAATGAGCTGTATGTTAATGAGCTGTATGTTAATGAGCTGTGTGTGTATGTTAATGAGCTGTATGTTAATGAGCTGTGTGTGTATGTTAATGAGCTGTATGTTAATGAGCTGTATGTTAATGAGCTGTATGTTAATGAGCTGTGTGTGTATGCTAATGAGCTGTATGTTAATGAGCTGTATGTTAATGAGCTGTGTGTGTATGTTAATGAGCTGTATGTTAATGAGCTTCATGCTAATGAGCTGTATGTTAATGAGCTGTATGTTAATGAGCTGTGTGTGTATGTTAATGAGCTGTATGTTAATGAGCTTCATGCTAATGAGCTGTATGTTAATGAGATGTATGTTAATGAGCTGTGTGTATGTTAATGATCTGTATGTTAATGAGCTTCATGCTAATGAGCTGTATGTTAATGAGATGTATGTTAATGAGCTGTGTGTATGTTAATGATCTGTATGTTAATGAGCTTCATGCTAATGAGCTGTATGTTAATGAGATGTATGTTAATGAGCTGTGTGTGTATGTTAATGAGCTTCATGCTAATTAGCTGTATGTTAATGAGATGAAGTAGAAGAAGAAGAAGAAGAAGAAGAAGAAGAAGAAGAACTCAAGGGCACACTAGTAGTGGTGTGGTTTCAGGCGGGATTTGAACGACCCCGGGAAGTCATGTTAAACTGAAGTTACAGACGACAAGAAGTCCAAAATAGATAGGGAAATAGAGTCACACTACGGGGCGTATAACTCTGGCTATGAATGTGTTAGAAACACGCGGTTTTCATATTTAAGTTCATTAGGTCTACACGGTCATTTTAAGCCTAACCCCGGGTCTCTGCGACCCCGGGAAGTCATGTTAAACTGAAGTTACAGACGACAGATGTGTCAAAAAAACAAAAAAATGCTAATGCTAAATAAACATGCTAATTAGCTGTATGTTAATGAGATGTATGTTAATTAGCTGTGTGTATGTTAATGAGCTGTATGCTAATGAGATTCATGCTAATGAGATTCATGCTAATGAGCTGTATGTTAATGAGCTGTATGTTAATGAGCTGTGTGTATGTTAATGAGCTGTATGTTAATGAGCTTCATGCTAATGAGCTGTATGTTAATGAGATGTATGTTAATGAGCTGTGTGTGTATGTTAATGAGCTGTATGTTAATGAGCTTCATGCTAATGAGCTGTATGTTAATGAGATGTATGTTAATGAGCTGTGTGTGTATGTTAATGAGCTGTATGTTAATGAGATTCATGCTAATGAGCTGTATGTTAATGAGCTGTATGTTAATGAGCTGTGTGTGTATGTTAATGAGCTGTATGTTAATGAGCTGTATGTTAATGAGCTGTGTGTGTATGTTAATGAGCTGTATGTTAATGAGCTTCATGCTAATTAGCTGTATGTTAATGAGATGTATGTTAATTAGCTGTGTGTGTATGTTAATGAGCTGTATGCTAATGAGCTTCATGCTAATGAGATTCATGCTAATGAGCTGTATGTTAATGAGCTGTATGTTAATGAGCTGTATGTTAATGAGCTGTGTGTGTATGTTAATGAGCTGTATGTTAATGAGCTGTGTGTGTATGTTAATGAGCTGTATGTTAATGAGCTGTATGTTAATGAGCTGTGTGTGTATGTTAATGAGCTGTATGTTAATGAGCTTCATGCTAATGAGCTGTATGTTAATGAGCTGTATGTTAATGAGCTGTGTGTGTATGTTAATGAGCTGTATGTTAATGAGCTTCATGCTAATGAGCTGTATGTTAATGAGATGTATGTTAATGAGCTGTGTGTATGTTAATGATCTGTATGTTAATGAGCTTCATGCTAATGAGCTGTATGTTAATGAGATGTATGTTAATGAGCTGTGTGTATGTTAATGATCTGTATGTTAATGAGCTTCATGCTAATGAGCTGTATGTTAATGAGATGTATGTTAATGAGCTGTGTGTGTATGTTAATGAGCTTCATGCTAATTAGCTGTATGTTAATGAGATGAAGTAGAAGAAGAAGAAGAAGAAGAAGAAGAAGAAGAAGAACTCAAGGGCACACTAGTAGTGGTGTGGTTTCAGGCGGGATTTGAACTCACAACCTTCCGATCACAAGTCCAACTCACTATCCACTAGACCACCACTACCCACTAAGAAGAAGAAGAAGAAGAAGAAGAAGAAGAAGAAGAAGAACTCAAGGGCACACTAGTAGTGGTGTGGTTTCAGGCGGGATTTGAACTCACAACCTTCCGATCACAAGTCCAACTCACTATCCACTAGACCACCACTACCCACTAAGAAGAAGAAGAAGAAGAAGAAGAAGAAGAAGAAGAAGAAGAAGAAGAAGAAGAAGAACACACACTAAAATAAAATAGAGTCACATTACGGGGCGTATAACTCTGGCTATGAATGTGTTAGAAACACGCGGTTTTCATATTTAAGTTCATTAGGTCTACACGGTCATTTTAAGCCTAACCCCGGGTCTCTGCGACCCCGGGAAGTCATGTTAAACTGAAGTTACAGACGACAGATGTGTCAAAAAAACAAAAAAATGCTAATGCTAAATAAACATGCTAATTAGCTGTATGTTAATGAGATGTATGTTAATTAGCTGTGTGTATGTTAATGAGCTGTATGCTAATGAGATTCATGCTAATGAGATTCATGCTAATGAGCTGTATGTTAATGAGCTGTATGTTAATGAGCTGTGTGTGTATGTTAATGAGCTGTATGTTAATGAGCTTCATGCTAATGAGCTGTATGTTAATGAGATGTATGTTAATGAGCTGTGTGTGTATGTTAATGAGCTGTATGTTAATGAGCTTCATGCTAATGAGCTGTATGTTAATGAGATGTATGTTAATGAGCTGTGTGTGTATGTTAATGAGCTGTATGTTAATGAGATTCATGCTAATGAGCTGTATGTTAATGAGCTGTATGTTAATGAGCTGTGTGTGTATGTTAATGAGCTGTATGTTAATGAGCTGTATGTTAATGAGCTGTGTGTGTATGTTAATGAGCTGTATGTTAATGAGCTTCATGCTAATTAGCTGTATGTTAATGAGATGTATGTTAATTAGCTGTGTGTGTATGTTAATGAGCTGTATGCTAATGAGCTTCATGCTAATGAGATTCATGCTAATGAGCTGTATGTTAATGAGCTGTATGTTAATGAGCTGTATGTTAATGAGCTGTATGTTAATGAGCTGTGTGTGTATGTTAATGAGCTGTATGTTAATGAGCTGTGTGTGTATGTTAATGAGCTGTATGTTAATGAGCTGTATGTTAATGAGCTGTATGTTAATGAGCTGTGTGTGTATGTTAATGAGCTGTATGTTAATGAGCTTCATGCTAATGAGCTGTATGTTAATGAGCTGTATGTTAATGAGCTGTGTGTATGTTAATGATCTGTATGTTAATGAGCTTCATGCTAATGAGCTGTATGTTAATGAGATGTATGTTAATGAGCTGTGTGTGTATGTTAATGAGCTTCATGCTAATTAGCTGTATGTTAATGAGATGAAGTAGAAGAAGAAGAAGAAGAAGAAGAAGAAGAAGAAGAACTCAAGGGCACACTAGTAGTGGTGTGGTTTCAGGCGGGATTTGAACTCACAACCTTCCGATCACAAGTCCAACTCACTATCCACTAGACCACCACTACCCACTAAGAAGAAGAAGAAGAAGAAGAAGAAGAAGAAGAAGAAGAAGAAGAACTCAAGGGCACACTAGTAGTGGTGTGGTTTCAGGCGGGATTTGAACTCACAACCTTCCGATCACAAGTCCAACTCACTATCCACTAGACCACCACTACCCACTAAGAAGAAGAAGAAGAAGAAGAAGAAGAAGAAGAAGAAGAAGAAGAACACACACTAAAATAAAATAGAGTCACATTACGGGGCGTATAACTCTGGCTATGAATGTGTTAGAAACACGCGGTTTTCATATTTAAGTTCATTAGGTCTACACGGTCATTTTAAGCCTAACCCCAGCCCTCTACGACCCCGGGAAGTCATGTTAAACTGAAGTTACAGACGACAAGAAGTCCAAAATAGATAGGGAAATAGAGTCACACTACGGGGCGTATAACTCTGGCTATGAATGTGTTAGAAACACGCGGTTTTCATATTTAAGTTCATTAGGTCTACACGGTCATTTTAAGCCTAACCCCAGCCCTCTACGACCCCGGGAAGTCATGTTAAACTGAAGTTACAGACGACAAGAAGTCCAAAATAGATAGGGAAATAGAGTCACACTACGGGGCGTATAACTCTGGCTATGAATGTGTTAGAAACACGCGGTTTTCATATTTAAGTTCATTAGGTCTACACGGTCATTTTAAGCCTAACCCCGGGTCTCTGCGACCCCGGGAAGTCATGTTAAACTGAAGTTACAGACGACAGATGTGTCAAAAAAACAAAAAAATGCTAATGCTAAATAAACATGCTAATTAGCTGTATGTTAATGAGATGTATGTTAATTAGCTGTGTGTATGTTAATGAGCTGTATGCTAATGAGATTCATGCTAATGAGATTCATGCTAATGAGCTGTATGTTAATGAGCTGTATGTTAATGAGCTGTGTGTATGTTAATGAGCTGTATGTTAATGAGCTTCATGCTAATGAGCTGTATGTTAATGAGATGTATGTTAATGAGCTGTGTGTGTATGTTAATGAGCTGTATGTTAATGAGCTTCATGCTAATGAGCTGTATGTTAATGAGATGTATGTTAATGAGCTGTGTGTGTATGTTAATGAGCTGTATGTTAATGAGATTCATGCTAATGAGCTGTATGTTAATGAGCTGTATGTTAATGAGCTGTGTGTGTATGTTAATGAGCTGTATGTTAATGAGCTGTATGTTAATGAGCTGTGTGTGTATGTTAATGAGCTGTATGTTAATGAGCTTCATGCTAATTAGCTGTATGTTAATGAGATGTATGTTAATTAGCTGTGTGTATGTTAATGAGCTGTATGCTAATGAGCTTCATGCTAATGAGATTCATGCTAATGAGCTGTATGTTAATGAGCTGTATGTTAATGAGCTGTATGTTAATGAGCTGTGTGTGTATGTTAATGAGCTGTATGTTAATGAGCTGTGTGTGTATGTTAATGAGCTGTATGTTAATGAGCTGTATGTTAATGAGCTGTATGTTAATGAGCTGTGTGTGTATGTTAATGAGCTGTATGTTAATGAGCTTCATGCTAATGAGCTGTATGTTAATGAGCTGTATGTTAATGAGCTGTGTGTGTATGTTAATGAGCTGTATGTTAATGAGCTTCATGCTAATGAGCTGTATGTTAATGAGCTGTATGTTAATGAGCTGTGTGTGTATGTTAATGAGCTGTATGTTAATGAGCTTCATGCTAATGAGCTGTATGTTAATGAGATGTATGTTAATGAGCTGTGTGTATGTTAATGATCTGTATGTTAATGAGCTTCATGCTAATGAGCTGTATGTTAATGAGATGTATGTTAATGAGCTGTGTGTGTATGTTAATGAGCTTCATGCTAATTAGCTGTATGTTAATGAGATGAAGTAGAAGAAGAAGAAGAAGAAGAAGAAGAAGAAGAAGAAGAACTCAAGGGCACACTAGTAGTGGTGTGGTTTCAGGCGGGATTTGAACGACCCCGGGAAGTCATGTTAAACTGAAGTTACAGACGACAAGAAGTCCAAAATAGATAGGGAAATAGAGTCACACTACGGGGCGTATAACTCTGGCTATGAATGTGTTAGAAACACGCGGTTTTCATATTTAAGTTCATTAGGTCTACACGGTCATTTTAAGCCTAACCCCGGGTCTCTGCGACCCCGGGAAGTCATGTTAAACTGAAGTTACAGACGACAGATGTGTCAAAAAAACAAAAAAATGCTAATGCTAAATAAACATGCTAATTAGCTGTATGTTAATGAGATGTATGTTAATTAGCTGTGTGTATGTTAATGAGCTGTATGCTAATGAGATTCATGCTAATGAGATTCATGCTAATGAGCTGTATGTTAATGAGCTGTATGTTAATGAGCTGTGTGTATGTTAATGAGCTGTATGTTAATGAGCTTCATGCTAATGAGCTGTATGTTAATGAGATGTATGTTAATGAGCTGTGTGTGTATGTTAATGAGCTGTATGTTAATGAGCTTCATGCTAATGAGCTGTATGTTAATGAGATGTATGTTAATGAGCTGTGTGTGTATGTTAATGAGCTGTATGTTAATGAGATTCATGCTAATGAGCTGTATGTTAATGAGCTGTATGTTAATGAGCTGTGTGTGTATGTTAATGAGCTGTATGTTAATGAGCTGTATGTTAATGAGCTGTGTGTGTATGTTAATGAGCTGTATGTTAATGAGCTTCATGCTAATTAGCTGTATGTTAATGAGATGTATGTTAATTAGCTGTGTGTGTATGTTAATGAGCTGTATGCTAATGAGCTTCATGCTAATGAGATTCATGCTAATGAGCTGTATGTTAATGAGCTGTATGTTAATGAGCTGTATGTTAATGAGCTGTGTGTGTATGTTAATGAGCTGTATGTTAATGAGCTGTGTGTGTATGTTAATGAGCTGTATGTTAATGAGCTGTATGTTAATGAGCTGTATGTTAATGAGCTGTGTGTGTATGCTAATGAGCTGTATGTTAATGAGCTGTATGTTAATCAGAATCAGAATCAGAATCAGAATCAGAATCAGAAGACTTTTATTGCCATGACATGTAAACATGTTAGGAATTTGGTTTGGTACCATGGAGCACGGTTTACAGAAGGACAGGTGCAAGACAGGACAAGACAGTGCAAACCAACATCAAAGTGCAAGAGTCATAATTAATATAAATATAAAGTGCAGAGATTCAAGTGTTCAAGTGTTCATATCCAGACAGTGCAAAGCTCTCTGGGTGGGGGTGGAGGGAGGGTAGATAGATAGGGGACAGGTCAGTGTGTGTGTATGTTAATGAGCTGTATGTTAATGAGCTTCATGCTAATGAGCTGTATGTTAATGAGCTGTATGTTAATGAGCTGTGTGTGTATGTTAATGAGCTGTATGTTAATGAGCTTCATGCTAATGAGCTGTATGTTAATGAGATGTATGTTAATGAGCTGTGTGTATGTTAATGATCTGTATGTTAATGAGCTTCATGCTAATGAGCTGTATGTTAATGAGATGTATGTTAATGAGCTGTGTGTGTATGTTAATGAGCTTCATGCTAATTAGCTGTATGTTAATGAGATGAAGTAGAAGAAGAAGAAGAAGAAGAAGAAGAAGAAGAAGAAGAAGAAGAAGAAGAAGAACTCAAGGGCACACTAGTAGTGGTGTGGTTTCAGGCGGGATTTGAACTCACAACCTTCCGATCACAAGTCCAACTCACTATCCACTAGACCACCACTACCCACTAAGAAGAAGAAGAAGAAGAAGAAGAAGAAGAAGAAGAACTCAAGGGCACACTAGTAGTGGTGTGGTTTCAGGCGGGATTTGAACTCACAACCTTCCGATCACAAGTCCAACTCACTATCCACTAGACCACCACTACCCACTAAGAAGAAGAAGAAGAAGAAGAAGAAGAAGAAGAGCCCATATCAGCCAGTTGGGGGTCACAGGTCACAGGTCAACCCAGCTTTCACATTTTGACCTTAATGGCGGCGGAGGTGGGCGCGGTTCAATTTATGGGTTATCGCTTCTCGGCCTTTTGGCTAAGATCAAGTGTAGTATCTGTTCTTATCAGTTTAATATCTGATACGTCCCCTACCCGGGGACCATATATTAAATTGATTTTTGCAACAGGGAGCTGGAATCGGGGCTTGCTCCGTCCACTCCACGCATCGACCTGGTATTGCAGTACATCCAGGAACGGTGCACTCCTATCTCATGTGAAGAAGAAGAAGAAGAAGAAGAGTTCCGTGGAGAGGAACACTTACGAGTTCAAGCTATTTTTGGCAGGCTCTGCGTCTAGCCGAGCCCATATCCGTGTTTCAAGGTAAGCCAGGTGGGGGTCACAGGTCAACCCAGCTTTCACACTTTGACCTGAATGGTGTGGTTTCAGGCGGGATTTGAACACACAACCTTCCGATCACAAGAAGAAGAAGAAGAAGAAGAAGAAGAAGAAGAACTCAAGGGCACACTAGTAGTGGTGTGGTTTCAGGCGGGATTTGAACTCACAACCTTCCGATCACAAGTCCAACTCACTATCCACTAGACCACCACTACCCACGAAGAAGAAGAAGAAGAAGAAGAAGAAGAAGAAGAAGAAGAAGAAGAAGAAGAAGAAGAAGAAGAAGAAGAAGAAGAAGAAGAAGAAGAAGAAGAAGAAGAAGAAGAAGAAGAAGAAGAAGAAGAAGAAGAAGAAGAAGAAGAAGAAGAAGAAGAAGAAGAAGAAGAAGAAGAAGAAGAAGAAGAAGAAGAAGAAGAAGAAGAAGAAGAAGAAGAAGAAGAAGAAGAAGAAGAAGAAGAAGAAGAAGAAGAAGAAGAAGAAGAAGAACACACACTAAAATAAAATAGAGTCACATTACGGGGCGTATAACTCTGGCTATGAATGTGTTAGAAACACGCGGTTTTCATATTTAAGTTCATTAGGTCTACACGGTCATTTTAAGCCTAACCCCAGCCCTCTACGACCCCGGGAAGTCATGTTAAACTGAAGTTACAGACGACAAGAAGTCCAAAATAGATAGGGAAATAGAGTCACACTACGGGGCGTATAACTCTGGCTATGAATGTGTTAGAAACACGCGGTTTTCATATTTAAGTTCATTAGGTCTACACGGTCATTTTAAGCCTAACCCCGGGTCTCTGCGACCCCGGGAAGTCATGTTAAACTGAAGTTACAGACGACAGATGTGTCAAAAAAACAAAAAAATGCTAATGCTAAATAAACATGCTAATTAGCTGTATGTTAATGAGATGTATGTTAATTAGCTGTGTGTATGTTAATGAGCTGTATGCTAATGAGATTCATGCTAATGAGATTCATGCTAATGAGCTGTATGTTAATGAGCTGTATGTTAATGAGCTGTGTGTGTATGTTAATGAGCTGTATGTTAATGAGCTTCATGCTAATGAGCTGTATGTTAATGA
The DNA here is from genome assembly GCF_963989245.1 of Nansenia antarctica. Taxonomy (NCBI): domain Eukaryota; kingdom Metazoa; phylum Chordata; class Actinopteri; order Argentiniformes; family Microstomatidae; genus Nansenia; species Nansenia antarctica. Next base: position 9,432,178 of record NC_137686.1, on the reverse strand, counting down.
GATGTATGTTAATGAGCTGTGTGTGTATGTTAATGAGCTGTATGTTAATGAGCTTCATGCTAATGAGCTGTATGTTAATGAGATGTATGTTAATGAGCTGTGTGTGTATGTTAATGAGCTGTATGTTAATGAGATTCATGCTAATGAGCTGTATGTTAATGAGCTGTATGTTAATGAGCTGTGTGTGTATGTTAATGAGCTGTATGTTAATGAGCTGTATGTTAATGAGCTGTGTGTATGTTAATGAGCTGTATGTTAATGAGCTTCATGCTAATTAGCTGTATGTTAATGAGATGTATGTTAATTAGCTGTGTGTGTATGTTAATGAGCTGTATGCTAATGAGCTTCATGCTAATGAGATTCATGCTAATGAGCTGTATGTTAATGAGCTGTATGTTAATGAGCTGTATGTTAATGAGCTGTGTGTGTATGTTAATGAGCTGTATGTTAATGAGCTGTGTGTGTATGTTAATGAGCTGTATGTTAATGAGCTGTATGTTAATGAGCTGTATGTTAATGAGCTGTGTGTGTATGTTAATGAGCTGTATGTTAATGAGCTTCATGCTAATGAGCTGTATGTTAATGAGCTGTATGTTAATGAGCTGTGTGTGTATGTTAATGAGCTGTATGTTAATGAGCTTCATGCTAATGAGCTGTATGTTAATGAGCTGTATGTTAATGAGCTGTGTGTGTATGTTAATGAGCTGTATGTTAATGAGCTTCATGCTAATGAGCTGTATGTTAATGAGATGTATGTTAATGAGCTGTGTGTATGTTAATGATCTGTATGTTAATGAGCTTCATGCTAATGAGCTGTATGTTAATGAGATGTATGTTAATGAGCTGTGTGTGTATGTTAATGAGCTTCATGCTAATTAGCTGTATGTTAATGAGATGAAGTAGAAGAAGAAGAAGAAGAAGAAGAAGAAGAAGAAGAACTCAAGGGCACACTAGTAGTGGTGTGGTTTCAGGCGGGATTTGAACGACCCCGGGAAGTCATGTTAAACTGAAGTTACAGACGACAAGAAGTCCAAAATAGATAGGGAAATAGAGTCACACTACGGGGCGTATAACTCTGGCTATGAATGTGTTAGAAACACGCGGTTTTCATATTTAAGTTCATTAGGTCTACACGGTCATTTTAAGCCTAACCCCGGGTCTCTGCGACCCCGGGAAGTCATGTTAAACTGAAGTTACAGACGACAGATGTGTCAAAAAAACAAAAAAATGCTAATGCTAAATAAACATGCTAATTAGCTGTATGTTAATGAGATGTATGTTAATTAGCTGTGTGTATGTTAATGAGCTGTATGCTAATGAGATTCATGCTAATGAGATTCATGCTAATGAGCTGTATGTTAATGAGCTGTATGTTAATGAGCTGTGTGTATGTTAATGAGCTGTATGTTAATGAGCTTCATGCTAATGAGCTGTATGTTAATGAGATGTATGTTAATGAGCTGTGTGTGTATGTTAATGAGCTGTATGTTAATGAGCTTCATGCTAATGAGCTGTATGTTAATGAGATGTATGTTAATGAGCTGTGTGTGTATGTTAATGAGCTGTATGTTAATGAGATTCATGCTAATGAGCTGTATGTTAATGAGCTGTATGTTAATGAGCTGTGTGTGTATGTTAATGAGCTGTATGTTAATGAGCTGTATGTTAATGAGCTGTGTGTGTATGTTAATGAGCTGTATGTTAATGAGCTTCATGCTAATTAGCTGTATGTTAATGAGATGTATGTTAATTAGCTGTGTGTGTATGTTAATGAGCTGTATGCTAATGAGCTTCATGCTAATGAGATTCATGCTAATGAGCTGTATGTTAATGAGCTGTATGTTAATGAGCTGTATGTTAATGAGCTGTGTGTGTATGTTAATGAGCTGTATGTTAATGAGCTGTGTGTGTATGTTAATGAGCTGTATGTTAATGAGCTGTATGTTAATGAGCTGTATGTTAATGAGCTGTGTGTGTATGTTAATGAGCTGTATGTTAATGAGCTTCATGCTAATGAGCTGTATGTTAATGAGCTGTATGTTAATGAGCTGTGTGTGTATGTTAATGAGCTGTATGTTAATGAGCTTCATGCTAATGAGCTGTATGTTAATGAGCTGTATGTTAATGAGCTGTGTGTGTATGTTAATGAGCTGTATGTTAATGAGCTTCATGCTAATGAGCTGTATGTTAATGAGATGTATGTTAATGAGCTGTGTGTATGTTAATGATCTGTATGTTAATGAGCTTCATGCTAATGAGCTGTATGTTAATGAGATGTATGTTAATGAGCTGTGTGTGTATGTTAATGAGCTTCATGCTAATTAGCTGTATGTTAATGAGATGAAGTAGAAGAAGAAGAAGAAGAAGAAGAAGAAGAAGAAGAAGAAGAAGAACTCAAGGGCACACTAGTAGTGGTGTGGTTTCAGGCGGGATTTGAACTCACAACCTTCCGATCACAAGTCCAACTCACTATCCACTAGACCACCACTACCCACTAAGAAGAAGAAGAAGAAGAAGAAGAAGAAGAAGAACTCAAGGGCACACTAGTAGTGGTGTGGTTTCAGGCGGGATTTGAACTCACAACCTTCCGATCACAAGTCCAACTCACTATCCACTAGACCACCACTACCCACTAAGAAGAAGAAGAAGAAGAAGAAGAAGAAGAAGAGCCCATATCAGCCAGTTGGGGGTCACAGGTCACAGGTCAACCCAGCTTTCACATTTTGACCTTAATGGCGGCGGAGGTGGGCGCGGTTCAATTTATGGGTTATCGCTTCTCGGCCTTTTGGCTAAGATCAAGTGTAGTATCTGTTCTTATCAGTTTAATATCTGATACGTCCCCTACCCGGGGACCATATATTAAATTGATTTTTGCAACAGGGAGCTGGAATCGGGGCTTGCTCCGTCCACTCCACGCATCGACCTGGTATTGCAGTACATCCAGGAACGGTGCACTCCTATCTCATGTGAAGAAGAAGAAGAAGAAGAAGAGTTCCGTGGAGAGGAACACTTACGAGTTCAAGCTATTTTTGGCAGGCTCTGCGTCTAGCCGAGCCCATATCCGTGTTTCAAGGTAAGCCAGGTGGGGGTCACAGGTCAACCCAGCTTTCACACTTTGACCTGAATGGTGTGGTTTCAGGCGGGATTTGAACACACAACCTTCCGATCACAAGAAGAAGAAGAAGAAGAAGAAGAAGAAGAAGAACTCAAGGGCACACTAGTAGTGGTGTGGTTTCAGGCGGGATTTGAACTCACAACCTTCCGATCACAAGTCCAACTCACTATCCACTAGACCACCACTACCCACGAAGAAGAAGAAGAAGAAGAAGAAGAAGAAGAAGAAGAAGAAGAAGAAGAAGAAGAAGAAGAAGAAGAAGAAGAAGAAGAAGAAGAAGAAGAAGAAGAAGAAGAAGAAGAAGAAGAAGAAGAAGAAGAAGAAGAAGAAGAAGAAGAAGAAGAAGAAGAAGAAGAAGAAGAAGAAGAAGAAGAAGAAGAAGAAGAAGAAGAAGAAGAAGAAGAAGAAGAAGAAGAAGAAGAAGAAGAAGAAGAAGAAGAAGAAGAAGAAGAAGAAGAAGAAGAAGAAGAAGAAGAAGAAGAAGAAGAAGAAGAAGAAGAAGAAGAAGAAGAAGAAGAAGAAGAAGAAGAAGAAGAAGAAGAAGAAGAAGAAGAAGAAGAAGAAGAAGAAGAAGAAGAAGAAGAAGAAGAAGAAGAAGAACACACACTAAAATAAAATAGAGTCACATTACGGGGCGTATAACTCTGGCTATGAATGTGTTAGAAACACGCGGTTTTCATATTTAAGTTCATTAGGTCTACACGGTCATTTTAAGCCTAACCCCAGCCCTCTACGACCCCGGGAAGTCATGTTAAACTGAAGTTACAGACGACAAGAAGTCCAAAATAGATAGGGAAATAGAGTCACACTACGGGGCGTATAACTCTGGCTATGAATGTGTTAGAAACACGCGGTTTTCATATTTAAGTTCATTAGGTCTACACGGTCATTTTAAGCCTAACCCCGGGTCTCTGCGACCCCGGGAAGTCATGTTAAACTGAAGTTACAGACGACAAGAAGTCCAAAATAGATAGGGAAATAGAGTCACACTACGGGGCGTATAACTCTGGCTATGAATGTGTTAGAAACACGCGGTTTTCATATTTAAGTTCATTAGGTCTACACGGTCATTTTAAGCCTAACCCCGGGTCTCTGCGACCCCGGGAAGTCATGTTAAACTGAAGTTACAGACGACAGATGTGTCAAAAAAACAAAAAAATGCTAATGCTAAATAAACATGCTAATTAGCTGTATGTTAATGAGATGTATGTTAATTAGCTGTGTGTATGTTAATGAGCTGTATGCTAATGAGATTCATGCTAATGAGATTCATGCTAATGAGCTGTATGTTAATGAGCTGTATGTTAATGAGCTGTGTGTGTATGTTAATGAGCTGTATGTTAATGAGCTTCATGCTAATGAGCTGTATGTTAATGAGATGTATGTTAATGAGCTGTGTGTGTATGTTAATGAGCTGTATGTTAATGAGCTTCATGCTAATGAGCTGTATGTTAATGAGATGTATGTTAATGAGCTGTGTGTGTATGTTAATGAGCTGTATGTTAATGAGATTCATGCTAATGAGCTGTATGTTAATGAGCTGTATGTTAATGAGCTGTGTGTGTATGTTAATGAGCTGTATGTTAATGAGCTGTATGTTAATGAGCTGTGTGTATGTTAATGAGCTGTATGTTAATGAGCTTCATGCTAATTAGCTGTATGTTAATGAGATGTATGTTAATTAGCTGTGTGTGTATGTTAATGAGCTGTATGCTAATGAGCTTCATGCTAATGAGATTCATGCTAATGAGCTGTATGTTAATGAGCTGTATGTTAATGAGCTGTATGTTAATGAGCTGTGTGTGTATGTTAATGAGCTGTATGTTAATGAGCTGTGTGTGTATGTTAATGAGCTGTATGTTAATGAGCTGTATGTTAATGAGCTGTATGTTAATGAGCTGTGTGTGTATGTTAATGAGCTGTATGTTAATGAGCTTCATGCTAATGAGCTGTATGTTAATGAGCTGTATGTTAATGAGCTGTGTGTGTATGTTAATGAGCTGTATGTTAATGAGCTTCATGCTAATGAGCTGTATGTTAATGAGCTGTATGTTAATGAGCTGTGTGTGTATGTTAATGAGCTGTATGTTAATGAGCTTCATGCTAATGAGCTGTATGTTAATGAGATGTATGTTAATGAGCTGTGTGTATGTTAATGATCTGTATGTTAATGAGCTTCATGCTAATGAGCTGTATGTTAATGAGATGTATGTTAATGAGCTGTGTGTGTATGTTAATGAGCTTCATGCTAATTAGCTGTATGTTAATGAGATGAAGTAGAAGAAGAAGAAGAAGAAGAAGAAGAAGAAGAAGAACTCAAGGGCACACTAGTAGTGGTGTGGTTTCAGGCGGGATTTGAACGACCCCGGGAAGTCATGTTAAACTGAAGTTACAGACGACAAGAAGTCCAAAATAGATAGGGAAATAGAGTCACACTACGGGGCGTATAACTCTGGCTATGAATGTGTTAGAAACACGCGGTTTTCATATTTAAGTTCATTAGGTCTACACGGTCATTTTAAGCCTAACCCCGGGTCTCTGCGACCCCGGGAAGTCATGTTAAACTGAAGTTACAGACGACAGATGTGTCAAAAAAACAAAAAAATGCTAATGCTAAATAAACATGCTAATTAGCTGTATGTTAATGAGATGTATGTTAATTAGCTGTGTGTATGTTAATGAGCTGTATGCTAATGAGATTCATGCTAATGAGATTCATGCTAATGAGCTGTATGTTAATGAGCTGTATGTTAATGAGCTGTGTGTATGTTAATGAGCTGTATGTTAATGAGCTTCATGCTAATGAGCTGTATGTTAATGAGATGTATGTTAATGAGCTGTGTGTGTATGTTAATGAGCTGTATGTTAATGAGCTTCATGCTAATGAGCTGTATGTTAATGAGATGTATGTTAATGAGCTGTGTGTGTATGTTAATGAGCTGTATGTTAATGAGATTCATGCTAATGAGCTGTATGTTAATGAGCTGTATGTTAATGAGCTGTGTGTGTATGTTAATGAGCTGTATGTTAATGAGCTGTATGTTAATGAGCTGTGTGTGTATGTTAATGAGCTGTATGTTAATGAGCTTCATGCTAATTAGCTGTATGTTAATGAGATGTATGTTAATTAGCTGTGTGTGTATGTTAATGAGCTGTATGCTAATGAGCTTCATGCTAATGAGATTCATGCTAATGAGCTGTATGTTAATGAGCTGTATGTTAATGAGCTGTATGTTAATGAGCTGTGTGTGTATGTTAATGAGCTGTATGTTAATGAGCTGTGTGTGTATGTTAATGAGCTGTATGTTAATGAGCTGTATGTTAATGAGCTGTATGTTAATGAGCTGTGTGTGTATGTTAATGAGCTGTATGTTAATGAGCTTCATGCTAATGAGCTGTATGTTAATGAGCTGTATGTTAATGAGCTGTGTGTGTATGTTAATGAGCTGTATGTTAATGAGCTTCATGCTAATGAGCTGTATGTTAATGAGCTGTATGTTAATGAGCTGTGTGTGTATGTTAATGAGCTGTATGTTAATGAGCTTCATGCTAATGAGCTGTATGTTAATGAGATGTATGTTAATGAGCTGTGTGTATGTTAATGATCTGTATGTTAATGAGCTTCATGCTAATGAGCTGTATGTTAATGAGATGTATGTTAATGAGCTGTGTGTGTATGTTAATGAGCTTCATGCTAATTAGCTGTATGTTAATGAGATGAAGTAGAAGAAGAAGAAGAAGAAGAAGAAGAAGAAGAAGAAGAAGAAGAAGAACTCAAGGGCACACTAGTAGTGGTGTGGTTTCAGGCGGGATTTGAACTCACAACCTTCCGATCACAAGTCCAACTCACTATCCACTAGACCACCACTACCCACTAAGAAGAAGAAGAAGAAGAAGAAGAAGAAGAAGAAGAACTCAAGGGCACACTAGTAGTGGTGTGGTTTCAGGCGGGATTTGAACTCACAACCTTCCGATCACAAGTCCAACTCACTATCCACTAGACCACCACTACCCACTAAGAAGAAGAAGAAGAAGAAGAAGAAGAAGAAGAGCCCATATCAGCCAGTTGGGGGTCACAGGTCACAGGTCAACCCAGCTTTCACATTTTGACCTTAATGGCGGCGGAGGTGGGCGCGGTTCAATTTATGGGTTATCGCTTCTCGGCCTTTTGGCTAAGATCAAACTCTGGTTTCTCTTCAAGAAACGCACAGGCCTTTCGCCCTTACTAGAGACTTCTATTAAAGCTAGTCTCCGGTGGGGTGTGGGTTTTTGTGTTTTTTTTGAGAAATCTAGGGTTTTTCCTTTTTCCTCACTAGGCTCTATGCCCCTCCTTTTTTTCTATTCTTGGTCGGGGAGCACGTCTTCTCAGTAGGTGGCTTGTCCGCTGCTGGGAGGTGGCCCCCCCGACCCACCCCCCCTCTTTGAGCGGAACAGGCCGGGATCCGAGAGGAGCTGCCGGAGACCCGCGACTCTTCCAGTAGGTGGCCTTTCACCACTGGGGCAGTTCGGCCGCTGGGCAGCCCCCCTCCAAAGAGCGGAAAGGCCGGACCCCGAGAGGAGCTTCCAAAGACCGCGACTCTTCCAGTAGGTGACCAGTAGGTGGCCTGCCCGCCACTGGAGCCACTGGAGCACGAGTTCGGCCCCTGGGCAGCCCCCCTCCAAAGAGCGGAAAGGCCGGACCCCGAGAGGAGCTTCCAAAGACCGCGACTCTTCCAGTAGGTGACCAGTAGGTGGCCTGCCCGCCACTGGAGCCACTGGAGCACGAGTTCGGCCCCTGGGCACCCCCCCTCCCAAGAGCGGACAGGCCGGACCCCGAGAGGAGCTTCCAAAGACCGCGACTCTTTCAGTAGGTGGCCTGCCCGCCACTGGAGCACGAGTTCGGCCCCTGGGCAGCCCCCCTCAAAAGAGCGGAAAGGCCGGACCCCGAGAGGAGCTTCCGAAGACCTCGACTCTCCCAAGCACGCCAGAGGTGAGAGAGGGCCCAACACCCACCAGCCGACCCAGCTGAGCCAGTGGACCCCAACCAGACCAGGAGGGAGGACAACTATAACATCTAAGCTAGGAGCGAGAGGGACACAGGGGAGTGCTTTCAAGACCGTAGGTCTTTGGCCACCTGGTGTCCCCACTCGCTCTCAGGTGTCCCTCTTTTGTCCCCAGACGGGAACCCAGTTCCAGACCCAAGCCAGAGTCCAAAATCTGCCGTGAGGACCTGAGAGGAACAACACCCCTAACCTAACGGCAAGTACCCTATTCCCCCCCCCAAAAAATTATCTACAACCTCCCCCTAACCCTATTCCTCTCCCTCCTTCCTCCCTGATCCCCCACCCCCCCCACCCCACTCCAACGATGAACCCCGGAGCGATGCGGCGCTACAACGCCGTCAGGTTGACGCTCAACCCAACTGAGGAGGCTGCCATGGATGGAGCCCCCCAACAGAAGACTGCCAGACCAGTAACAACGATGACCCGCCTGGAATTCAGCAGGGCGGTTCTACAGAGAGGTATGGGCTTTGTGCCGTCTGATCTAAACTGCCTGGTGAAGCCCCCTGGGCCGAATGAATGTTTTGAAGTTAGCTTTAAAACCCCCCAACTGTTAGAGGAATTCTGGACCTTTCATAGGATTAATGAACACAAACCCCCACTTAACCGTTTTACAGCCCACCCACTAACGGATTTAGAATCAAAAGTGGTCACAATTCAATTCCACAATGAGGTGATTCAGGAATATGATATTGAGGTGTGGCTACACCGTCATGCCACCCTTAAATCGGGGGCCCGGATGGTCCTGGATGAAGACGGAGTGTGGACGGGGGCCAAGAAATGGCTGGTGCAACTCCGTCCGGACCCGGAGGGGATAGGCGGAGTCCAACATATCCCCAGCACCATCAACCTGGGGAACAACAGGGGCTCCGTCTACTACTACGGTATGCCGAAGCTCTGCAGGAACTGCGGCCAATTGGGCCATCTGGCAGCGGCCTGCAAGGCCGTGGTATGTAAAATCTGCCGCCAAGACCACCCGACGTCGGAGTGCACCACGACCAGACCTTGCAACCTGTGCGGGGGACAGGGGCATCTTTACCGTGACTGCCCAAGTTCCTATGCAAGTAGAGCCCGGGGCTATAAATCCAACCAACCACCACCCCAACCCCCACCCCCACCCCAACCCACACCCCCACCCCCACCCCAACCCCCACCCCAACCCCCACCCCAACCCACACCCCAACCCACACCCAACATGGAGGAAGAGAAGGGAGAGACGGAGGAGGACCGGCGCCCGAGCGATGGAGGGGACGATCAGAGCTCGAGCGACGGAGAAGGAGAAGGAGAGGAACCAACCGTCCCAGCACCCCCTACAGACAACCTCAACACCCACCCCCTCCTAAACCCCATGGCCACCTCCACCCCCTGCAAAAACACCATGAAGGGGGAGCCGGCCTCTATTGAGATAGCCACCAGCAGCACACCGCAGATCCACCTCCCCTCCCAATCAGACAGTGAAAATGACTGGAGCTTGGCTCAACCAAAACGCAAAAGACCACAAAAAAAGGCAATCCGGAAAAAACCAGACAAAAAGACTACTCCAGAACCCAAACCCCAACGCCATACAGGTAAGCCGGCTCCCCCCCCCAAACCCTCCTCCCCACCCTCTTCCTCTCTCCAGTCATCACATGCTCCTCACCCTGCACAGCCCACCAGCCACCCCCAGTCCATGCTCACCGGACCGTACGGGCCACCGAAAATCACCTCATCAACAACACAGATGAGGGGGCCACCAGGCAGTCAGAGGGGAGACAACCCCCACACCATGAGCAGCCAAGGGGAGGTACCACACTATCTGGCCCCCAACGACCCATTGGAGGGCCTCAACCTCATGTGCAATAGTTTAGCAAAAATTGGAACAAACCAAATCCAAGAACCATGAGGATAACAATTTCATCTCTCAACACCAGAAGCCTCCGGCAACCAGACAAACGGGAGGTCGTCTACCAGTACATCACCCAACATCAGTCAGACATGTATATCCTCCAGGAGTGCGCCATCCCATTCAAGGAGATGGACGCCACCCTGGAGGAGGAATGGACACGGGGGGACTCTCTCTGGTCAGGCTCAAACATTGATAGAGCTGATGGGGTCGGCATTTTGGTGGCCAACCCTTTTCTGCAGACCAAAAAGGGGGAGGTTGTAGAGAGCGGGCGAATCCTGGTTCTGGACCTAGAGATCCAGGGTTCGCCGCTGAGGGTCATCAATGTGTACGGCCCAACCAACGTGGCCAAGAGAGTCTCCCTTTTCAAGAAACTTCGGTCTCTCCTCCTCATCCCCACACCAGTCCTAGTGGGGGGAGATTTCAACTGTGCCCTCCGGGATGAGGACCGCAGCAGGCCCAGGAGAGACCGATCCACTACAGAACTTCAGTCCATCATAGACGACTTCCAACTGGTAGACGCCGGTGGCACCTCCCCGCCGACACACACAAGGGTGAGTTCCTCCGGGAATTCTTCCTCCAGGATAGACATGTTCTTGCTCTCGCCAGGTCTGAGGATGGGAACCCTGACCAGCCAGGCGGCCCACTTCTCGGACCACAGGATGTTGACAGTGTCCCTGGAATGGGATGGCCAAACAAGAGCGGGTAGGGGTACCTGGAGGATGAATACATCGATCCTTCAGGACCCAACAGTGGTGCATTCCTTCTCCAGGCGCTACCTGGAGTGGAGGACCCTAAAAGAACTGTTCGACTCCCCGATAGAGTGGTGGGAGATGGTTAAGGCCAGGACAAAGGGCTACTTCGGGTCAGTCGGAAGGAGGAAAGCGGCAGAACAGAGGGCCAGGTTTCAACACCACAACGCGGCCCTCCAACGCCTAAGTCTCCTACAACTGGGTGGTCTGGATGTGGCCCGAGAACTGGCTGAGACCAAACAACACCTTGCCACCCTCTACCGGGAGCAACAACAAAAGAAACAGTTCAGGGAAAAACTCCAGGGCCTGGAGGAGGAGGAGAAATGCACACGCCACTTCTTCCGCAAGGCACGGTCAAAACACAAGCCTATCCTGTCCCTATACGACACCAATGGGGACACCGTGTCAGACAGAGGCAACATCCCGGGGGTGGCAAGAGAGTTCTACGAGAGTCTCTACAACATCAAGACAACCGACGAGACTCTCATGGCCACCTTCCTGGATGGTCTGGACCGGGTCCCCGAGGGTGGTGAGAGTGAGAACCCAGAGCTGACCACGGAGGAGCTCACCCGGGCCGTGCACTCCTTGAATACACACAAGGCCCCTGGACCGGATGGGATCCCAGCAGAGTTCTACAAGACTCTCTGGGATCTCCTCAAGGAGGACTTGGCGGAGGTCTTCAAAGCCGTCTATAGGGAAGGGAGGCTTGGAGAGTCAATGAGACAGAGTACGGTCACACTGATCCCCAAGAAAGGGGACCTCAAGGACCTCCGGAACTGGCGCCCCATCAATCTCCTCCCAGTGGACTATAAAATTATGACAAAAGCCCTCACCCAACGGTTTCAAACCCTCCTCCCCTCAGTTATAGCCCCTGACCAAACCTGTAGCGTCCCCGGTAGGTCCATCAACGACAACCTGCTCCTGGTGAGAGACCTCATCCTGCACTCCCAGGAGCGGAGGTCCCCTTTAGGCCTTCTCAGCCTGGATCAGGAGAAGGCCTTTGACAGGGTTAGCCATGGTTTCCTGCAGAGGGTGCTGAGGGGCATGAACTTCCCCCAGCACCTGCTCAACTGGACCGAACTCTGCTACAACAACATCACGAGCAGAGTTCGGATCAACAACCAGTTGACAGACCCCTTCCCCATCAAAGCTGGAGTACGGCAGGGATGCCCCTTGGCCCCTCTACTGTACGTCATCTACCTGGAGCCGTTCCTACGGAAGATCAGGAGCTCCCCCAACATCATGGGCTACCCTCTACCAGGGGCCCGGGGGGAGAGGCTCAAGGTGGTGGCGTACATGGACGACATTACCATCGTCGGCACAGATAGTCGCTCCATTTCCACAGCAACGAAAGTGGTGGAGGACTACTGTGCAGCCACTGGCGCCCTGATCAATAGGGGTAAGTGTGAGCTGTTTCTGTCGCAGCACTGGCAGGAGAACCTGGCAACCTCCTTCCCTGTAAAGACGGAAAACATTAAGCTGCTGGGGATCACCTACCAGAAAGATGGAGGAGCCTCCGGCAGCTGGAAGGAGACCATCCGCCAGGTCCAAAAGAAGATCTGTGAGTGGAGTGCACGGCCTCTCACAATGACAGGCAAGATCCTGGTCCTGAAGGCTATTGTTCTTCCCATTCTCCTTTACCTGGGCAGGGTGTTTCCCCCAGACAGAGCAGTATCCAAAACCATCGAAAGGATCATGTTTACCTTTGTCTGGGGGAGCCAGATGGAAAAACTAAAACGCACCACCCTGTACAAAACAGTGGAGAATGGGGGGAAAGGGGTCCCAGACATCCTAAACATCATTAGGGCACAGGGACTCTCCAACCTCATCAACAACATCAACAACAAAGATAGGAAAGCCAGGTTCTTTGAAATATACTATGCCACACCCATCCTCCGGACACTCAGGGTGACCGCATCAATAAATCACACTGTGCCCTACAGCTGGGACCCCCCTCCAGTCTACAAGATATGGAGGGACTTTGCCTTCAAGACAGGATTGTCCGCGGCTGGGCTGGCCTCATGGAAATACAAAGACATTATGACCTTCATAAGGTCGAAGGAAACCATTACTCACCCCAAGGCCAGCACAGCCGTGGACTCCAAACAGGTATGGAAAAACATTAATCATAAATGTACTAACAATAAACAAAAAGACATTGCCTGGATGGCTGCTCATGGTTGTCTCCCCACTAGGGAATTCTTGCATAGGCGGCACATCGCAACGACTGATAAATGCCCCCACGGATGCACGGACACAGAACACATTAACCACCTGTTCTGTGAGTGCTCCGTGGCCAGGCGGGTCTGGGCCCTGTTTGTTCCCTCTGTCTCCCTAAACAGCCTGCTGACCCTGCCCCGCTTGACGAGCGAGAACATCCTGTATGGTCCTCCCGGGGGGTGCACAACCCCCCAACTACAACAACAGTGGAGGATCATCAGCGCCGTCAAGCAGGTACTCTGGGAGACGAGGAACATCAGGGTCTATCAGAAACAGAGCGTCCACCTGACAACCCTGAGGAGGAGAATCACCCTCTGCCTCAGGGACCATGCTATTGTTGACTTTAAAAATAACCCGGATCAAGCAAGAGCGGTGTGGGGGGTGGAGAGATGGAAGGACGTCATCCTCTAAATCCCCCCCCCATGCCGCGCCGCATCGCCCAACCCCCCCCCACCCCGGGCCTACCTCACTACACCACCAGTTCCTGCACTATCACCTTCACCACCGTTCCAGCACAAGCCCTGGTCAGCAGTATCACCATCACAAGGACCAGGAGAGGAGCAGCGCACAACACCAACAGGGAAGTTTACTGCACCTTCCACCACCTACACATGTACACAGCACTGACCCACTTCCTACCCTCACCAGAATATCACCACACACAACCCACAGCCGAACCAGCCGTCTCTGCCAGCACCACCAGCACCAGGATGACCAACACCACTGGGTCACAGGGAAGTACTGATCACCCGCCTGACACCAAAATGCACACTACACAAACCATGCACACCTCCCTTCTCTCACTCCTGTATCTTTTCAGGCACATGTCATATCCAGCTCTGACACCTACCCAGGCTTCCAGACCCAGGAGCAGAGACCGGCGGGAACCACCACGTCACCCCAGCACCAACCCCAGGTTCCAACTCAGCGACCCCAAACCCCCTGTTCCGGGCCCCCCCCCCCCAACTCCAGGCCCCCAGCTACAGGCCCAGTCCCCTACCCGCCAACCCCCAATCCCCAGCCCGGAACAAGCTGAGAAGAGCCAGGGAGCCTTTTCCCTGGATAAGCTGTGTACAGGTTTTTCGCCTCTGCTTGCCTGCCATGCGCCGAGCTCTCTGGGCCTCTCCTCGGGGGCCTCCGGTCGGCCTGCGTGCTCAATCTGCTCCGCCGCTGGGGCGCCTGGTCCGGCTAGCCTCGTGAAGGGCTACAGGAGTCTGAGCCTGGTGGGCTGGGCCGGATGCGCCGGTGGTGGGGCGGGTCGGGTGAGTCGGGTGTGTGGGGTCCCTCGGGGGAGGGAGGTGGGGGAGCCACGGCTTTGCACTGGTGGGCAAACTGGATAGTAGTCGCTCTACAACTAGAGGGCTGCAGGGGAATTTTTTTCCCGGATGCACAGCGAACAGGTTTTTTACCCCTGCCTCCTACCGACACTGGAACCTGGACACTGAACACTGAACACTGAACATTACACTACACTGGACAATACACTGAACACTGAGCACTTTAGTTAGTTTAATGTTGGTTGTTGTTGAATGTAATGTCTTAAATGTCTGATTGTTTGATTAATTGATTGTATATACGGTGTTGTGTTTTTATAAAAACCAATAAAAAACACCTGTTCTTATCAGTTTAATATCTGATACGTCCCCTACCCGGGGACCATATATTAAATTGATTTTTGCAACAGGGAGCTGGAATCGGGGCTTGCTCCGTCCACTCCACGCATCGACCTGGTATTGCAGTACATCCAGGAACGGTGCACTCCTATCTCATGTGAAGAAGAAGAAGAAGAAGAAGAGTTCCGTGGAGAGGAACACTTACGAGTTCAAGCTATTTTTGGCAGGCTCTGCGTCTAGCCGAGCCCATATCCGTGTTTCAAGGTAAGCCAGGTGGGGGTCACAGGTCAACCCAGCTTTCACACTTTGACCTGAATGGTGTGGTTTCAGGCGGGATTTGAACACACAACCTTCCGATCACAAGAAGAAGAAGAAGAAGAAGAAGAAGAAGAAGAACTCAAGGGCACACTAGTAGTGGTGTGGTTTCAGGCGGGATTTGAACTCACAACCTTCCGATCACAAGTCCAACTCACTATCCACTAGACCACCACTACCCACGAAGAAGAAGAAGAAGAAGAAGAAGAAGAAGAAGAAGAAGAAGAAGAAGAAGAAGAAGAAGAAGAAGAAGAAGAAGAAGAAGAAGAAGAAGAAGAAGAAGAAGAAGAAGAAGAAGAAGAAGAAGAAGAAGAAGAAGAAGAAGAAGAAGAAGAAGAAGAAGAAGAAGAAGAAGAAGAAGAAGAAGAAGAAGAAGAAGAAGAAGAAGAAGAAGAAGAAGAAGAAGAAGAAGAGAAGAAGAAGAAGAAGAAGAAGAAGAAGAAGAAGAAGAAGAAGAAGAAGAAAGAAGAAGAAGAAGAAGAAGAAGAAGAAGAAGAAGAAGAAGAAGAAGAAGAAGAAGAAGAAGAAGAACACACACTAAAATAAAATAGAGTCACATTACGGGGCGTATAACTCTGGCTATGAATGTGTTAGAAACACGCGGTTTTCATATTTAAGTTCATTAGGTCTACACGGTCATTTTAAGCCTAACCCCAGCC
This sequence comes from Nansenia antarctica, assembly GCF_963989245.1. Taxonomy (NCBI): domain Eukaryota; kingdom Metazoa; phylum Chordata; class Actinopteri; order Argentiniformes; family Microstomatidae; genus Nansenia; species Nansenia antarctica. The sequence continues at coordinate 9,416,583 of NC_137686.1, read as the reverse complement.
CTCTACGACCCCGGGAAGTCATGTTAAACTGAAGTTACAGACGACAAGAAGTCCAAAATAGATAGGGAAATAGAGTCACACTACGGGGCGTATAACTCTGGCTATGAATGTGTTAGAAACACGCGGTTTTCATATTTAAGTTCATTAGGTCTACACGGTCATTTTAAGCCTAACCCCGGGTCTCTGCGACCCCGGGAAGTCATGTTAAACTGAAGTTACAGACGACAGATGTGTCAAAAAAACAAAAAAATGCTAATGCTAAATAAACATGCTAATTAGCTGTATGTTAATGAGATGTATGTTAATTAGCTGTGTGTATGTTAATGAGCTGTATGCTAATGAGATTCATGCTAATGAGATTCATGCTAATGAGCTGTATGTTAATGAGCTGTATGTTAATGAGCTGTGTGTGTATGTTAATGAGCTGTATGTTAATGAGCTTCATGCTAATGAGCTGTATGTTAATGAGATGTATGTTAATGAGCTGTGTGTGTATGTTAATGAGCTGTATGTTAATGAGCTTCATGCTAATGAGCTGTATGTTAATGAGATGTATGTTAATGAGCTGTGTGTGTATGTTAATGAGCTGTATGTTAATGAGATTCATGCTAATGAGCTGTATGTTAATGAGCTGTATGTTAATGAGCTGTGTGTGTATGTTAATGAGCTGTATGTTAATGAGCTGTATGTTAATGAGCTGTGTGTATGTTAATGAGCTGTATGTTAATGAGCTTCATGCTAATTAGCTGTATGTTAATGAGATGTATGTTAATTAGCTGTGTGTGTATGTTAATGAGCTGTATGCTAATGAGCTTCATGCTAATGAGATTCATGCTAATGAGCTGTATGTTAATGAGCTGTATGTTAATGAGCTGTATGTTAATGAGCTGTGTGTGTATGTTAATGAGCTGTATGTTAATGAGCTGTGTGTGTATGTTAATGAGCTGTATGTTAATGAGCTGTATGTTAATGAGCTGTATGTTAATGAGCTGTGTGTGTATGTTAATGAGCTGTATGTTAATGAGCTTCATGCTAATGAGCTGTATGTTAATGAGCTGTATGTTAATGAGCTGTGTGTGTATGTTAATGAGCTGTATGTTAATGAGCTTCATGCTAATGAGCTGTATGTTAATGAGCTGTATGTTAATGAGCTGTGTGTGTATGTTAATGAGCTGTATGTTAATGAGCTTCATGCTAATGAGCTGTATGTTAATGAGATGTATGTTAATGAGCTGTGTGTATGTTAATGATCTGTATGTTAATGAGCTTCATGCTAATGAGCTGTATGTTAATGAGATGTATGTTAATGAGCTGTGTGTGTATGTTAATGAGCTTCATGCTAATTAGCTGTATGTTAATGAGATGAAGTAGAAGAAGAAGAAGAAGAAGAAGAAGAAGAAGAACTCAAGGGCACACTAGTAGTGGTGTGGTTTCAGGCGGGATTTGAACGACCCCGGGAAGTCATGTTAAACTGAAGTTACAGACGACAAGAAGTCCAAAATAGATAGGGAAATAGAGTCACACTACGGGGCGTATAACTCTGGCTATGAATGTGTTAGAAACACGCGGTTTTCATATTTAAGTTCATTAGGTCTACACGGTCATTTTAAGCCTAACCCCGGGTCTCTGCGACCCCGGGAAGTCATGTTAAACTGAAGTTACAGACGACAGATGTGTCAAAAAAACAAAAAATGCTAATGCTAAATAAACATGCTAATTAGCTGTATGTTAATGAGATGTATGTTAATTAGCTGTGTGTATGTTAATGAGCTGTATGCTAATGAGATTCATGCTAATGAGATTCATGCTAATGAGCTGTATGTTAATGAGCTGTATGTTAATGAGCTGTGTGTATGTTAATGAGCTGTATGTTAATGAGCTTCATGCTAATGAGCTGTATGTTAATGAGATGTATGTTAATGAGCTGTGTGTGTATGTTAATGAGCTGTATGTTAATGAGCTTCATGCTAATGAGCTGTATGTTAATGAGATGTATGTTAATGAGCTGTGTGTGTATGTTAATGAGCTGTATGTTAATGAGATTCATGCTAATGAGCTGTATGTTAATGAGCTGTATGTTAATGAGCTGTGTGTGTATGTTAATGAGCTGTATGTTAATGAGCTGTATGTTAATGAGCTGTGTGTGTATGTTAATGAGCTGTATGTTAATGAGCTTCATGCTAATTAGCTGTATGTTAATGAGATGTATGTTAATTAGCTGTGTGTGTATGTTAATGAGCTGTATGCTAATGAGCTTCATGCTAATGAGATTCATGCTAATGAGCTGTATGTTAATGAGCTGTATGTTAATGAGCTGTATGTTAATGAGCTGTGTGTGTATGTTAATGAGCTGTATGTTAATGAGCTGTGTGTGTATGTTAATGAGCTGTATGTTAATGAGCTGTATGTTAATGAGCTGTATGTTAATGAGCTGTGTGTGTATGTTAATGAGCTGTATGTTAATGAGCTTCATGCTAATGAGCTGTATGTTAATGAGCTGTATGTTAATGAGCTGTGTGTGTATGTTAATGAGCTGTATGTTAATGAGCTTCATGCTAATGAGCTGTATGTTAATGAGCTGTATGTTAATGAGCTGTGTGTGTATGTTAATGAGCTGTATGTTAATGAGCTTCATGCTAATGAGCTGTATGTTAATGAGATGTATGTTAATGAGCTGTGTGTATGTTAATGATCTGTATGTTAATGAGCTTCATGCTAATGAGCTGTATGTTAATGAGATGTATGTTAATGAGCTGTGTGTGTATGTTAATGAGCTTCATGCTAATTAGCTGTATGTTAATGAGATGAAGTAGAAGAAGAAGAAGAAGAAGAAGAAGAAGAAGAAGAAGAAGAACTCAAGGGCACACTAGTAGTGGTGTGGTTTCAGGCGGGATTTGAACTCACAACCTTCCGATCACAAGTCCAACTCACTATCCACTAGACCACCACTACCCACTAAGAAGAAGAAGAAGAAGAAGAAGAAGAAGAAGAAGAACTCAAGGGCACACTAGTAGTGGTGTGGTTTCAGGCGGGATTTGAACTCACAACCTTCCGATCACAAGTCCAACTCACTATCCACTAGACCACCACTACCCACTAAGAAGAAGAAGAAGAAGAAGAAGAAGAAGAAGAGCCCATATCAGCCAGTTGGGGGTCACAGGTCACAGGTCAACCCAGCTTTCACATTTTGACCTTAATGGCGGCGGAGGTGGGCGCGGTTCAATTTATGGGTTATCGCTTCTCGGCCTTTTGGCTAAGATCAAGTGTAGTATCTGTTCTTATCAGTTTAATATCTGATACGTCCCCTACCCGGGGACCATATATTAAATTGATTTTTGCAACAGGGAGCTGGAATCGGGGCTTGCTCCGTCCACTCCACGCATCGACCTGGTATTGCAGTACATCCAGGAACGGTGCACTCCTATCTCATGTGAAGAAGAAGAAGAAGAAGAAGAGTTCCGTGGAGAGGAACACTTACGAGTTCAAGCTATTTTTGGCAGGCTCTGCGTCTAGCCGAGCCCATATCCGTGTTTCAAGGTAAGCCAGGTGGGGGTCACAGGTCAACCCAGCTTTCACACTTTGACCTGAATGGTGTGGTTTCAGGCGGGATTTGAACACACAACCTTCCGATCACAAGAAGAAGAAGAAGAAGAAGAAGAAGAAGAACTCAAGGGCACACTAGTAGTGGTGTGGTTTCAGGCGGGATTTGAACTCACAACCTTCCGATCACAAGTCCAACTCACTATCCACTAGACCACCACTACCCACTAAGAAGAAGAAGAAGAAGAAGAAGAAGAAGAAGAAGAAGAAGAAGAAGAAGAAGAAGAAGAAGAAGAAGAAGAAGAAGAAGAAGAAGAAGAAGAAGAAGAAGAAGAAGAAGAAGAAGAAGAAGAAGAAGAAGAAGAAGAAGAAGAAGAAGAAGAAGAAGAAGAAGAAGAAGAAGAAGAAGAAGAAGAAGAAGAAGAAGAAGAAGAAGAAGAAGAAGAAGAAGAAGAAGAAGAAGAAGAAGAAGAAGAAGAAGAAGAAGAAGAAGAAGAAGAAGAAGAAGAAGAAGAAGAAGAAGAAGAAGAAGAAGAAGAAGAAGAAGAAGAACACACACTAAAATAAAATAGAGTCACATTACGGGGCGTATAACTCTGGCTATGAATGTGTTAGAAACACGCGGTTTTCATATTTAAGTTCATTAGGTCTACACGGTCATTTTAAGCCTAACCCCGGGTCTCTGCGACCCCGGGAAGTCATGTTAAACTGAAGTTACAGACGACAGATGTGTCAAAAAAACAAAAAAATGCTAATGCTAAATAAACATGCTAATTAGCTGTATGTTAATGAGATGTATGTTAATTAGCTGTGTGTATGTTAATGAGCTGTATGCTAATGAGATTCATGCTAATGAGATTCATGCTAATGAGCTGTATGTTAATGAGCTGTATGTTAATGAGCTGTGTGTGTATGTTAATGAGCTGTATGTTAATGAGCTTCATGCTAATGAGCTGTATGTTAATGAGATGTATGTTAATGAGCTGTGTGTGTATGTTAATGAGCTGTATGTTAATGAGCTTCATGCTAATGAGCTGTATGTTAATGAGATGTATGTTAATGAGCTGTGTGTGTATGTTAATGAGCTGTATGTTAATGAGATTCATGCTAATGAGCTGTATGTTAATGAGCTGTATGTTAATGAGCTGTGTGTGTATGTTAATGAGCTGTATGTTAATGAGCTGTATGTTAATGAGCTGTGTGTGTATGTTAATGAGCTGTATGTTAATGAGCTTCATGCTAATTAGCTGTATGTTAATGAGATGTATGTTAATTAGCTGTGTGTGTATGTTAATGAGCTGTATGCTAATGAGCTTCATGCTAATGAGATTCATGCTAATGAGCTGTATGTTAATGAGCTGTATGTTAATGAGCTGTATGTTAATGAGCTGTGTGTGTATGTTAATGAGCTGTATGTTAATGAGCTGTGTGTGTATGTTAATGAGCTGTATGTTAATGAGCTGTATGTTAATGAGCTGTATGTTAATGAGCTGTGTGTGTATGTTAATGAGCTGTATGTTAATGAGCTTCATGCTAATGAGCTGTATGTTAATGAGCTGTATGTTAATGAGCTGTGTGTGTATGTTAATGAGCTTCATGCTAATTAGCTGTATGTTAATGAGATGTATGTTAATTAGCTGTGGAGGAGCTTAAATCAAAGTGGGAGGAGCTTAAATCAAAGTGGGAGGAGCTTAAGTCAAAGTGGGCGGAGCTTAAATCAAAGTGGGAGGAGCTTAAATCAAAGTGGGAGGAGCTTAAGTCAAAGTGGGCGGAGCTTAAGTCAAAGTGGGCGGAGCTTAAGTCAAAGTGGGCGGAGCTTAAGTCAAAGTGGGAGGAACTTAAATCAAAGTGGAAGGAGCTTAAGTCAAAGTGGGCGGAGCTTAAATCAAAGTGGGAGGGGCTTAAATCAAAGTGGGAGGAGCTTAAGTCAAAGTGGGCGGAGCTTAAATCAAAGTGGGAGGAGCTTAAATCAAAGTGGGAGGAGCTTAAGTCAAAGTGGGCGGAGCATAAATCAAAGTGGGAGGAGCTTGTGTAAAAGTGGGCGGAGCTTAAATCAAAGTGGGAGGAGCTTAAGTCAAAGTGGGCGGAGCTTAAATCAAAGTGGGCGGAGCTTAAGTCAAAGTGGGAGGAGCTTAAGTCAAAGTGGGCGGAGCTTAAGTCAAAGTGGGCGGAGCTTAAATCAAAGTGGGCGGAGCTTAAATCAAAGTGGGAGGAGCTTAAATCAAAGTGGGCGGAGCTTAAATCAAAGTGGGAGGAGCTTAAATCAAAGTGGGAGGAGCTTAAGTCAAAGTGGGAGGAGCTTAAGTCAAAGTGGGCGGAGCTTAAGTCAAAGTGGGCGGCGCTTAAATCAAAGTGGGAGGAGCTTAAGTCAAAGTGGGCGGAGCTTAAATCAAAGTGGGAGGAGCTTGTGTAAAAGTGGGCGGAGCTTAAATCAAAGTGGGAGGAGCTTAAGTCAAAGTGGGCGGAGCTTAAATCAAAGTGGGAGGAGCTTAAGTCAAAGTGGGCGGAGCTTAAGTCAAAGTGGGAGGAGCTTAAGTCAAAGTGGGAGGAGCTTAAGTCAAAGTGGGCGGAGCTTAAATCAAAGTGGGAGGAGCTTAAGTCAAAGTGGGCGGAGCTTAAATCAAAGTGGGAGGAGCTTAAATCAAAGTGGGCGGAGCTTAAATCAAAGTGGGCGGAGCTTAAATCAAAGTGGGAGGAGCTTAAGTCAAAGTGGGAGGAGCTTAAGTCAAAGTGGGCGGAGCTTAAATCAAAGTGGGAGGAGCTTAAGTCAAAGTGGGCGGAGCTTAAATCAAAGTGGGAGGAGCTTAAGTCAAAGTGGGCGGAGCTTAAGTCAAAGTGGGAGGAGCTTAAGTCAAAGTGGGCGGAGCTTAAGTCAAAGTGGGCGGAGCTTAAATCAAAGTGGGCGGAGCTTAAATCAAAGTGGGCGGAGCTTAAATCAAAGTGGGAGGAGCTTAAGTCAAAGTGGGAGGAGCTTAAGTCAAAGTGGGAGGAGCTTAAGTCAAAGTGGGCGGAGCTTAAATCAAAGTGGGCGGAGCTTAAATCAAAGTGGGAGGAGCTTAAGTCAAAGTGGGAGGAGCTTAAGTCAAAGTGGGCGGAGCTTAAATCAAAGTGGGCGGAGCTTAAATCAAAGTGGGCGGAGCTTAAATCAAAGTGGGAGGAGCTTAAGTCAAAGTGGGAGGAGCTTAAGTCAAAGTGGGCGGAGCTTAAATCAAAGTGGGAGGAGCTTGTGTAAAAGTGGGCGGAGCTTAAGTCTAAGTGGGAGGAGCTTAAATCAAAGTGGGAGGAGCTTAAATCAAAGCATCCGGGTCACGGACACAGCATCCGGGTCACGGACACAGCCCGGATATACCACGTCATTAAACCCCTAGAGGGCGCAGTTTATACCTATTTTAGCTATAATTGAACTTGACCTTTCTACTCCGTTACACTTACAGCACCGTGTATTCCCAGGCGGTCTCCCATCCAGGTACTAACACGGCCCAACCCTGCTTAGCTTCCGAGGTCGGACGAGATCGGGCGTGTTTATTTATTTATTTTTCTTTTATTATCAAAAATACATTTCACAGATAATTTGTTCAGTTGGTTATTTACATTATTCACAAAACACATACAGATACGATACGTAAATAACACAGTGAGACATGACTGACAGCACAACACAGAATGTGGGACAGACATAGAATAGACAAAGGACGACAACAAAAAAGACCAAGTAGCATACCAGGTCTTATCTATGCCTGGCAGCCCTTGGTCAAATCAGAAAAATCATAACGTCAAACATAACAAATAAACCATACGCAAAATAATCCAAACAAAGAGACAAAAAGAATGCTACAACAAATATAGAAATGATAAAACAGTAAAAAATGATGAAGCAAAGGACATATGACACATACAAAACGGGTGATTCATGACAGACAAAAAGTGGGACAGACACAACCCTAACCCTAACCCTAACCCTAAACCTAAACCAGAATAGACAAACCAACATGAGACCAAGTAGCATACCAGGTCTTATCTATGCCTGGCAGCCCTTGGTCAACTCAGAAAAAACATAAAACAAACAAAAACACTGACTCAAAACCAAACACAGATACTAATCTTCTATATTATAACCTAACATCCCTGATCCTGTTATAGTCACCAAAGTGCTATTATTGACAAAGTGTTTACAAAAATCTGCTTTCCCCAGTGTGTGCACTAACCTAACATCCTTTTTAAATAGTGACACAAACAACTCCCACACCCTGGTAACTTTCCCCTCATAATGTGCTACATTCCTCCTACATACAATTGCATACCTTACGTGACTCAACAAAAAATTAACCAAATCTACATTCACTTCTTTCTTTTTTCCCACCACCCCAAACAATAACAATTCCTTCCATTCAATCTCATTCCTGACGGTAACCCCACAGTGTACACTTAACAACCCCTTTACTTTCACAAATAAGACAGACAAACTTGGACATTCAACAAAATAGTGGTCAAAGTTTTCATCCCTCTCTTTACATACATCACATACCCTACCTATATTCCTATCCATTTGGTGCAAAACGACATTTGTGTAAACCCTATTGTGCCTAATCTTAAAATCATTGTGCTCACATTCTACGCTATTATATTTCACACCCAGATTTGCCCATACCTTTCCCACATCAATACCTTCAAAAACCCTTTTCCACACCTTCTCTGACGCTGGCCTCACCAACCCATCACCCAGTAAATCCATGTATATCCCTTTCGTTTTCACATCCTCAAACTTGACCTCTAAACCTTTCCTTTCTACCCTTAATTCTACCATCATTTTTTCCTCACCTGCCTCTCCCTGTCCTAACATTAACATTTTCCATTCCCTACTTATACTGTCCCTAATTCTATTATACACTCCTGCAATCCCACCTTTCCTTATATCCCTATTCACTGCCCTTATTCCCTGCACTATCTCCTGCTCTGTTTTGAAATTGTTCTCTGACACTATATGTTTTATCTGTCTAAACCCTGCCTGTTCAAAATGCTTACTAACTATCATCTTGTTATTGTACTTTATCTTGGGGTTGAAAAAGATGGGCTGATTTAAAACCTCATCTTTCCCTACACACTTGTACCTTACCTGCTCTAAATATTTCCCCCATGCTTCAAACACCTCTCTATAAAACAGTGACATTCCCTCGTACCGTGGTTTATTAAAAACCATTAAAAGACCATTCACACCACACCCTCCATATCTGTGCAAATAATCCTCAAAGAAACCCATCCAACAATATTCATCCCTACCATACAAAAACTTTTTCACAATTTTGACCCTAAGTGCCCTTTTCTTCACTTCTATATCTATCAATTTTAACCCCCCATTCTTATAACTATTTATTAACACCCCGTGCCTAATTAGTGCCTGCTTGCTATCCCACAAAAAACTATTTATCACCCCATTCAATTCTTTCGTGACCCACAAAGGTAAATCTAGTGCACTCAACACATGATTCACCTTTGATAGGATCAGGCAGTTTATTACCGTCACCTTTCCCCTTAGTTTCAGTTTTCTCCTTCTCCATGAATTCAGTGCTTGTTTCACCCTGTTCAAAATCCCTGTCCATGTTACATCCCTTGCTTCTTTTTCATTCACACCCACATTCACTCCTAGCACTTTTATCATTCCTTTTGCCACTTTCAAAGGTATATCACATTCACTCATGTCTACACTCCCTACACACAGTATTTCTGACTTCTCTACATTCATTTTGGCCCCTGATGCTTTCCCATATACTTCTAATAACTTGACTACTCTCTTCACACTGTCTACATCCCTAACTGTTATGTTTGTGTCGTCTGCATACTGATGTATTAAACTCCTCCCACCCCCTGGAATATGTATACCCTGAATGTGTTTGTCTGATTTTAACAACGTCGCCAGTGGCTCTGCTGTAATGCTGTACAGCAGACTGGACAACGGACAACCCTGCCTAACTGATTTTTCTAAACTAAAACTATCTGTCAAAACTCCACTACACTTTACCCTACTCTTTGCACAACTATACAGTAACCTAATCCACTGAACTATCCTCTTCCCAAAACCAAACTTCTCTAACGTCCTAAACATAAACTCGTGCTCTACTCTATCAAAAGCCTTATTGAAATCTACACTCAACACTATCCCTCCCTCTTCCTTCATGTGTTTCACTGTATCTCTGACTGATCCTATTGTATCCGCTATATCTCTTCCTGGTATGCTATACGCTTGAGTCGATGATACTATGGACCCTACTACTGACTTAATCCTATTGGCTAAAATCTTCGCTAACACTTTGTAGTCTGTATTCAATAAACTAATCCCTCTGTAATTCCCTAACTGTAACTTACTACCCTTCTTGTATAATAAAGTAATTAACCCTGTTGCCATCGACTCACTAACCTTCTCTACCCTTTCCATTTCCTTATAAACCTTCAACAAAATCTTACTAAGCACTGCACTAAAACACTTGTAGAATTCACCTGGTAAGCCATCAGAGCCCGGGCTTTTGCCATTATTTGAGCTCTGAATGGCTAAGGTGACCTCCCCCTCTGATAAATCCCTATCACACCCTTCCCTGTCACTATCTGCTAACCTATGCTCAACTGTCCCTAAAACTTCTCCTACACTGTCATTGTCTACACTACCTTTTTTGAATAAATTCTCATAATACTCCTGCACTGTCTCTATGCAGTTCCTGCAGTCGTATGGCCTCTCTCCTGTGTGTATCCTCTGATGTTTCTTTAGGTTTCCTAGTTGACTGAAACTCTTCCCACACTCGGTGCAGTTGTGTGTCTTCTCTCCTGTGTGTTTCCTCTGATGTTGCTTTAGGGTGTTATGGGAAGCTAAACTCTTCCCACACTGACGGTCAGGGTAAGTATGTTCTCCTCTGTGAGCCTGTGGTTGTTTGTGGTTTCCTGACATGGTGGAGCTGGACTCACTGTCTGAGCCTGGGTTGGAGCTCTCTCCTGTAAGAGTAGGAACATATACAGGATTAGAAACATTTCATTCAACCTTAATTCATACAGGGGAAAACACACTGAGAACAAGGCCTCTTTTGCAGTTGCCCCCTGTCCACAATATCTATACCATTACAAAACAACACATAAGAAATACATTTGAATAGAGACATCAATACATCACTTAAAACCACAACCTTCTTAAACTCAGACATGCAATTGATACCATTCCTGTGAGTAGAGCAGATTGGGAAAGAGGTTTTTCAGAAATGAATAATGTTGTCACACCTTTGCGCACACAACTGAGTGTTGAAAACACCTCAGCTCTTATTTTTATTTAACTAGTTGGACCTCCTCTTGAGTGTTGGAACCCCATGAAATATGTAAAGAAGAAGATCTAGAAGATCTGCTAGTCGTAAACTTGTTTATATTTGTGTGTGTGTAGATGGGCAAATGTATATGTATATATGCATGCAGACATGTTTGAGAGGGAGGGGTGGGTGGAGGGGATGGAGAAAAACAGAAAATATTCATGCCTTTTTCAATGTATCAATCTTCTATACTGGAATAAAAAATATTTTAAAAAGAAGAAAAAAAAGAAGATCTGCTAGTCACTTGGCATGCATGCAGAGAGGACAGGCTTCAACATACCAGCCCATCTGGGATCTTCTGAACTAAGATTGTATATAAATAACTAGCTAACTTACTGTGTAAGAGATACGAGATAACCAAGATTAGAGACTGTCAGTGTACGTTATTGGCCTGCTGTATTACGGAAACTCAATGAAAAAGAAATAAAATGGATTGAAAATGAAAATTGCATTATGGACATTTTAATTTCAAGATCATTTATGGTTTGATTTGTGAGGCAGTATTAAGCCCCACCATCACTCCCGCACCTTAGCCCACCTCTAACACAGAGCCCCCCCCACTTAATAAATCCCACTTTAACCCCTGCGTAATGGTAATAATATATAAGGACCCATCCTGTATGCACAATTAACACCATAGAGCAATGTACAATAAATAAATTATAATAGTAGTCAAGTTTATGAATTTACCATTCAACTCACTATCTGTCTCCAGTAAATCCTCTCCTCCCTCCTCTTCTTCTTTCATCATCACATATTTCTCCTCCACTTCCTCTTTTTCCATTTCTTCTTTCACCATCGTAGTGTTTTCCTCCCCTTCCTCCTCTTCTTTCACCACAACTTCTTCTTCTTCCTCTTTCACTACCACATTAACATACAATCCATCTATCTATCTATCAAACTCTGACTGTCTAACCATCTATCTTTCCAACATCATATCTATCTAACCTTTCAACTAAACAGACTAACTAGAAATGCCATTCTGCAATATGTCATAGATAAATAAGGTCTAGATTGGAAACGAGGACACACTGTAACAGAAGTCAACAACTTTCAAAGCGACTCATCTATTCAGCCTTTGTAAATTCACCCTATTAAGTCTAGAATATCACTGTTCTTTACTCTAATATCCAGTCTATCCCATTTCGACCTCATTCAGAGCAGACATTGTGACTTTGCAACTGCAAACCACGGCCTCACACGAGTTGCACAAAGGACAGACGAAAACGTGTTGATATGAAATCAAAATACTCATCAGAACATATGTTTGATCCGTGGTGTATTCCGGTAGAAACGATCAAACAGATACAACATCTCTTCTGATTAGTATGTTCACCTCATTTAAACTTTCCTCAAGAAACAACCACCATTACGAACAATGAAGCAATGCGATGCAGGACTTGCTGTTACGAACACGTTTTACTTACATTTCTGCGTTTTCACCAATGTGGAGATACCGGCGCTGCTCCAAACGGCCCTGTCGGAAGTCTAAAAAATAAGAAATAAAATATATTTCCTCCAAGCTGGCGACCTCGACGGACTCACATCAGGAGTAGAATGAAGCATGTTATAAACACGTTGTCGTCTTTTGATGACGTCATCACCGGGTCCTTCCGGAGCTGTGTTCTGGAACTCCGCCCACTTAGCTCGGGTACATTTCTTAAAAATAAAAGCTTGTTTAAGCATTTAGAAATACTACATTTGGATAAAGTAACGCAAATGATATGCAACTACATAATTCTCCTAATATCCTAATTATTGTGGTGAAAGACTGCTGCACTGCATAAAGGGACATATAATGGATTGTACACAAATAATCTTCCAAGGCTAAACATGATTACTACCACTGTACTCAGCAACACTTCTAGAATATGGATCAAGTGAGTTTCAACCATGAGGTGTGACATACAGCTGTGTCTTGTCGTGTAATTTCTACTAATTAATCAATAATAAAGATACACGTGAGTTGCTAGGCTTACAACAACTTACCACTAAGGTACACGATGTGATGAAACAAAGTCTCCTCCGTTTATTAAGAGCTCTTAGAGAAGCAAGATACAAAGCAAAGCTCTACCTCAGTTCTGAGGGGTTACTGAGGGGTAAAAATACTAATAATACAACAATAAGGAAGACAAGATATTATCACTTCTCATCAACACAAACACATTTCCATCAGTGGGGTGGAAGCTGTTTAATGTTTGCACTTTTATTTCGAAAAATGAGAATACATTTCAATGAAAATCAATGACACACTGGCTAGTCAACTAACACAGCTTGTTTTGTGAGCCTGCTATTAATGTAAAGTATATTTTAGTTAACTAGGTAGCAGTAGGGATTACTCACCAAACCCACTGCATTACAATATATTGGCTTGTCTAGCGAATTTATTCAGATGACTAACAGGGTCGATCACTCTCTATGCTTGGGAGTCAAATGAATTGCCTGACCCAGCTGAAACCACTTTACACAAGTGTTCTGGGTCCTTTGTGTTACAGATGAATGAGGCACCTAGCAGACATCCTGTCTGTGATCAAATCGACAAACCCCTTTTTTCCTTGCTATTACATTTGAATGTTTCAGTAGTTGGGTGTATAGTCATGTTTGATCTTATTTTAATGTATGTTTTATGAGTAGTATGTTGTTGTCATTTTCATTATTGTGAGATGTTCCTTTCCAGTATTTTGTTGTGCCTTTTTAATAACATTCCACAGAAACCCAGCCAAATGGTCAATCAGCTCATGACAATAGTGGTATGGAGCTCATTACAGTGGTTATTGGGATGTAAATAGTGTCACACCTCTGGCTGATGTCTCTGTGGAAAACACTGTTTATGAAATGAATACTTTTGTTGTGTTACTTGCCAGTGAGTGTCCCCATTTGATAAAAAGGTCTTTTGATATTTTAAGGTTAAAACCACACCCAGTGTTGGAATGGGATGAATTGGATTTGGGCTTCAACGTACACTTCAGTCCAAACTTCAACATGATGACTGAGCCAAAAAACTAAAACAAAATTGTGTGCACATATTCATAGCTTTCATGTGACGTCACAGCATAGTGGAAACGCCCACCTGACGGGCAAAAGGCACTTTTTGCGGGCAAAACCCAGGGCAAAACCCACTTTTTGCGGGTTAATAACTTTGATTTCCCGTGGGTTAGGAAAATAATTCCAACGTGTCCAGATAGAGTAGAAGACAGGGAATCCAACACTATTTGAATGGAGTCGATCCTCCACTCCTATCACCGTGGACACAGCAAGGAGCGAATTCACGGATATAAATATTCCCTCGCCGACAGCGGGAGTTGGGAGTTTCGTCCAGCAGCCGGTGAACGCCCGGTTGATCGAGTTTCATATTAAAAGTATATCTTCTCGGGGTGTCAGCGCGGTGGTTAAGGGCTCAAAATGACCGTATACTGATGGTGAATTTAGCAATAATAGTCTTATGTTTGTACCACCTCCATAACCGGTGTTATTCACGGGAAAAGCCGGTCAAGGAGGCACCCTTTGCAGGTCAATAACTTTGATTCTCCGGGGGTTAGGAAAATAATTCCAACGTGTCCTGATAGAGTAGAAGACAGGGAATCCAACACTATTTGAATGGTGTCAATCCTCCACTCCTATCACCGTCGTGTATCTTGATAGTTCTTCATGAGTGAGGTGGTCTAAATAGTAGGCAGCCATGTTGAGCGATGTTGCTATGATACTTTTTGCCCGTCAGGTTGGTGGTTGCTAGGGAAGAAACCACGTGACTGAAAGCTATGAATTGCAGCGATGAACTGTCTTTCCACAACAGTATTGTTTTGTGTAAATTCTAGATCCCTTGAGCCAACATCTTGCTTCTTGTGACATAACAGAAGATTATATACACTTGCTGTTGTTTTAATGATGTTTAATGACTGTGTTATGGGCCTATAGGTACGATACTTTATTCAAGTTGTTGTTTTAATGATGTTTAAAGACTGTGTTATGGTTATAGGTATGATACTCTATTCAAGTTGCATGTGTATCTTTGTGAGAAAGGATCTGTTATAAAATGATCAGACCTGTTTCTTTCTCTCGTGCATTGCGTCACTTGCTATTAGCAATGTGTCTAAATGATCAAATACAACTCAGATGAAAGATTTATATTTGAAATAGAACATTTGTTATTTTAATAATCACAAAAAACATACTCACACACACACAAATAAACAAGTTAACCGCTTAAAAACCCTGAGGTTAAATAAATAACTATTTACAGAGAGGAGATAAAAGATCAATATTTGAAATTGAACATTTGTTATTTAAATAATCACAAATAAACACACACTCACACACAAATAAACAAGTTAAGCGTATTCCAGCAGGGTTCCAGCAGGGTTCCTGTCACCAGCAGGGTTCCTGTCACAAGCCGAGGAAGGTGCCGACAGCCTGGTTACTCTGCCAGGCTGTCCACATGGTCCTTTACTGGCACGCTGTGCTCATCCACTGCCAAAAAATAATACCAATACCAGGATACCACCTTCAGGTTTTGTGTGGATATGCTCAGATCTTGCTTCCTCTAACATTCTACACATGACAAAGATATACAATCATCAATAATTAACTGAATACAAAATGAAGCAGAATTATAACCTGCAGGAAATGACATGCCCACAATGAATATAGAATATCTCCACAACCATAAGGGCCATTGTAATAATCTTGGTATCAGATGAAAGCTAACACCTGTGGGATGTCAGAATCAAAATAGATGTTACTGTGTAGTAGCAAATAGAGCTAGGACTTTGTATGTAATCAGTATTCCAATGTATGTTTAGTACTTGTGTAGAGTTAGAAGCTAGTATGTGAGCCAGTGACACTTTGGAGAGGTTTTAGTACAGGTATGTCCAGACGGACCACCAAATTATGCCATTTGGAGAACTTTTGGCACCACCAGTGCCATTTGACCTTTCTCATGTACCAGACTGTAAAACTAATTATATTTCACTGACAGATCACTATAGGTATACATTCCATCCAAATTCAACTGTTTTCTCACTTGTTTTGAAAAGTAAACCATTCACCTCTATACATTTTCTCACTCAAAGAAAATCATACAAAGAAAATAAAGTTTGACTCAGATTTATTGTCAAAGTGAGAATATACAGAATTACAATGAAAGCAAACTTTGAAATATGAAACAGAAAATATAATCAAACATACAAAAAAAACAAAACTTGACATTTCAGAAATAACAGGTAAAAACACATCAGAAGGATATACAATGTCTGCCACTCAGTCATTTGCACCTGCAATTGCACTTTCTTCACCACAAGAATGTTTCCAGGATAGGATTTCACTATGAGGTGAATAGTGAAATAAGATACATTTTTATCTAATCATGAAACTAGGTTGAACTATCCCGTTAAAAACCATGATATCTGTGACCCCTAAACAGTCTGATACTCCAACCCTACTCCTACACTTAAGAGCAGGAATTCTGGTCTTGATCGGGGATGTTGACGGTACCACTGTAAGTTGTTGACATCGCCTTCATAGTTACAGGAGAGAGTGACGTCTGATCCTTGGAGGACATTCACCTCAGTTCTCACCGGCTGTATTGAATCCTCAAGACTATGATCTGCAACACATTCATATGGTCATTATGTTGTAAAGTTATTCCTGATGATGTTTTAATGGTAAACTGACAATCTGGATTTGATGCACCTCATGAGAAGATTTTGATGTAGAATTGTATGTGAATTATTAGTTATCTGATCGAAAACTACTTATACAATAATTCAATTGTAATGTTATCTTACTTCTAACAACATGAATATTTAAAAACTTACCAAGAAATGTTGAGAGGAGCAAAAACAATATGAGCAACATCCTGACGAAGCTTGGAAACAGACTGACAGCTAGAGACAGTGAGAGCTGAGTAGACAGTCCAACCACACGCACGCATGCACACACGCACACACACACACCCACTATTGTAACTGTGTTTGCATACAAGCCTGATTTACTTTTAAAGTTACAGCACTGTATCTGCCTTGTTTGATATTTCTCTGTTGATAAGGATCACGGTAATTCTGAACAGCAAACCTGCATCTAAATGTATGTGTGTCAATTGGCATGTTTTTGTACAGTGTCTCTGGGTTTCCTGTCACTGTGGGCTGCAGGGCGCAGTAGTAGAGAGCAGAGTCTGTCCCTTCAGCAGAGGAGATCTCCAGATCCACACGTTTCTGTTCTTTGTCATGTGTGATGTTCAGTCCTGGTATTGGGTTGGTTACTAGTCCTATGTACTCCATAATGAGGAACAGTGGTGCTGATCCAGGGTTCTGGCGGTACCATAACAGATTGTTAGTTGTGGATGAGCTGGTGTACTTGCAGGAGATGTTAACACTACTACCCTCCATAGCATGCACTACATCTCTGTGTGGGGTGATTGTATCTTCTCCAACACTTGAACCTGTGAAGGAGAGGGATGGTGCTGTTTAGTAACATAATTTCTGTCTAATATTTATCTAGAAATCCAAAGTGTATTATGCTCTGGTTGAGCATAATTTTACGCACCGCTCTCCAGGAGTTGGAGTCATTCTGGACTGAGTGTAGGTTAGGTTACTACTAACTAACACAACTTTCTCCTCCACCAACCGCTTTTTTTTAAAAAACATTCTTTATTAAAGCCGTTTTCTAAGAGTGACTCAGCTGTCTGGAGTTCATCATGTCAGCCTGAAGACTAGAGGTTATTTTTATCCCGCCCTGTTGAGGCTCATGTGTCACTCCGAGGCTGCTGAGCTACTTAAATGTTTGTCACAACTGTTACGGTTAGTCAATGTGTTTGGACCCAGATGCAGAGCAGAACAGAATGGAAACGATGCAGGATAGGATTCCAAAATAAGGTACTCTTTATTTGAGTAAACAGTCAATAATAAACCGCACAGTAAGCGATCAAATAAACGGGGAGAAAGCAAGTCTCCTAACAAGGCAAAAGGATTAGCAATAGTCATACGATACTTATCTCCTGGGCATACGAGGAGCAATAAGGCTACGACAAGACTAGGACAACACGCACACACACGACGCAACATAAGGTGAACAATCGACACAGAGGGAAAACACAGGGGGAACTAAATAGACCTAGACAATCACTCACAGCTGTTCACAATCACAGACAATTAGGACAGACAGAGAAACACTACACAACATAGGGGGCGCCAACGGGTCGCTCCAAGGTAGAGCGATCCCCAACCTGACAGTATCCCCCCCCGACGAACGGCACCTGCCGTTCACCTGGGTGCCTCAGGATGTAAACGTCGATAGTCCTCGATCAGGGAAGGGTCCAGTATATCCCTCTGAGGCACCCAGGACCGTTCCTCCGGCCCATACCCCTCCCAGTCCACCAAAAACTGAAACCCCCTACCCCTCCGCCGGCAATTCATGACCCTCCTCACCGTGTACACTGTTTGTCCATCAACGATGCGCGGCGGGGGGACAGGGGGGGGTGGTGGGGCCAGGGGGCATGTAAGGAACGGTTTCAGGAGGGACGCACGAAAGGTGGGATGAACCCGCATGGATGGTGGAAGTAGCAGTTTATATGCCACCGGGTTCACCCGTCGCACCACCTTGAAGGGTCCCACGAACCGAGGCGCCAGTTTCCTCGACTCAACCCGGAGAGGAAGGTCCCGGGTCGAGAGCCAGACCTTCTGCCCCGGGCGAAAGATCGGGGCTGGGCGACGCCTAACATGTTTCCCATCCTGAGACAGAATGAAACGGGGATGTGCTGTATCAGGGTCCAGAGTCACGTCCACTGCATACTGCTGAATCATCTTCCGCTCAGCATCGCACAACTTCTTCACTTCACTCATAAGTGTCTCCTCCAGCTGAGACACAGCTCTCCTCACAGTCCCCACATAGAGATCACTGTGGACGCTGACCTCAGACCAGTCCTTGGTGTGTGGAGGGGTGGACAGGGAAGGAAAGCTCTGGAGGAGGTGGAGGTGGTCCTCAGTGTGTGAGAGCTGCTCCAGCTCAGTGCTTCTCCTCTGTAGCTCAGTGATCTCCTGCTCCAGCTCTTTAATCAGCCCTTCAGCCCGCCTCTCTGCTGCTTTCTGCTTCTCCTCGATCACGTCAAGGAGCTCAGCCTGGCCTCTCTTCATGGAGTCCACCAGAGCAGTGAAGACCTGTACGCTGTCTGCTTTCTCTCTCTCTGCAACTTTCTGACTAAGATCTACTGAGTGTTTGATCTCTGAAACCTTCTGCAGTCGCTCCTGGATCATCTGCTGAACATCTGCCTCGGTCTTCCCCAGCTGAGCCTTCCTCTCTCCATACTCCTCTTTAATCAGCCCTTCAGCCCACTTTCTGATACAGGCCATGCAGAAGTTGTGTCCACATTGAATAGAGACTGGGTCAGTGAACACATCCAGACAGACAGAACACAGGAACTGCTCCTCAGACAGGAGACTGCTGGAGGAAGCCATATCTAGAGAGACCAGAGGAGACACCATAAAGCATTTCCTGGAATCAATCAGATCTCGATAGGGACTGTCTTATGAGATTATACAGCGATCAATAATGATAACATCATAATATTTTGTATCACATAGAAAATAGTCCTTCAACCAAATCAAAAAGTTGTACATACTGAACTGCAAATAAAAAACTCTGAGAGAGTGTGAACACAATAGCTTATCTTGACTTGTCATTGTAAGTCTCAACTCACCTGTCTGTGATTCTGTGAGAGTGTGATAGATGTCTCTGTCCTTTCTACTGTATGTGTGATAGATTGTTTGAGGACGATTTCTCAGGAGTTTGCGAGAGTCTGCTCTCCACTTTACGTCTCTACACCGTTTAGTTTCATTTCAGCTGCCTGACGTTGAGATGCTCCTCCCCTCCCAGTACAGCTCTCCTCCCTGGAACAGAGTTAACCCTTTACAGGCTGCTCTGTTTCTAACATGTGCTTTTACAGACACGCTCTTCTTACCTGTCATTTCCAATCATCATATTGTTCCCAGTCAGTATAAACTGTAATCAGAATAATATGTGTGATCAGGACTAAGGTTGCTACAGAGTTAAGACTTCCTCTGGCATGGATCACCGTGTTTGAAGCCACTTAAACACTCAAACTCTCTCTGTCTCTCTCAGGTATGAACAGTAAACAGTAACAGAAGTCAACAACTTTCAAAGCGACTCATCTATTCAGCCTTTGTAAATTCACCCTATTAAGTCTAGAATATCACTGTTCTTTACTCTGATATCCAGTCTATCCCATTTCGACCTCATTCAGAGCAGACATTGTGACTTTGCAACTGCAAACCACGGCCTCACACGAGTTGCACAAAGGACAGACGAAAACGTGTTGATATGAAATCAAAATACTCATCAGAACATATGTTTGATCCGTGGTGTATTCCGGTAGAAACGATCAAACAGATACAACATCTCTTCTGATTAGTATGTTCACCTCATTTAAACTTTCCTCAAGAAACAACCACCATTACGAACAATGAAGCAATGCGATGCAGGACTTGCTGTTACGAACACGTTTTACTTACATTTCTGCGTTTTCACCAATGTGGAGATACCGGCGCTGCTCCAAACGGCCCTGTCGGAAGTCTAAAAAATAAGAAATAAAATATATTTCCTCCAAGCTGGCGACCTCGACGGACTCACATCAGGAGTAGAATGAAGCATGTTATAAACACGTTGTCGTCTTTTGATGACGTCATCACCGGGTCCTTCCGGAGCTATGTTCTGGAACTCCGCCCACTTAGCTCGGGTACATTTCTTAAAAATAAAAGCTTGTTTAAGCATTTAGAAATACTACATTTGGATAAAGTAACGCAAATGATATGCAACTACATAATTCTTCTAATATCCTAATTATTGTGGTGAAAGACTGCTGCACTGCATAAAGGGACATATAATGGATTGTACACAAATAATCTTCCAAGGCTAAACATGATTACTACCACTGTACTCAGCAACACTTCTAGAATATGGATCAAGTGAGTTTCAACCATGAGGTGTGACATACAGCTGTGTCTTGTCGTGTAATTTCTACTAATTAATCAATAATAAAGATACACGTGAGTTGCTAGGCTTACAACAACTTACCACTAAGGTACACGATGTGATGAAACAATGTCTCCTCCGTTTATTAAGAGCTCTTAGAGAAGCAAGATACAAAGCAAAGCTCTACCTCAGTTCTGAGGGGTTACTGAGGGGTAAAAATACTAATAATACAACAATAAGGAAGACAAGATATTATCACTTCTCATCAACACAAACACATTTCCATCAGTGGGGTGGAAGCTGTTTAATGTTTGCACTTTTATTTCGAAAAATGAGAATACATTTCAATGAAAATCAATGACACACTGGCTAGTCAACTAACACAGCTTGTTTTGTGAGCCTGCTATTAATGTAAAGTATCTTTTAGTTAACTAGGTAGCAGTAGGGATTACTCACCAAACCCACTGCATTACAATATATTGGCTTGTCTAGCGAATTTATTCAGATGACTAACAGGGTCGATCACTCTCTATGCTTGGGAGTCAAATGAATTGCCTGACCCAGCTGACACCACTTTACACTTTACAAGTGTTCTGGGTCCTTTGTGTTACAGATGAATGAGGCACCTAGCAGACATCCTGTCTGTGATCAAATCGACAAACCCCTTTTTCCCTTGCTATTACATTTGAATGTTTCAGTAGTTGGGTTTATAGTCATGTTTGATCTTATTTTAATGTATGTTTTATGAGTAGTGTGTTGTTGTCATTTTCATTATTGTGAGATGTTTCTTTCCAGTATTTTGTTGTGCCTTTTTAATAACATTCCACAGAAACCCAGCCAAATGGTCAATCAGCTCATGACAATTGGTATGGAGCTCATTACAGTGGTTATTGGGATGTAAATAGTGTCACACCTCTGGCTGATGTCTCTGTGGAAAACACTGTTTATGAAATGAATACTTTTGTTGTGTTACTTGCCAGTGAGTGTCCCCATTTGATAAAAAGGTATTTTGATATTTTAAGGTTAAAACCACACCCAGTGTTGGAATGGGATAAATTGGATTTGGGCTTCAACGTACACTTCAGTCCAAACTTCAACATGATGACTGAGCCAAAAAACTAAAACAAAATTGTGTGCACATATTGCAGCGATGAACTGTCTTTCCACAACAGTATTGTTTTGTGTAAATTCTAGATCCCTTGAGCCAACATCTTGCTTCTTGTGACATAACAGAAGATTATATACACTTGCTGTTGTTTTAATGATGTTTAATGACTGTGTTATGGGCCTATAGGTACGATACTTTATTCAAGTTGTTGTTTTAATGATGTTTAAAGACTGTGTTATGGGCCTATAGGTATGATACTCTATTCAAGTTGCATGTGTATCTTTGTGAGAAAGGATCTGTTATAAAATGATCAGACCTGTTTCTTTCTCTCGTGCATTGCGTCACTTGCTATTAGCAATGTGTCTAAATGATCAAATACAACTCAGATGAAAGATTTATATTTGAAATAGAACATTTGTTATTTTAATAATCACAAAAAACATACTCACACACAAATAAACAAGTTAACCGCTTAAAAACCCTGAGGTTAAATAAATAACTATTTACAGAGAGGAGATAAAAGATCCATATTTGAAATTGAACATTTGTTATTTAAATAATCACAAATAAACACACACTCACACACAAATAAACAAGTTAAGCGTATTCCAGCAGGGTTCCAGCAGGGTTCCTGTCACCAGCAGGGTTCCTGTCACAAGCCGAGGATGGTGCTGACAGCCTGGTTACTCTGCCAGGCTGTCCACATGGTCCTTTACTGGCACGCTGTGCTCATCCACTACCTGAAAAATAATACCAATGCCAGGATACCACCTTCAGGTTTTGTGTGGATATGCTCAGATCTTGCTTCCTCTAACATTCTACACATGACAAAGATATACAATCATCAATAATTAACTGAATACAAAATGAAGCAGAATTATAACCTGCAGGAAATGACATGCCCACAATGAATATAGAATATCTCCACAACCATAAGGGCCATTGTAATAATCTTGGTATCAGATGAAAGCTAACACCTGTGGGATGTCAGAATCAAAATAGATGTTACTGTGTAGTAGCAAATAGAGCTAGGACTTTGTATGTAATCAGTATTCCAATGTATGATTAGTACTTGTCCCAAGTTAGATGCTAGTATGTGAGCCAGTGACACTTTGGAGAGGTTTTAGTACAGGTATGTCCAGACGGACCACCAAATTGTGCCATTTGGAGAACTTTTGGCACCACCAGTGCCATTTGACCTTTCTCATGTACCAAACTGTAAAACTTATTATATTTCACTGACAGATCACTATAGGTATACATTCCATCCAAATTCAACTGTTTTCTCACTTGTTTTGAAAAGTAAACCATTCACCTCTATACATTTTCTCACTCAAAGAAAATCATACAAAGAAAATGAAGTTTGACTCAGATTTATTGTCAAAGTGAGAATATACAGAATTACAATGAAAGCAAACTTTGAAATATGAAACAGAAAATATAATCAAACATACAAAAAAACCAAAACTTGACATTTCAGAAAAACACATCAGAAGTATATACAATGTCTGCCACTCAGTCATTTGCACCTGCATTTGCACTTTCTTCACCACAAGAATGTTTCCAGGATAGGATTTCACTATGAGGTGAATAGTGAAATAAGATACATTTTTATCTAATCATGAAACTAGGTTGAACTATCCCGTTAAAAACCATGATATCTGTGACCCCTAAACAGTCTGATACTCCAACCCTACTCCTACACTTAAGAGCAGGAATTCTGGTCTTGATCGGGGATGTTGACGGTACCACTGTAAGTTGTTGACATTGCCTTCATAGTTACAGGAGAGAGTGACGTCTGATCCTTGGAGGACATTCACCTCAGTTCTCACCGGCTGTATTGAATCCTCAAGACTATGATCTGCAACACATTCATATGGTCATTATGTTGTAAAGTTATTCCTGATGATGTTTTAATGGTAAACTGACAATCTGGATTTGATGCACCTCATGAGAAGATTTTGATGTAGAATTGTATGTGAATTATTAGTTATCTGATCGAAAACTACTTATACAATAATTCAATTGTAATGTTATCTTACTTCTAACAACATGAATATTTAAAAACTTACCAAGAAATGTTGAGAGGAGCAAAAACAATATGAGCAACATCCTGACGAAGCTTGGAAACAGACTGACAGCTAGAGACAGTGAGAGCTGAGTAGACAGTCCAACCACACGCACGCATGCACACACGCACACACACACACACACACACACACACACACACACACACACTATTGTAACTGTGTTTGCATACAAGCCTGATTTACTTTTAAAGTTACAGCACTGTATCTGCCTTGTTTGATATTTCTCTGTTGATAAGGATCAAGGTAATTCTGAACAGCAAACCTGCATCTAAATGTATGTGTGTCAATTGGCATGTTTTTGTACAGTGTCTCTGGGTTTCCTGTCACTGTGGGCTGCAGGGCGCAGTAGTAGAGAGCAGAGTCTGTCCCTTCAGCAGAGGAGATCTCCAGATCCACACATTTCTGTTCTTTGTCATGTGTGATGTTCAGTCCTGGTATTGGGTTGGTTACTAGTCCTATGTACTCCATAATGAGGAACTGTGGTGCTGATCCAGGGTTCTGGCGGTACCATAACAGATTGTTAGTTGTGGATGAGCTGGTGTACTTGCAGGAGATGTTAACACTACTACCCTCCATAGCATGCACTACATCTCTGTGTGGGGTGATTGTATCTTCTCCAACACTTGAACCTGTGAAGGAGAGGGATGGTGCTGTTTAGTAACATAATTTCTGTCTAATATGTATCTAGAAATCCAAAGTGTATTATGCTCTGGTTGAGAGAGTCTGCTAAATATCTAAAATGTAAACAAATGAAATGTTAATAACAGTTGGTAATCCAGCTAAATATATATTCAGGACAATGACGTATGTTCATTTGACAAGGAGTGAATTCTTACCCACAAGAGTACAAAACAACATCACTGAATAGAGCAGCATCGTAGCTAAAGCACTGTGTCAGATAGAGAGACTAGAAGCTTTGCTGAACCAGAGTGATCTTCACTTGGAACATTCACTCTTAAAGGTGAATCTGTTCTCCTCACTGTCTGCTGGGAGGGATGTTGAGCTCCTCCCCTTTAACACAATAAAATGTTGCCTATTGGCTTCAGTGAGACAACCTGTTGCCAATGCACTGTAGTGTCCTCATCACTCCACTAGGTGTCACTATTGTATAATGAAAGGGGCAACCAGAGACTAGAAACATTCTCTCAGGTAATAAGAGCTTTTTGTACAGCGTCTCTGGGTTTCCTGTCACTGTGGGCTGCAGGGCACAGTAGTAGACAGCAGAGTCTGTCACTTCAGCAGAGGAGATCTCCAGATACAGTTGGGTCTTCTCTGTGTTCAGTTTACCAGAGAGGCGAGGGTCCAGAGACTCAGCAGTCCCTCCGGTCCCAGTGGAGCCTAGGAGGAGAAGGAGGTACTGGGGAGCAGATCCTGGGTTCTGCTTGTACCATAGTAGAGAGAACGCTGAGGAGTAGTTGCAGGACAGAGTAACTTTGCTGCCTTCTTCTCCATGTACTTCATGCTGGTTTGACTGGATAGTTTGCCCAGAACTGACACCTGGAAACATGAGGAAGTGAACATTGAGTCATGACTTTTTTTAAACATATAATATTTCATTACAACTACTGAGTAATTTTTATAAATACTACTCTAAATGTCAGTATTGTCCCAAAAATAAACAAGACTATTACAATACTATGAAACAGTACACCACTTACCCATAAGTGCAGAAAAAATGATAATTGAACAGATACACAGCATTGCTGGGGTTGGACGTGAAACTGACTAGTGCCAAAGAAAGGTTTTAATGCATGAAACTGAATTATTCAGCGATGTTGGAACACATCAGCCCTGTCTTTCTGTTGAAGCTCCACCCCAAAGGACTTAAATGCAGTCAGAATTTTGTACAGTGTCTCTGGGTTTCCTGTCACTCTGGGATGCAGGGCGCAGTAGTAGAGAGCAGAGTGTCACTTCAGCAGAGGAGATCTCCAGATCCACACGGTTTCTCTCCTTATTCAGGTTAACAGACAGTCGAGGGTACGGAGGATCAGCTCTCACTACAGTCTCTTTATCTCCATATGCTGAGATGAGGAGGAGGAACTGAGGAGCAGATCTGGGATGTTGGTGATACCATAACAGACTACTTGATGTTTTAGTTAGTGAGTAGTTGCAGGAGAGCTTGACATTGTCACCCTGGATCGCATGTTCTTCCAGACTGTTGGAGAATATTTAATTTTCGTAACTGTCACCTTCAGGAAGCCAATATTGTGTATTGTGTCACAAGACAAATCTTGAGTGAGTTGTCTTGTGTATTGTTATGAACATCAATATATTATGTTTTCAAAGTTGTTGTTAAGAGGTTGTCACATATCTATTAACGTCTATTACGGTTTACTGTATTTCACTTACCTACGAATGTAAAAAATACGAAGACTATCCAACACAGCATGGTTGATGTTAAAGAGACAAGCTGACAATGAACAGAGAAGAACACTTCATGCCACTCTGGTTCTCCTCTTCTTCTTCTTCTTCTTCTTCTCCTTCCATTCTAGCTCCTCCTCTCAATGCAGTTGTACATGACATCTCCTTTCAGAGAGGATCTTCTGAAGAGGAGGAACCACAGTCAGGGAAGAAGATGTGTTAGAAAGTATAAGCTTTGTTTTTCATGTCTCTGATTTTCAAGACCAATAAGAAACAATGAAGAAAACCTCTCTCCAATCTACCCTTTGTTATGGAGTTTCAGATACATGTCTTTAATGTCCACTGAATTAATGTCAACACGTGAGAAAGATAACAGTAGTCATTGAGTTATTAACTGCCTCTATGTTTTTACAATGGAGTTAATGTGATAGTTTGACCTTATGTGAGGTCAAAGACCCAGGAATTCATCGTAGACTTCAGGAGGAAAAAGTCAGAGATCCTGCCCCTGCTCATCGACGGAGAGAGCGTGGAGATAGTCTCAAACCTCCGATTCCTGGGACACAACATGCGGGATGACCTGGCCTGGAAGGACAACACTAAAGGAACCATCAAGAGGGCACAACAGCGGCTATACACCCTGAGATGCCTCAAGAAACAACACAGCAAGCAGGAGATGCTGGTGGCCTTCTACCACGGCGCAGTGGAGAGTATCCTCACCCTCGGCATCTCCAACTGGTACCACAGCTGCACGGCAGTGGAGAGAAGCGATCTACAGAGAGTCGTGAGAACAGCACAGAGGATCACCGGCGCCCCCCTCCCCTCTCTGGAGGAGCTGTACAAAACACGCTGTCTCAGGAGGGCCTCCAAGATCTCCAAGGACCCGACCCACCCTGGGCACGAACACTTTGTCAAGCTGCCCTCGAACAGGAGGTACAGGACCCCGGCCGCTAAGACAAACAGACTGAAGGACAGCTTCTACCACAGGGCCGTCAAGGCCCTGAACACAGAAAAGGCCTAAGTTCTGGGCCCAGGACAGTCCGGACGGATTGTATGGCAGCTAGTGCTGAGGCACAAACATGTACATTTTCAAGCCTGCAAACTGTGACACTTTAAAATAATGTGAAAAAATACTTTCTGTGAAATATGACAACCCTAGTTGACTATCTGTGCAGTATAGTACAGTGGATTGTGTACATAGCCTCTATTGATGTAAACCAGCTCCTTACCTTCTTGTGATTTTTATGCATCTATGCTTTTTCCAAAATGTGTTTCTTTTTCCTTTCCTAAACACCAGGGGAGCCTCCCCTCCTAAATTTCGTTGTTTGGTACCTGTACTGTAGCAATGACAAATAAAGTCTATCTATCTATCTATCTATCTATCTACATTGTGTAAAGTGTTGCCCCCATCACGCTAAACATGCTGCCACTCGTTCACCCAACAGGTGTTACCACAACAATACTCTTATCTCCAGAGCCTCTGCAGTCGTGTGGCTGATACTGAACTGTGGTGAGAGAATGACCTGTAAACTGGTCTACAACAGGGCCTTTCTCAGCGTAGGGGTTTTTGTACAGCCTCTAGGAGACTTTGTATCAGTGTG